>NW_027181992.1:26529758-27129758 GCF_029961685.1 Aristolochia californica
TCAACATTGCTGCATAATCTGGGCATAGCTCTCTCATTTGAGTTTTGAGCAATACGGGCTGAATCCGGGTCAAAATCAGGCTTGAAGTCGCGGCACGTGCACTGTGACCCAGACCTGATGCACGAAAAGAAAAACCTTAAACCGAGAGAAAGAAGGGGAATAAAAGCGGAAAATGAGTTCGGTGACCCTGACCTCATTTTCTCTTCTCCAGCTTTTCCTCTCTTTTCTCTAGTTTTTTTTCTTTAGATCTCTTCATGGCCCTACATGGCTAAACTTTCAGACTTGGTCAAAGGAAACTGAAGCCTCGGTATCAATACAACTGTGAGAACTAATTTATTTTCATCGTTCTTCTAAAATTTTTGTTCATGATTGTCTCGTTTAATCCCTAGGAGGCCTGCTAGTTTATTACTCAATGCAATCTACTGCTAGGTTAGATGTCAAATCCGTAATTGTTTGATCTCTCTAACTTGTGAAGCAATCGAGATTTGATGATTTGTTGCATAAAAAATTATTAGATCTTGAGATGAATGCTGGACTAAATTAAATGCAGATGCTTGTGCTTGTTTTATTTAGCTTCATCAATATCTCTAAATCTTAAGGCTAATGTTAGATTAAACCTTTAGCGCTTGTCTTGGGTTGTTTAGTAGTTAGGGTTAATTGGATGGCTCATTTTCTAATGAATAGTTCCAAAGGTGAATATTCAAGTGTGAATTGATATATGCCATCAATGATCAGTTGTGAAATCCCGATGGTGGATGTTGACTTAGACCAAGGTTTGTTCTTTTGATTGATTTTGATTCTTTTAATTTGAATTGTTTCTAAGTTTTTTTTTTAAAAGTGTTTTCGTTATACTCAAACCCCCCCCCCCCCCCCCCCCCCCTTCCTTGTTCATGGAGCATATAAGTAGACTAATCAGTCTTCGTGGGATCGATCCTTACTCGCACTACTACATATATTTTTAGGAGTACAGGTTTTATTTTTGGTTGCCTGCGACATCACACCAAATTTTGGCGCCGTTGCCCAGGAGTGATTCTAGTTGATTTTTTTTTTGTGTGTTTCTTATGATCCTTATTTCGTTCTTGAAAAAAAATTCCCGATTTTTTTTTCATGTTTTATTAGAGTTCCCTTGATTGTTTATGACTGTATCTCGATCTTCTAATCAAGGTGATTTACAGTGCGGTCCAGAAATAGAGAGAACTTTGCGCAGGTTAAGGAGAGAAGCTCAGAGGAATTCGGAAGAGAACGATCTAGCTCTTGATTTCCCATTTGATAGAGAACCTGATTTAGAGGAGGAGGAAGTCATGGCTGGAAATCGAACTTTGAAAGAGCTTGCAGCCCCTGATTTGAATCAACAATCCTTATGCATAGCGTTCCCCACTTTAGATGCTATACCACATTTGAATTAAAATCTGGACTAATACATCTTTTGCCCACTTTTCATGGTCTTGCAGGTGAATATCCTCACAAGCATCTAAAGATGTTTCATGTGGTATGCATGAGTATGAAACACACGGGGGGTGACTGAAGAACAAGTTAAATTACGAGCCTTTATGTTTTCTTTGAAGGATTCGGCTAAGGATTGGCTCTATTATCTACCCTCCGGGAGTATTACCACATGGGGCGAGATGAACAGATGCTTTTTGGAGAAATATTTCTCAGCTTCAAGGGCGGCCAACATTTGGAAAAAATTTGTGGTGTAAGGCAGCATAATGGAGAGTCCCTAGACGAATATTGGGAATGTTTCAAGAAATTATGTACAAGTTGCCCCCATCATAAGATTAGCGAGCAACTTCTTATCTAGTATTTCTATGAGGGCCTTCTACCCACTAATAGGAGCATGATTGATGCTGCTAGTGGAGGAGCTTTGGTGGATAAAACTCCTGAGCCTGCGAGAAACTTGATTGCAAATATGGCAGCCAATTCTCAACAATTTGGCACTGGGCTTGACCTTCCATCTAAGAATGTTAATGAGGTAAATATTTCCTCCCTTGAACAAAAAATTGCGAGTCTAACTTCTCTTATTCGTCAAATGGTTGTAGGTAATACGCAAACAACGAAGGCTTGTGGGATTTGTTCAGTAGTAGGGCATCCAACTGATATGTGTTCAACTCTTCAAGAGGAGCCCACTGAGCAAGTGAATGCGGCAGGTGGTTTTCTTGGACAACCACAAAGGAAGTATGATCCCTATTCGAACACTTATAACATGGGATGGAGGGATTATCCCAACCTTAGCTATGGGAATCCACAAGTTAATCAGCATGCGACTCAAAATCACCCAAGTTACCAGCAATATAGGTAGCCATATTCCCCTAGACAAAAACCGGGCCAAATTTCCAATTCAGGTATGTCTTTAGAAGATATTGTTAAATATCTTGCCACTAATAATTTTCTATTTCAACAGGAGACAAGGGCCAGTATTCAAATTTTGGACAATTAGATGGGTTAGATGGCAACCGCAATTAGTCGGCTAGAGGCACAAATTTTTGGTAAATTACCCTCTCAAACGATAGTAAATCCAAGAGAAAATGCAAATGCAATCTTTTTGAGAAGTGGTAAAGAGGTTGAGATTCCAATAAAGGCAACCCCACATCATCGGACCAAGAAAAGGAGAAAAATGTCGTCGCAGACCGGAACGTTCCCAATGATGATGACATACCTAAGCGTAAGTTTCCACCACTTTCTGATTATAAGCCAGTTCCTCCTTTTCCTCAGGCTTTGGCAGATTCTAGAAAATATAAGAAAAATAAAGATTTATATGAGACTTTCCGTAGATGTGAGGTAAATATTCCATTTTTAGATGTTATTAAACAAGTTCCTCGTTATGCTAAATTCCTGAAAGAACTGTGTGCAATTAAGAGAAAACAGAAACTTAAAGGATATGAGAAGGTGAGAGTAGAGGAGAATGTTTTTGCAATTATTCAAAGAAAACTCCCTACGAAGTGCAAAGATCTAGGTATGTTAACTATCCCTTGTATGTTAAGTTCCCTTGCCATGGATTGAGTCACCCGACGATCTCCTCTTGATTCCATTTGTAATCCTCTCTCAGGTGAAGTCTGGAATTTTTCGAATCACCAATGATGGAAATAGATCAAGCTTTTAAAAGGAAGCTTGCACCTTGGACCTCGTTGGAGAGAGAATCCGATCTCTGGTTTACACTACTGATCAATTGCTTAATTCTCATTCCACCCTTCATTCCCCTTATAAGAGAGGAGTAGGGTTCGAGTACACAGCAAAGGCTAATAACAAGGCCCATGAAAAGAAGGAAAATTTCACCTAAACCATCCAAGTGCTTAAGCCCAAAAATTACATGATTTACCCATGGTGTCTATTAGTCACTCGACCTGCTATGGGGTTCAAAACATCACCCCACCCCCTCCTGGAGAAAGTGCTTGTCCTCAAGCTAAAAGTTGTGATAGACAGCACGGAAGGTTGTAACGATTCCCATGAGGCTTCAGCAGTGTCAGTCTCCATCCACTGGATGAAAATCTCCCACACACCAGGTATACGATGAGCCTGCAACACAAAAGTTGGAGATGGCAGCATATGACTGAAAGAGCTCGATTTCTCTGATTTTTTTTTTTGGAGGGATGCATGCCAAACGTCTCTATGTCGCCTCAAGCAACATGGATGTCCTTCCTCAAGCATGGACCATGCTCTGCCAGCAAGGCAGCAACAACCTCAATTGGGAAGATTGCTTCCCCCGTAGAACTATCCAGGCCACATGTGTTCTGTAATTCAGATGAGCAATGAGGTAACTGAACTACACGAGGAAGCCCACTGCATACTTGTTCGTCAACACCATCAGCAGCCGAAAACCCAGCTTTCCAGGAATCCAACCAGCTGTGCTTTCTCAACATTCCAGACAGCACAAGCTGCTGCTCACTGACCGGAAGAGAACCTTCTTCAGTGATAGATGCTTTATCTGCCAACAACGTCTCAAAATCAATGGGATGAAGAGAATCTTTAGCAAGGACAACCCCTTTGCCACTGAGGATTTGGTCAAAGTCAGAATTGCCCAGGTGGTGCTCAACTGCATTATATTTTTCAGGTATATCAGCAGCAATGTGAAATATCAGCACCCTCTTGGGCTCAAGAGCTCTACTAATGGGACATGCAGCCATCACAAAAATTATTTGTGTTGCTGTCCCTATCCGGCTAGAATGAGCTACCTCCTGCAGAGGAGTATCTGTTGTGCTCACCACAACAGATAATTGGGCAGAAGACGTTACTTCTACGAGTACTCCCAGAATTATCAGCATTGGTCGCAGCAGTGGTACTTTTGGCAGCTCTGGTTTCTGCCATGTCAACATAGCGCCGTACACTACCGCTATGTATTGGATGGAGTTGGAACAAAAGGTAGAACTTCTATTCTTCCAATAAACACTGCTTTGCTGCTGGCCTAAAGAGGGACGGATCGGTGTTCTGGTGGTCAACTTGTTTGCATAGATTTGAACAGCAATAATCTCTGTAGCATGTCCTTGATTCTCATGAGCTATAGAACCAACCTGTGATACATTGACATGTTCTACATTTTGTAGGTACTGTTCACCTTCATCACTTTGAACAGATGTTATATTTTTCTGTGGAGTCGAATGCTGCATTGTCTCCACAGTAGCAATTTGGAAAATTGGAAGTGGCTCTCCTGCCCACCCCAAGAATACTACAGTAGTAGAAATTTGAAACTGGTGAACCCATTGCTGCAATGTCACAGCAGCAACAACTAAAGTCTAGACTGATAATCCAACCAATCTATGAACTTGAGCCCCTGCCCACTGCCCTTTCTCGCTCATACTCTGGATGACACATGGAGCTTCTTCTGATATCTTTTCAACCAATCCAATATAAGTAGCAACAAATGGTGACTGCCCAGCCTCCAACATCTCAAGGCAAAACCCAATCACCTCTCCTGGCTGCTTCCCTTGACACCATCCGTGAACAAAAACTGTATTGCTGAAAGCATTGGAAGATACAACAAATTTCTTCATTTTCCTGAAAACCCCTTTTTCATCTTCAAATTTTAGTGGTGTGCAGCAACCGTCCACCACAACCATATAGATTACAATTTCAGGGATTGTGGTGATGCATTAACCCAAATAGATTCATAGTTCCTTGAATCAAACCATCATGGCATCGACCCTCTAGCACTGCCACGACATTGGGAATGAGCCCATTTCTTTCATTGTCCTGAAATTCTCATCAGCATCTTGAGGTGATGGGTTGGGTGAAGCAACTAGATGTAGTTCAGAGTCTTTGGTGGACTTTTGTGGGAGGAACTTTGCTGTCGTCTGTGTATTGTGTTTAGCATGACCAATTAAGTAAATTCACCTCATAATCTATCCAACCAACATCCATATCATCCAAAAGAATTAACACAACTTGTTGAAATGGATTGTTACTCCTAGAAAAATGACCCAACACAGCCACCCTGTTGCTATAGTCATTCACCAGAATAGAATATGTCCTCTGCCCCTGTGAAAATAAATTGTTGATGGAAAACATAGCTAAGGCCGTCTGTTGCCCAAATTGGAAGATGGCCATGATTCCAGAAAAATTAATTAACCGCTTTGGCTTTGCCGACCAACCCACTACATCATGTTGAGTCATTAATTCGAACAACTACCCAGCATTAGGATCCCCATTGAATGTTATAGACTCGATAGCCGAACGAGTCATCCAAAGGCGTCATAGTTGAAGTGTTTATGGAAGTGTTTTGTATTGGAATTAATTCAGCATTCTCAGCAACTATTTCACCAGCTCAGCAGATTCAGCATGCTGAGCGTGTAAGCCATGATGGCTATTTTTGTAATCCTAATTGATGCAGCAACTTAGCTCAATTTGTATGTTTCAGCTTTAGGCATGTAAGCCATATAAAGGCAGCTTATGTAAGCCATATAATGGCAATGTATGTAATTATTTTGGCTCCTCTTCGAACAACTTAAGAAGGGGAAAATGGAAATGAAATGCTATCAAACATTTTAACCCAAAAACAGAACACGAACAGGAGGTTCCCCTCTAGACGAAACAGGTTGCTGTCTCCCTTCACGAGCAGTAGGTTACGGTCTCCCTCAGAGCCGGGTTACCCTTACTTCCTTCCATCCCTTCCAAGTTCTTCCCTTTTCTCCTTTCCATCACATATTTCACCCAGATTTTGCCATCATAGGCAGACTTGGACGATTACAACACACTGGTGTTGAACCTGTGCTAGACGTAGAGTCTCCTTTCTGTCGGATTACAAGGTCCATGGTCCGAGACCATAGCACATTGGTATCAGAGCGGGGAACGATGGGAGAGATGTCAAGCCAGGAAGAGAGGTTTGAAAGGTTCAGAGAAGAACTACATGAGATAGAGGGTCGACTGGCAAGCATGCTGGACAACACAGTATCTCATTTAGTAGCTCAGGTGAATCAACAACTGTCTCAGTAGGTTTAAGAACTCTGAACACTTATTCGAAGGACACCCACCCAAAATGGGGGACGCACAGAAAACTTTAGTCCCAATGGAGGACGTCCAGAGCCTACCACCATTCCAAGGTACACCAAAATGGAATTTCCAATCTTTAGCGGGTTAGAGGACCCTTTAATTTGGATCTACAGATGCGAGAAATTTTTTCTCCATCAACGTATTGCTACAGTGGACAGAGTGGGGTTGGCCGTCTTCCACATGTTCGAAGAAGCGCAACTGTGGGGCCACCAACTAGAAAGAGAGCACCCGGGCATCGGTTGGTACGAATTTACAGAACAATGTACTATCCGGTTTGGGCCTTCTACCCACGCCAATCCATTGAGTAATCTCATCCTCTTAAAACAGACCGGCAGTGTCGCTGAGTACTAGAAATTTTTTCAGGAGAAGTTAGCCCAAGCTAGCCAAGTGGTCCAAGTAGATCAGCAAGTTAGCTTTTTCGCAGCGGGATTAAATGAGGTACCGCCGGACCAGAAATTGAAGCCCGGAAAGAACAAGGTTTATGCTTCAATTGTGATGAATAGTATACTCGTGGACACCGCTGCAAGAAACATTTTTGGGTGGAACTGGAAGAAGAAGAAGAAGAGGAAGCACCGCCGGTGGAAGAGGTTGCTACTGACGAACCAAAGGTCTCCATCCATGCCATTACCGGCCTTTAGACTACCACCATAATGCAGCTCTGTGTGCTGGCTAACGCCTAGCCACTGGTGGCTCTAGTGGACTCCGATAGCACCCACAATTTCATCAGCCTTACCCCCGCCAAGTATTTACAACTTTCGGTGCAATCCCAGCCAACCGCTTCAGTTTCTGTTGCCAATGGGGACAAGGTACCGAGCTATGGGGTCAACAAGTCTGTCCGGTTCGCCATTGTTGGACATCACTTTTCAGTAGATTTTTATATCATACCACTCGTTGGTTTTAATCTCGTGCTCGGCGTGAGGTGGCTCCAAACATTAGTGCAAATTTTTTGGGATTTCTCTGGCCTTACCATGAGCTTTGAATGACAGCACCTCAGAGTCACACTACAAGGCCCTCCTACCAAAGGTGCAGCACAACTGCATACCATCCAGCAGCAGCAGCCCACTGTCCACACGTTGGACTCACTGATGGAAGCATTTGCTAATCTATTTCACCCACCCAACAGCCTACCTCCCATGCACCACTGTGATCACAAAATCTGTTTGAAGGCTGGCTCCGAAGTGGTGGTGGTGCGGCCCTATCACTACCCCCACCTCCAAAAAGATGAGATTGAAAAGCAATGTGCTGTCATGCTTGACCAGCGCCTTAAGGCCGAGCACCTCTCCATTCTCGTTCCCTGTCTTGTTGGTGAAGAAAAAGGACCACACATGGAGATTTTGTGTTGATTACCAGGAATTAAATGCCAAGACCATTAAGGACAAGTTTCCCATTCTGGTGGTCGATGAACTCCTAGATGAACTCCACGGGGCAAAAATTTTCACCAAGCTCGACTTGCTGTTCGGCTATCATAAGGTCCGCATGCATCATCCGAACATCGAGAAAACAACTTTCCGCACTCACCATGGCCATTTCAAGTTTATTTTCATGCCCTTTGGCCTCTCCAATGCGCTATCCACCTTCCAGACATTGATGAATGAAGTATTTCGCCCCTTTCTCAAAAAATTTGTCCTTGTTTTCTTTGACGATATCCTGATTTTTAGCAAGAGTTGAGTGCAATACCTCCAAGACCGGAGTAGGGTCTTCTACCTTATCCGGACACCACTTATACTTGAAGCGCTCCAAGTGCTCTTTTCGTTAGCCACAGGTGGCCTATTTGGGGCATGTGATTACAGCCTCCGGTGTCACTATGGATCCCACCAAAATTGAGGCGATCATGCAGTGGCCACCACCCCGCAATGTTGCTGCCTGACGAGGTTTTTTGGGCTTAGCGGGGTATTACAGAAAGTTCATCCAGAATTACGATCACCTCGCAGCATCCTTGTCCAACCTGCTGCACCGCAACTCCTTCCAGTGGACGGAGGCCACAGAGAACTCCTTCAATTTGCTCAAACAGGCTCTCGCTTCAGCACCAGTGCTACAACTACCAAATTTTGAAGACGACTTTGTGCTGGAATGTGATGCCTCTGGAAGTGGAATTGGGCCAGTCCTTCATCAATCCCAGCACCCCATTGCATATTTCAGCAGGCAACTCGCCCTCTACCATCATCAATTTCCAGCGAGCGAGAATTAATTGGATTAGCAAAGGCCGTGCAACACTGGAGGCCTTATTTGTGGGGCCGTTTCTTTCGCATCCACACTAATCACTCCAGCCTCAAGTTCTTGCTGGACCAACGCATCTCCATGCCACCTCAACAGCACTGGATTAGCAAGCTCATGGGCTTCGATTTTTCAGTGGAACACAAACTAGGGCCCTTGAACCGAGCAGCGGATGCTCTCTCCCGTCGGTCAGACGCCGCACTGCAACTTGCCGCCATCAGTCACCCCACACCACTGCTGCTAGAGGCCATACGTCATGAGCACCAGTCCACAATTGCATTATAGAAGCTGTCCCAAAAAATTACAGCAGGTCAGATGAGGCCACACTGGTTTATCCTGGACCGCATCATCCTATACAAGCGGTGCATTTACCTCCTGCCTTCATCTCCATTGGTGCTGCAAATTTTATCAGCCTACCATGACAACACACATGAAGGGCTCCAGAAAATGGGACAACGGATATGCGACGATTTCTATTGGACTGGGTTGAGGTCTCATGTTGCTGAATATGTTGCTGCCTACCTGATCTGCCAGTGCAACAAGGCCGACCATTTGTCTCCGGCTGGGGTGCTCCAGCCCCTCGACCTTCCTACTCAGGTATGGTCCGACCTCTCCATGGATTTTATTGAAGGATTACTGAGAGCAGCGGGTAAATCCATCCTTTTAGTTGTGGTTGATCGGCTGTCCAAATATGCCCATTTCATGCCCATGGCCCATCCGTATACAGCAGTCACAGTCGCCCAAATTTTTGTTGACAACATTGTCCGTTTGCTTGGTATTCCTGAGTCAATAGTGAGTGATCTTTACCAGTGAATTATGGAAAGAACTCTTCAGGCTCTGCGGCACTAAACTCAAATATTCGTCGGCATACCACCCGCAAAGAGATGGTCAGACTGAAGTCGTGAACCACACCATGCCCTTGTTCGGCTTCGGCAAGCTCAAGCCCGTATGAAGCTTTAGTATGATCAGCACCACCGGGATGTGCAGTATCACCCTGAAAATTTTATTTGGCTCCGCCTCAAGCCATATCGCCAGCACTCCATTGCTGGGACACGCCGCAAGCTATTCTCCAAGTACTTTGGGCCATACAAAATTCTGCAGCGAGTGGGACAAGTTGCATATCAGCTTCAGGTGCCACCGGAGTCTCAAATCCTTGATGTTTTCCATGTTGCACTTCTCAAGCCTCTCGAGGGACCAGAACCTCAGTCCATCCCTGCTCTACCACCGGTTGAAGACGGTAAGGTCTCTCTCACTTCGGTCAAAATTCTGCAGTCTAGATACCTCTAGGACAGCACCCAGATTTTGGTTCAATGGTCACATACTGATCCCACCGAGGCCAAGTGGGAAGACTTATAGGTGTTTCAGCATGTGTACCCTTCATTTGAGCTTGAGGACAAACTCTCTTTCAAAGGGGGGAGGGATGTTATAGAGTCGATAGCCGAACGAGTCATCCAAATGCGTCATAGTTGAAGTGTTTATGGAAGTGTTTTGTATTGGAATTAATTCAGCATTCTCAGCAACTATTTCAGCAGCTCAGCAGATTCAGCATGCTGAGCGTGTAAGCCATGATGACTATTTTTGTAATCCTGATTGATGCAGCAACTTAGCTCAATTTGTATGTTTCAGCTTTAAGCATGTAAGCCATATAAAGGCAGCTTATGTAAGCCATATAATGGCAATGTATGTGATTATTTGGCTACTCTTCGAACAGCTTAAGAAGGGGCAAATGGAAATGAAAAACTATCAAACATTTTAACCCAGCAATAGAATACAAACAGGGGGGTTCCCCTCTTGATGAACCAGGTTGCTGTCTCCCTTCACAAGCAGTAGGTTACGGTCTCCCTCAGAGCCGGGTTACCCTTCCTTCCTTCCATCTCTTCCAAGCTCTTCCCTTTTCTCCTTTCCGTCACCCATTTCACCCAGATTTCCCCATCATAGGCAGACCTGGACGATTACAACACACTGGTGCTGAACCTATGCTGGACGTAGAGTCTCCTTTCCATTGGATTACAAGGTCCATGGTTCGAGACCATAACATTGAAGCATGGAGAAATAGGTTCATAGAGAGAGAGGGATGCACGCTCCACTGTAAGAAAGGATGGAACGACCATTGCATACCTAATGTTTTTCCTAGCAACCACGAATGGAAATCTGTTTGCAACACCACTAGCAAGGGCCTCATCTTGTTGAACCCTTTGGAATTCGAAATCCGTTGTGAGAAATCTCTCTTCTTTCACCAGGGCCACAATATCTACTTCGAAATCGAAATCTCTGGGTTTTTGGGCTTGTCGGTTCGTAGAAGCCGTCAATGGTGCTTGGCTGGATTGTTCATACCTCTTGCCAACTTCGAGCCCGTTGAGCCTAAGTTGTTGCCGACGACGAACATAATGAAGGAGTGGCCAAAATGTGGAACCTGGTTTCTTAATGATGAACAGGTGGTTTGTTGCTGCTAGAATAGAGTAGGTCTTCGGATTTGAGGTCACCCCGCCGTATTATTTCGAAAGTTTGAAAAGCTTTTCCAAGACAGTGAGCACTCAGATTTCAGGCGTCTTCTGTTTGGGAGGACGGATGGCATCCAGTGAGAAAGGGTTTGACGGCAAACCCCCTTCCATTTTTTCCGATGAAGGTTGTGGGGAGGATCCTTCCGATTTTGAACATGTTGAGGCCCCAATTTTGAATGTCGCCGCCACCGAAGAGATAGAGGGCTCTCTGATTTCTTGCATCACGGATTTCTCCAATTTCGTTTTTGTGGCACTACCCGGAATAGTAGAAGTCCGAGCAATATATGCTTCAAATCGAAGACTGATTTGAAGAATAATCTTTTTAATCTTCTTAAGATCAGTGTGGAGTGCAGCGTAGTGAGTCTGTGTTTCAATCCGAAATTCCTCCAACAGATTGCGACAATCATATAGAGAAGAAGAATCACTGACGGTGGTCCTATCTGATCCATGGCAAGGGAACTTAACAACATGGCATCAGAGCGGGCTCCCACATCGCGAGTTTGACTCCCCAAGGGGAGTTCCCCAGTGTGGGTGATCACGGACCCCGAACACGGTGGCTGTAAGGGATTATGGGATCTTGACCCGGCTCCCATCGGTAAGTGTTAAGCCGCCATGGACGTCGGCTTGCGAAGGTGGGGTGTACTGTTATGGTCCTGGGGTTAAGTACCTATGCCTTCCGATCCTAACAGACCGGTCTTTCGGATAGTATTGGTTAGATACTTAACATTGTACGTTTGGTAACAACAAATTTGAGAAGGCCATGATTGATTTAGGATCTTCGATTAATGTCATGCCATATTCTATATATGCTTTTTTGAAATTCGGACCTTTGAATAAAATTGGTGTTGTGATTCAATTGGCTAGTAGATCTAATGCCTATCCTAAGGGTGTAGTTGAGGATGTTCGTGTGCAAGTTAATGATTTGATTTTCCCTACTGATTTCTTTGTGCTTGATATGGAAAATGATGATCAAATTGCTCCTATTTTGTTAGGAAGACCATTCTTAAAGGCATCCAAGACTAAGATAGATGTTCATAGTGGCACACTTACCATGGAATTTGATGGTGAAATTTTTACGTTTAACATTTATGATGCCTTGAAATATCCTTGTGATGATAATCTTGTTTATTCTATTGATGTGATTGATTCTTTCGCACAAGAAGTTTTTGAACTTGATAGAAAAGATGAATTGGAAGTTGCCATTAGTAAGCATCTTGAGAAAGAGAATGAGGAGTTAGCCTTGAGTTCTGATTTGCAGGAAATTGTTGCCACATTGAATGATATTCCATAGTTACAACAGTCAGATAACGTTCTTTATATTGCCTTCCCAGTTTCTAATGAGAGGCCTTTACCCTCTATTTTGCAGGCTCCCACTCCAGATTTGAAGCCTATCCACAGTCACCTCAAGTACGTGTTCCTTGAAGATGGAGGAATGATCATCTTTAGTAAACTTAGTGCACCGCAAGAAGAAAAGCATGTGCAGGATGAACCTCATTTGCAGGAAACATTCTCTGATGAGAAATTGCTCTCCGCAAGTGTGACATTACCTTGGTATGTGAATATTGTAAATTATTTGGTTACTAATATGTTACCTCTTGGTTTGTCTAGGGCTCAAAGAGATAACTTCAAGAGTGATGCCAAATACTATGTGTGGGATGACCCATAATTATGGAAGCATTGACTCAAGCCAATGACAATAAACAATGGTGTTGTTTGGGAGGCAACCCAAGGGGAGTTCGTTCCTTTTTCTCTTTATTTTTGCATTTATATTTTGGTTATTTGTTCCTTCTCTTTACATTTTGCCTTACATTGGAGACAATGTAACTTCTAAGTGTGGGGGAGGAGATTTAGGTTGTGTTTCAATTCTGTTTTAAAAAAAATTCTTTGTTTTTTTTGTGGTTTTTAATGTTTTTTTGGTTGTGTATGTCATGATCAAGATTAAGTTAGGCTCTTGAAAGATTCATAACATGATTGAATAATTAATCTTCCAACTGAGAATGAATTAGTCTAGTTATTTTCTTTCAGGATGGTAGTGACTAAATTTGGTAGACAAAAGCCAGTGAGATTTTGAGCATTTAGATTGACACATCCATATATCAGTCTCACAATTTTTTTTCATGATAGATAATCTTCCATGGATTTGTTTCACTAGAACTTGCCATGATTCTCTTTGAGGTCACATTGACACATGCATGCATAAACATGATTAAGGCCCTCTTTGTTATAAGCTACATAAGCCAAACAGCCTACCTTGTAATTAAATTTTTTTTCCTTTTGTTGAACCCTTTGAAATTTTTTGGTTTTTTTTTTTGGGTGAACCCACGTTACAAGCTTTAAACATGAAAAAAAAAAACCTTAACCCAAGCCGTAGAGCTAGGGGAGCATCATTGTTCATCATTATGGTTCATATGGGTGTGCAAGAAATAAGTGTGGGGGTGTCTGGATTTGTGTTATGGCTATGATTGGTGAAATGGAACATGTTTTCATACCAAATTAATGAGTTCCATTGTTAGTAAAAAAAAAGGTGAAGAGAAAAAGAGAAGAAGAAAAGAAGTGATGGAGGGAATGGCTTTTAAAGTTACAAACTGTTCGTATTCATAATTCTTCCTAAAATTCCAAGAAAGGGGTCTATTTATACGAGATAGATACAAATTGAAGAAGATGCTGAGTGGAGTGATTGGTTTTACATGTCTAATATATTCGAGCTTGAGTTGATTCAATTTTGCTCCACTAGTTTCAATGGCTTTTGAGCTACATTCCCAAATATTTCCCACCTTGATCCTAAACCCCGTTACAACTCTTGAAAGTCCTTATGATTTGTTTTATGCATGTGATCTGAGTGGTGGAGAATGAGAAGATATGCAAACCTATGGTAGATCATTGTCATTGGAATGAATTTGAGAGAAACACATACCATTCAAGCACATGAGAGTCGAGTGTTTATTTCTGTGAGGGTCTACTTATTTAGTTTACTCCATCTTTGAGTGAAAATGCTTACTAATTAATTGTAAGTTGTTTAAGAATGTTTGTTCATGATATGTTATGAATTTTTAAGAGCTTGGTTATTTTTTGTTGATGGCGTTACAACCTTGGTATTTTTGGGAAAGTGAATTTGAGTTTTGCCCGAGGACGAGCAAAAGCTAAGTGTGGGGGAATTTGATGAGAATGAAAAATTTCATATTATTATCCCTTAATTCTTAGGATTTTATAATTATTTGGTTTTTTATTTAGGATGCAAATGAAAGCGTTAAGTGCAAAACGAAGTTAATTGGGCGATTCTGGACAGTTTCGACATTGCTGTGTAATATGGGCATAACTCTCTCATCCGAGCTCTGATGGAGATGATTATAGATGGTATGGAATTCCAAGAAACCATTCTAAAACTTTAATTTTTTTTTTTTTTTTAGCAATACGGGCTACATCCGGGTCGAAACCTGGCTTTAAGTTGCGAGACATGCACTATGATCTAGACCGGATGCACGAAAAGAAAAACCCTAAACCGAGAGAAAGAAGGGGAATAAAAGGAGAAAAGGAGTTCGGCACCCCTGACCTCATTTTCTCTTCTCCAATTTTTCCTCTCTCTTTTCTCTAGTTTTTTTATTTAGATTTCTTCATGGCCCTGCGTGGCTAAACTTTCACAGTTGGTCAAAGGAAACTGAAGCCTCGGTATCTATACAACTGTGAGATCTGATTTATTTTCATCATTCAATTTATGTTTTGAGTATCTGATGTTCTTCTGAAATTTTCGTTCATGATTGTATCGTTTAATCCCTAGGAGGTCTACTAGTTTATTACTCGTTGCAATCTACTGCTAGGTTAGATGTCAAATCCATAATTGTTTGATCTCTCTAACCTGTGAAGTAATCAAGATTTGATGATTTGTTGCATAAAAAATTATTAGATCTTGAGAAGAATGTTGGACTAAATTAAATGCAGTCGCTTATGCTTGTGTTGTTTAGCTTGATCGGTCTCTCTAAATCTTAAGGTTGCTGCTAAATTAAACCTTTAGCGCTTGTCTTGGGTTGTTTAGTAGTTAGTGTTAATTGGCTGGCTTGTTTTCTAATTAACTACGAAAGGAGAGATAGGAAGATAGTTCCAATGGTGAATATTACCCAAAACCCTAAATCCCGATGGTGGATATTGACTTAGACCAAGGTTTGTTCTTTTGATTGATTTCAACTCTTTTAATTTGAATTGTTTCTAAGTTATTTTTTTAAAAGTGTTTTCGTTATACTCAACCCCCCCCCCCCCCCCCCCCCCCCTCCTTGTTCACAAAGCATAAAAGTAGATTAATCACTCTTCGTGGGATCGATCCTTAATTGCACTACTACATATATTTTTAGGAGTATAGGTTTTATTTTTGGTTGCCTATGACAGAACATCAACACTTTAGGAAAAAATAATGAATAGATTGGACAAACGGATGTCCCAACTGGTTGTGCCATAACCTAGTTTCAGTGTCGCAGGTGGATGCAATATTTATTTGTGGCACATCTAGGTACTAGAGCCCCCCTTGTTCACGTCTTCCACCAATCACTCACTTCGTTGTAAGATCCTGAAACACACATGAAGTGGGTGAGAAAGTCATAGAGCAATTAAAATGTTTGGTGAGTTGACTAATCGATAAAAGATTCAAAGGGAAAGTAGGAACAAAAAGGATATCAGTGAGTAGAAATGATGGTGTAACAGAAGTGGATCCTTTCCCTTGCACTTAAGTTTGAGAACCATCATCAATGGTAACAAATTTATGTGAAATACATGGAGAAACTGAGTATAGAAGATGTTTGTTACCTGTAAGATGCTCGGAGGCTCCTGAGTCAATTATCGAGGAGGAAGAGGAGGAAGAAAACATACCTGAAGCGGTGGTGGCAGTGGTTGGTGAAGAAGTACTTGGGGAGGACCCCATCATGGTCTTAATTTTCTGAAATAGTTCATAGTCTTTATCAGTAAAAGTATGCTTTGGAGTTGTTTTGGTAGATTACTCTACCTTTGTATCACTCATTAAGGCTTGGTTCGCCTTATTTTCATTAGCTTTATAACATCTTTCACGAGAGTCGCCCAATCTACCACATATAGAGCATTCTTTCAGGTGAAAGCATGTGTCTCTAGTGTGGCCATATCACTTACAATGGGTGCATTCCTTCCCATTTGTTCGGTCAAAACCAGTCCTTCCACCTCTTCCTCTTCCTCCTCTATAAAATATGCCTCTGCCTTGGCCTTGGTCAGATGGTGTTCCCTATGTTCAGAGTACATAGCATATGGCATTTCAGTAGTAGAGGGAGAAGCGTCTGGAATACTGAGAAGTGTAGCACATACATCATCAAAAGTGGGAACTGCGGACGAGCTAAGAAGGTGAGTCTTAGCAACTTCAAGATGCGGTTTAATGTTAGTGAGGCATATGGCAGTTATCGATGCCTCTTTATATTTATCTTGGATAGAGATATCTGTAGAGGTTGGCTGGGCAAGTTTCCATTCTTGAAGAAAGCCATGAAAGCAGACCAAATATTCATGTATATTGTCTCCTTATTTGGTGGTAAGCATCCATTGTAAAATATCATATGGCTTTTGTAAGTTGTCGCAGCTTGAATTCAACTTGGAGCATGTCTCCCAAATTTGTTTAGCCGTCTCTAAATGAATGACATTATTGGAGACATGTTCTTTTATATTATTGATAAGCCAACTAATAACCGACGAATCAATGTGGACCAGTTCATAAAATTTGGGGTCCCATAAGGGTACAGTGGTGATTCTGAGTATGTCACTCTTGTAACTCATATTATCTTCAGTCATACTAGGAAAATCAAGTAAAATAGTTCTCCAATCAAGTAATCAAAATATGACCAAGTGGAAGGCTTTAACCAACTCGGTTAATGGAGATGCTTAGAATAAATGATGTAATTAATTTTAATGGATAATGACTCATAAAAGACTCAACATCATTTTTTTTATCCGGTAATCTTGTTCCCAAAGATTTATAAAAAAAATCCAATATGCACTGGTCTCGGTCAAAGTATTGTGCAAACCGACAAAAACTTGATAGTGCCTTAGACCCAATTTAACACCCCACAAGCTGGTGGGACCCACCATGAGCTCGAGAGATTTCAACAAGAGTCCTCAAAAAAAGTGGCTCTAGCTAAGAGATGAGGAACATGTGGGACCCACAAAAATTTGAAGATCAAGTGGGACCCATAAAGATACCACGAGCTAATATCTCTATCTACATGAGCTGAAAGATCATGTGGACCCACGAGATAAGACCAAGAGCTAGCTCTCTAGCTTGATTCAAGTCCTTAAAAAAGGTGTTGGTAGTTGAGTTAAATTAGTCTCTTAAATAGACTTATCATAATAGGCTTATCTTGGAGAGTTCTAGTTGGAATGTACTTAGGAGTCCCAAAATTACTTGTACATGGACTCTATCACTTCCTCAACTATAAATAGAGGTGATTGTAACTCAGAATTCATAAAGAAAATTTCTTATATTTTTTGCTTATCTCTCGTGTGAAGTGTTCTCTCTCTACTCTCTTTTATTTTCCTTTTTTTCTTTCTCTCTCCGCTTGCTCGAGGTATTAGTCGTGGGATTCTAAATTCAATATGGTATCAGAGCTACCAATTTAGGATCCTCATTATTCTCTATGAAGATCTGATTAAAAGTTGCTCATAGAAGGCTCCTTATGAAGCAAGATTGAAGCTCAAGAGCTAAGTATTTATTTATAATATTATTAATTTTATGCTACTTGTTTTTAGTATTAAGAGGTGGTTTATAGATGTCCTTTTGAATGTTTTCATCTTATGAAATTATGAGAATATATGCATCTTTGATTATCTTTGATTAGAAGAGATTATCAAGGCAGTTTTTGTCATTTTGCACAATACTTTGACCAAGACCAGTGCATATTGGATTTTTTTATAAATCTGTGGGAACAAGATTCTTGGATAAATAAGGACGATGTTGATCCTTTTACGAGTCATTATCCATTAAAATTAATTACTTAGCATTTATGCTAAGCATCTTCATTAACTGAGTTGGTTAAAGCCTTCCACTTGGTCATATTTTGATTACTTGATTGGAGAATTATTTTACTTGATTTTATTTCTATGGCCGAAGATAATATGAGTCACAAGAGTGACATAATCTGAATCACCATTTTACCCTTACAAAATTTTATGAACTGGTCCACATCGGTTCGTTGATTTCTTATCACAAAAGATCTTGTTGGTCATCTCACCAACCGTGGACCACATATTGATGAAGATGATATATTCTATACCAAATGGCTAAAGGAGGATACATTGGTTATTAGTTGGCTTATCAACAGTATGGAACAACATGTCTCCAATCATGTCATTTATTTAGAGATGGCTAAACAAATTTTGGAGACATGCTCCAAGTTGTATTCAAGCTCCGACAACTTACAAAGGCCATATGATATTTTACAATGGATTCTTACCACCAAACAAGGAGACAATATACATGAATATTTGGCCCATTTTCGAGGCTTTCTTCAAGAATGGAAACTTGCCCAACCAACCTCTATAAATATTTATGTCCAAGATAAACAGAAAGAGGTCTTGATAACTGCCATATGCCTTGCTAACTTTAACCCGCATCTTGAAGTTGCTAAGACTCACCTTCTTAGCTCTTCGGCGGTCCCCACTTTTGATGATGTATGTGTAACACTTCTCTGTATTCCAGACACTTCTCCTTCTACTACTAAAATATCATCTGCTATGTACTCTGGACATAGGGGAATACAATCTGACAGAGGCAAAGATCGAGACAGGTTTTATACAGGAGGGAGAGGAAGAGGTGGAACGACTGGTTTTGACCAAACAAATGGGAAGGAATGGGCCCATTGTATGGGATATGACCTCACTAGAGGCACATGCTTTCACCTTAAAGATTGCTCTTTATGTGGTAGATTGGGCCACTCTCTCGAAAGATGTTATAAAGCTAATGAGAATAAGGCTAACCAAGTCTTTGTGAGAGATACAAAGGTAGAGCAGTCTACCACGCAACTCCAAAGCATACTTTTACTGATGAAGACTATGAACTATTGCAAAAAATGAGGACCATGATGGGGTCCTCCCCAAGTACTTCTTCACCAACAGCTGCCACCACCGCTTCAGGTATGTTTTCTGCCTCCTCTTCATCCTGAATAATTGACTTAGGAGCCTCCTAGCATCTTACAGGTAACAAACATCTTCTACAATCAATTTCTCCATGTCTTTCACATAAATTTGTCACCATTGCTGATGGTTCACAAACTAAAGTTCAAGGGAAATGATCCACTTTTATTATACCATCACTTCCAATCACTGATATCCTTTTCATTCCTACTTTCCCTTTGAATCTTTTATCGGTTAATCAACTCACTAAAAAATTTAATTGTTCTTTCACTTTCTCACCCACTTCATGTGTGTTTTAGGATCTTACAATGAAGTGGATGATTGGTGGAGGCCATAAAAAGGGGGGATCTACTACCTGGATGTGCCACAAATAAATATTGCATCCACTTGTGACACTGAAACCAAGTTATGGCACAACCGGTTGGGACATCCGTCCACCCTATGTCTTCATCATTTTTTCCTAAGGTGCGATTGGACCTTCATTGTGAAGCTTGTCAAATGAGTAAACATCATAGGTCGACATACTCACCTCATCTAGAAATTAAAAGTGTCTCTTATTTCACTCGAACCACTTGGTTATTTTTGTTTAAAGAGCGTTCTAAAATACCATTGATATTTGAATCTTTTCATGCAATGGTACTCACTCAGTTTGGGTAGAAAATTAAAGTCCTTCGGTCGGATAATGCCAAAAAATACACATCCAAAGATCTTGACTCGTTTTGTCAAGAAAATTGCATTATTTATCAGACATCATGTGCCTACACCCCTCAAAAATATGGTGTAGCCGAACAAAAGAACCGTCATATTCTTAAGGTAGCACACGGTTTACTATATGCCATGAAAGTTCCATAGTTATATTGGCCGCATGCAGTTCTTACTGCATGTTTTCTTATAAATCGGCTACCCTCTTCCATTCTTGGTAAAAAAATTTTGTACTCTCTATTATTACCTGATGATGATCCTTTTTCACTACCTTTGAGTCTTCTGTTGTCAATGTTTTGTCCATATTTCCTTCCCAAAACACAGTTAACTTGATCCCAAATCTATAAAGTGTATTTTCTTAGGATACTCTCGTACACAAAAGGGTAATGTTTGCTATAATCCATCTCTTCAGCATTTACTTGTGTCTCAGGATGTCACATTTTTTGAAGACCCTCCATATTATTCTGATAATGGTCCTCCAGGTTTATCTTCTGTCCCAGGTTCACCTCAACCGGTTGTGCCCCATGCTACAGAAACTACTCAGCTCCTAGAAACATTGGGTGACATCGCACTTGCTGAGTTGTCGGATCCTACCGAAGTAATAGACTGCCACATCATATGAGAAAAATTCACTACTGGCATCTTATCTCTCCAGCATGTATCTTCAATGAACCGGGTTGCAGACATTCTCACCCCACCAATCACTCACAAAATTTTGACCAAAATTTGCAGCAAGTTGGGCATCTATGATGTTTTCTCACCCTAAGCTTGAGGGGGAGTGTTACAATGTGGGACCCACCATGTCCCCAGAAGCTGGTGGGACCTACCATGAGCTCGAGAGGTGTCAACAAGAGTCCTCATACAAAGTGGTTCTAGCTAAGAGATAAAGAACATGTGCAGGAATTAAATAGAAGATTTGATGATCAAGTAGGACCCACAAAGATACCACGAGCTGGTATCTCTATCTACATGAGCAGGAAGATGATGTGGGACCCTCAAGGTAAGGTCAAGAGCTGGCTCTCTAGCATGATTCACGTCCTTATAGAAGGTGGTTGTAGTTGATTTAAATTAGTCTCTTAAATAGATAATGTAATCTTATCATGATAGGCTTATCTTGGAGAGTTCTAGTTGGAATGTAAAAAGAGTCCTAAAATTACTCGTACATGGACTCTATCACCTCTTCAACTATAAATAGAGGTGATTATAACTCGGAATTCATCAATCAAGTTTCTAATTTTTTTTCTTCACTCTCGTGTGAAGTGTTCTCTCTGCTCTCTTTTATTTTCCTTCTCTTCTCTCGCTACCCGAAAGCTCCTCTTTTTCCTTTTTTTCTTTCTCTCTCCCCTTGCTCAAGGTATTATTCATGGGATCCTAAATTCAACAGAACCAATATTTTCTCATGTTTCATGGAACACTTTTCTCGCTGAAAATTATTACCGGTAAAATTTCGTGGTAAGGTAATTTTTATTGAAACAAATTATTTTTAACAACTATAAGGCCTTGTAAGTGCATCTTTCAGGAAACTTTGAAAAAATATTTCTAGTAAAAGTATGATTCGAGGGAACATTAGTGCCTCATGTTTCCCTAAAACACTTTTCTAGCTGAAAAATCACACCAAGAAATTTTTGTGGTAATGAAATTTTTGATGAAACACTTTCTTCAACTATGAGGCCATTTTAATGCCTTTTTTTCAAGATAACTTGGAAAAGTATTTCTATTAAAATACATCTCCAGGGACCAATAGTGCGTCATGTTTCCATGAAACACTTTTCTAACTGAAAAAATCTTACGAAGAAAATTTAGTGGTAAGGCAATTTTTGGTGAAACAAATTAATTTCTAAATCTGAAAGGCCTTGTTAGTGCATTTTTTAGAAAACATTGGAAAAGTATTTCTATTAAAATTACATCTCCAAGGACCATTAGTACCTCACGTTTCCTGGACATACTTTTCTAGTTGAAAATTCTTACCTGGAAATTTAAGTGGTAAGGCAATTCTTGTTGAAACATATTAATTTCTCCAACCATAAAGATATTAGTTCCTTTTTCAGAAAACATTGGAAAATTATTTGAAGTAAAAATATGTCTCCAAGGACCATTAGTTCCTCATGTTGCTTAGAAAAGAATTTTCTAGCCGAAAATTCTTACTAGGAAAATTTTGTGGTAAGGCAATTTTTGCTAAAGCAAATTAATTTCTATAGTTACAAGGCTTTGTTAATTATTTTTTTATAGAAACGTTGGAAAAGTATTTCTACTAAAAATTTCTGTAGGGACCATTAGAGCCTCATTTTTCTTGGAAACATGTTTCTACCTGGTATGCTTACCAGGAAAATTTTATCGTAAATCAATCTTTGTCAAAATAAATTAATTTCTACAACTATAAGGCCTTGTTAGTGCCTTTTTTATAGAAACATTGGAAAAATATTCCTAGTAAAAATATGTCTCTGAGGACCATTAGTGCCTCATGTTTCCTTAAATCACTTTTCAGGAAGAAAATTCTTATCAAAAAAATTTGGGGTGAGGCTTTTCTTGCTGAAATATATTACTTTCTACAACTATAAGGCATTGTTAATGATTTTTTCACAAAAAGTTGGAAAATTATTTCCACTAAAATTACATCTCCAAGGACCATTAAGGCCTCATGTTTCTAGGGAACACTATTTTAGAAAATAAATCTCACTAGGAAAATTTTGTGGTTAGCTAACTTTTATAGAAACAAATCAAATTCTACAACTAAAAGGTTTTGTTAGTGCCTTTCTTTAGGAAATGTTGGAAAATTATTTCTATTAAAAATATGTATAAAGGGACAATTAGTGCCACACGTTTCCTGGAAAAACATTTCTAGCTAAAATTTTGTGGTAAAGCATTTTTTTTTTTTGTAACAAATTACTTTTTGCAACTATAAGGGCTTGTTATTGCTTTTTTTAGGAAACATTGGAAAATTATTTCTAGTAAAAATATGTCTCCATAGACCATTAGTGCTTCATGTTTCATGGAAACACATTTCTACCTAAAAATTCATGCCAAGAAAATTTTGCGGTGAGGAAATGTATGGAAAAAAATTACTTTCTACAACTTTAAGGCCATGTTAGTGCATTTTTTTAGGAAATGTTGGAAAAGTATTTCTAGTAAAAATACGTGAATAGGGACCATTAGTGCCTCATGTTTCGAGGAAACACTTTTCTAGCTAAAACTTTTTCCTTGGAAACATTTGTGACACAACAATTTTTGGCGAAAGAAATTACTTTCTACAACTATAAGGCCATGTTTGTGAATTTTTTCAGGAAACGTTCGAAAACTATTTCTAGTAAAAATACTTCTCCAAGTACCATTAGTGGCAATGTTTCCTGGAAACACTTTTCAAGCTGGAAATTCTTTCCAGAATAATTTTATGGTAAGGCAAGGTTTGACGAAACAAATTACTTCCTACAAATATAAGGCGTTATTAGTGCAGTTTTTCAAGAAGCATTGAAAAGGTGTTTCAAGTAAAAGTACATCTCTAGGGACCTTTAGTGCCTCATATTTCTAGGAAACACTTTTCTAGCTAAAAATTCTTACCAAGAAAATTTTGTGGTCAAAAAATTTTTGTTGCAACAAATTAATTTCTATAGCTATAATGCCTTGTTAGTGCATTTTTTTTATAGAAAGGATGGAAAAGCATTTCTAGAAAAAACGTCTCCAGGGACCATTAGTGCCTCCTGTTTCTTGGAAACAATTTTCTAGCGAAAAAATTCTTATCAAGAAAATTTATTGTTAAGAAAGATTTACTAAAACAAATTACTTTTTGCAACTATCAAGTCAGGTGAATGCATTTTTTCAGGAAATATTGGAAAAGTATTTCAAGTAAAAACACGCTCCATGAACCATTAATGGCTTATGTTTCTTGGAATCACTTTTCTTTTTGAAAATTATTACCATGAAAGTTTTGTTGTAAGGGAATTTTTGCTGATTGCTGAAACAAATTACTTTCTACGGCAATAAGACCTTGTTAGTGCCTATATTCAGGATATGTTGGAAAAAGTTTTTGTAGTCAAAATATGTCTCCAGGGAGCAATATTGCCTCATGTTTCTTAGAAGCACTTTTCTAGCTAAAAATGTTTTGCTGGAAAATTTTGTGGTAATGCAATTTTTTCTGAAACAAATTACTTTATACAACAATAAACAACAATAACGCCTTGCTAGTGCCTTATTTTAGGAGTCACTGAAAAAGTATTTGAAGTAAAAAAACGTCTCCATGGACAATTAGTGTCACATGTTTCCTGGGGATACTTTCTAGAAGAAAATTCTTTCTAGGAAAGTTTTGTGAGGAGATATTTTTTTCTTGAAACAAATTACTTTCTACAACTATAAGATCTTGGTAGTGCCATTTTTAAGGAGTTTTTGGAAAAAGTATTTCTAGTAATATTTTTTCTCCAGGGACCATTACTACCTTATGTTCCATGGAAACACTTTTCTAGCAGAAAATTCTTACCAAGAAAATTTTTAGGGTAGACAATTTTTTCTGAAAAAAATTAGTTTTGTTTAACTATAAAGCCATGTTAGTGCATTTTTTAAGAAACATTTGAAAAGTGTTTCTAGTAAAGATATGCCGCGAGGGAAAATTAGTGCTTTATGTTTCCAGGGAACACCTTTCTCGCTGTAAATTCTTACAAGGAAATTTTTGTAGTAAGGCAACTTTTGCTAAAACAAATTACTTTCTATAACTATCAAACCATGTTATAGCATTTTTTTAGGTTAAGTTGGAAAAGAATTTCGAGTAAAAATACGTCTCTAGGGACCAATTAGTTACTCATGTTTCTTGGAAACATTTTACTAGGTGAAAAATTCTTACAAGGAAAGTTGTGGTAAAAAATTTTTTGTAGAAACAAATTGCTTTCTTCGACTATAAGGCCTTGTTAGTTCCATTTTCATAAAACATTGGAAAAGTATTTTCTCATTAAAATATGTCTCCAGGGACCCTTAGTGCCTCATGTTTCCAAGAAACACTTTTCTAGCTAAAAATTCTTACCAGGAAATTTTATGGTAAGATAATTTTTGTTGAAATAAATTACTTTCTACAACTATAAGGCCTTGTTAGTACATTTTTTAAGAAATATTGGAAAATTATTTCTACTAAAAATATGTCTCCTGGGACCATTAATGCCTCATGTTTATTGGAAACATCTTTCTAGCTGAAAATTTTTACCAGGAAAATTTTGTGGTAAGGTAATTTTCACTAAAACAAAATTTCTATCTACAACTACTAGGTCTTTTCAGTGCCTTTTTTAGGATATGTTGGAAAAGATTTTAAACTAAAAATACGTCTCCAGGGACAAATAGTTCCTCATGTTTCCTAAAAACACCTTTCTAATTGAAACTACTTACGTTGAAATTTTTTTGGTAAGGCATTTGTTTTGTTGAACAAATAACTTTCTTCAGTTTTAAGGCACTATTAGACCATTTTTTTAGGAAATATTGGAAAATTATTTCTAGGAAATATACAACTCGAGGAACCACTATTGACTCATGTTTCCTAGAAACACTTTTCTAGCTGAAAATTACTACTTACAAAATTTTGTGGTAAGGAAGTTTTTGCTACAAGAAATTATTTTCTACAACTATACGGCCTTGTTAGTGCATTTTTCAAAAAATGTTGGAAAATTATTTCTAGTAAAAAATACAACTCCTAGGACCATTAAGGCCTCATGTTTCCTGGAAACACTTTCTAGCTGAAAATTCTTACCTGGAAAATTTTGTTGAAAGACAATTTTTTCTAAAACAAATTACTTTCTTCTACTCTGAGGTCTTGTTAATTCCTTTTTTTATTATAACTTGGAAAAGTATTCTGAATAAAAATACATCTCCAGGGACTAATAGTGTCTCATGTTTCCTAGAAACACATTTTTAGCAGAAAAATCATACCAGGACAATTTAGTAGTAAGGAAATTTTTGGTGAAACAAATTAATTTCTACTATTAAAATGTGGGGCCCACCAAGGCCCCACAAGTTGGTAGGACCCACCATGAACTTGAGAGGTGTCAACAAGAGTCCTCATACAAAGTGGCTCTTGCTAAGAGATAAGGAACATGTGCTGGAATTAAATAGAAGATTTGAAGATCAAGTGGAGATACCATGAGTTGGTATCTCTTTCAACATGAGCTGGAAGATCATGTGGGACCCACAAGATAAGACCAAGAGCTGGCTATCTAGCTTGTCCTTAAAGAAGGTGTTTGTAGTTGAGTTAAATTATTCTCTTAAATTGATCTTATCATGATAGGCTTATCTTGGAGAGTTCTAGTTGGAATGTAATTAGAAGTCCTAAAATTACTTGTACATGGACTTTATCACCTCCCCAACTATGAATAAAGGTGATTGTAACTCGGAATTCATCAAGCAAGTTTCTTATGTTTTTTTCTTCTCTCTTGTGTGATGTGTTCTCTCTACTCTCTTTTATTTTCCTTCTCTTCTCTCTCTACCCCATCGCTCTGCTCTTTTTCCATTTTTTTTCTTTCTCTCTCCCCTTGCTTGGGGTATTATTCATGGGATCCTAAATTCAACATGGTATCAGAGCTATGAATTTAGGATCCCCATTATGCTCTATGAAGATATGATTAAAAGCTGCTCATCGAAGGCTCCTTATGAGGCAAGATTGAAGGTCAAGAGATAAGTATTTATTTCTGATATTATTAATTTTATGCTACTAGTTTTAGGTATTAAGAGTAGTTTAGAGATGTCCTTATGCATGCTTTCATCTTATGGCCATCACTTTCACTTACAAATATCTTTTTTGTTCCTACTGCCCCTTTGAATCTTTTATCAGCTAGTCAGCTCACCAAACATTTTAATTGCTCTATCACTTGTTCACCCATTTCATGTGTGTTTCAGGATCTTACAACGAAGCGGGTGATTGGTGGAGGCCGTGAACAAGGGGGGCTCTACTACCTGGATGTGCCACAAATAAATACTGCATCCACCTGTGACACTGAAACCAGGTAATGGCACAACCGGTTGGGACATCCGTCCACCCAATCTCTTCATCATTTTTTCCCTAAAGTGCAGCCTGACCTTCATTGCGAAGCATGTCAAATGAGTAAATATTCGAGGTCTACATACTCATCTCGTATAGAAAATATAAGTATCTCTCCTTTTTCGTTAATTCATACTGATGTCTTTGGACCCTAGATTGTCTCCAACATTTCTCACGTGAAATATTTTATTTCATTCATTGATGACTTCACTCATAGCACTTGGTTATTTTGGTTTAAAGAGCGTTCTTAAATACAATTATTATTTAAATATTTTCATGCAATGGTACTCACTCAGTTTGGGCAGAAAATTAAAGTACTTTGGTCGGATAATGCCAAAGAATACACATCTAAAGATCTTGACTTGTTTTGTCAAGAAAATGACATTATTCATCAGACATCATGTGCATACACCCCTCAACAAAATGGTGTAGCCGAATGGAAGAACCATCATATTCTTGAGGTAGCTCATGGTTTACTATATTTCATGAAAGTTCCATATTTTTATTGGTCGCATGTAGTTCTTACCTCATGTTTTCTTATAAATCGGTTACCCTTTTCCATTCTTGGTAAAAAATCTCTGTACTCTCTATTATTACCTGATGATGATCCTTTTTCACTACCTTTGAGAGTTTTCTATTGTCAATGTTTTATCCATATTTTATCCCAAAAATATAGTAAACTTGATCCTGAATCTGTGAAGTGTATCTTCTTAGGATACTCTCACACACAAAAGGGTTATGTTTGCTATAATCCCTCTCTTCAGTGTTTACTTGTGTCTCAGGATGTCACATTTTTTTAAGACTCTCCATATCATTTTGATAATGCTCCTTCAAGCTTATCTTCTGTACCAGGTTCTCCTCGATTGGTTGTGTCCCATGCTACAGAAACAACTCAACCCCCAGAAACACTGGCTGACACTAGACTTGCTGAGTTGTTGGATCCTACCGAGGTAAGTCCATCTTGTCCGATTTGTTTTGGTCCAGAATATGATACTTGTCCTATTGCTGTTAGGAAAGAGCCCAAATTATGCACTATGCCTTCTACTTCTAATACCATAACAAACTTTGTGTTTCATCATCATCTATCCCCTGTTTGTTGTCAATTTCTATCTGCTATTTCCTCCGTACATGTACTAAATCCTATCAGGAGGCTCTCAAACATCCAGGGTGGAAGGCAGCTATGGATGAAGAAATGCAAGCTCTTTATGAAAATCAGACATGGGATCTAGTCCCCCTTCCTTCAGATAAGAAATTTGTCGGTTGAAAATGGGTATTTACAGTGAAAAACAATCCAGATGGGTCCTTGGCTCAGTTGAAAGTTTGCCTTGTTGCTAAAGGCTATACACAATGTTATGGCATTAATTATGAAGAAATCTTCTCTCCAGTGGCTAAATTAAACTCAATACGTTTGTTATTATCTCTGGCAGCTAATTCTTCTTGCCAGGTCCATCAACTTGATGTAAAAAATGCTTTTCTAAATGGAGATATAAAGGAGGACATTTATATGCAGCAACCACTTGGGTATGTGGTTGAGGAGGAGTCCGTATGTCGACTACAAAAATCTATTTATGGTTTGAAAATCTTAGCCAAGCACTCATACGGGTCGGAGATCACTCTATCTTTATTAAAGACACACTGAAGGTCAAGGTACTTCTAGCCGTATATGTTGATGACATTATTATAACTGGTAGTGATCCCGAGGGCATCCAAAAGACAAAAGAAAGGATATGTACTGAATTCAAGACAAAGGATTTCGGATTGATCAAATATTTTTTGGGTATTGTAGTACTACAATCTAGACATGGAATTATATTATCTCAAAGGAAGTATGTCCTTGATCTTCTGGAGGAGACCAAAATGCTGGGATGTAGACCAGCAGAAATACCTATGGATTCGAATACAAAATTATGTGCAGGTACTGGAGAAGAAGAAGATGTCAGAAAATATCAAAGATTGGTGGGATGACTTATTTATCTTTGTATAACGAGGCCAAATATTTCATATGCAGTCAGTGTGGTAAGCCAATATATGGACAAACCAGAACTCAGTCATTGGCAAGCACAAGAATGGATATTATGATATCTAAAAGGAGCACTAGGAAGAGGGCTCCTCTATAAAAATCATGGACACTTCAACATCGAAGGATTCTCATATGTAGACTGGGCCGGATCCCCGGATGACAGAAAATCTACTTCGGGATATTGTATGATGGTTGGAGGAAACTTGGTTACATGGAGGAGCAAGAAACAAAATGTAGTTGTAAGGTTTAGTCCAGAATTAGAGTACAGAGCCATGGCACACACAGTCAGTGAACTCCTATGGATTAGATCTCTCATAACTGAACTGGGTTTTTACAAAGAAGCTCCTATGAATCTATATTATGATAATCAGACTGCAATTCACATCACATCAAAACTAGTCTTCCATGAGAGAACAAAGCATATAGAAATAGACTGCTACTTCATACAAGAAAAACTTACTACCTTAATCTTATCTCTCCAGCATGTATCTTCACAGAACCAGGTTGCAGACATTCTCACCAAACCAATAACTCACAAAATTTTGTCCAACATTAACTGCAAGCTGAGCATCTACGATGTTTCTTCACCCCCAGCTTGAGGGGGAGTGTTACATTGTGGGATCAACCATGGCCCCACAAGCTGGTGGGACCCACCATGAACTCGAGAGGTGTCAACAAGAGTCCTCATACAAAGTGGCTCTAGCTAAGAGATAAGGAACATGTGCTAGAATTAAATAGAAGATTTGAAGATCAAGTGGGACCCATAAAGATACCATGAGCTGGTATCTCTATCTACTTGAGCTGGAAGATCATGTGGGACCCACAAGATAAGACCAAGAGCTGGCTATCTAGTTTTTAGTTGAGTTAAATTAGTCTCTTAGATAGATCTTATCATGATAGGCTTATCTTGAAGAGTTCTAGTTGGAATGTAATTAGGAGTCCAAAAATTACTTTTATAGGGACTCTATCACCTCGTCAACTATAAATAGAGGTGATTGTAAATTCATCAAACAAGTTTCTTATTTTTTTTCTCTCTCGTGTGAAGTGTTCTCTCTCTACTCTCTTTTATTTTCCTTCACTTCTCTCTCTACCCGAGAGCTCTTCTCTTTTTCCGTTTTTTCTTTCTCTCTCCCCTTGCTTGAGGTATTATTCATGGGATCCTAAATTCAACATCTACAATTACAAGGCCTTGTTAGTGCATTTTTTAGGAAACATTGAAAACGTATTTCAAGTAAAAATACGTCTCCATGGACCATTAGCACCTCATGTTTATTGGACACACTTTTCTAACTCAAAATTCATACCTGAAAAGTTTCGGTGGTAAGTCAATTTTTGCTGAAATAAATTAATTTCTCCAACTATAGGACCTTGTTAGTGCCTTTTTTTAGCAAACATTATAAAATTATTTCAAGTAAAAATACGTCTTTGGGGAGCATTAGTTGCTCAAGTTTTCTAGAAACACTTTTCTAGCCTAAAATACTTACCTGAAATTTTTTGTGCTAAAACATTTTTTGCAGAAACAAATTAATTTATATAGCTATAACGCCTAGTTAGTGTATTTTTATAGAAAAATTGGAAAAAAATTTTTATTAAAAATATGTCTCCTAGGACCATTAGTGCCAAATGTTTCCTAGAAACACTTCTCTACCTGGAAATTCTTACTTGGTAAATTTGATGGTAAGACAATTTTTGCAGAAAAAAATAACTTTCTACAACTATAAGGCCTTTTTAGTTCCTTTTTTTAGGATATATGGGAAAAGTATTTTAATTAGAATTACATCTGTGTGAACCAATAGTGCCACATGTTTCTTGGAAACACTTTTTTAGCTAAAAATTCTTACTCAAAAAATTTACAGGTAAGACAATTTTTGACGAAACAAATTTCTTTCAACAACAATAAGGCCTAATTAGGGCATTTTTTAGCAAATGTTAGAAAACTATTTCTAGTAAATATATGACTCTAGGGACTATTAGTGACTCATATTTCCTAGAAACACTTTGAGGTGAAGAAAATTTTGCATAAACGAATTACTTTCTGTAACTATAAGGCCTTGTTAGTATCTTTTTTTTTGGAAATGTTAAAAATTTATTTCTAGTTAAAATATGTATCCCCGGGACAATTAGTTACTCATGTTTCCTATAAATACTTTTCTGGCAGAAAATTCTTACTAGAAAAATTGTGGTAAGGAAAGTTTTTGCTAAAAAAAAAAATTATTTTCTTCAACTATAAGGCCTTGTTAGTGCTTCTTTTCAGGAAACATTGGAAAAGTAATTTTAGTAAAAATACATCTAAATGGAGCACGAGTGCCTCAAGTTTTTAGGAAACACTTTTTTAGCTGAACAATTATGACAAGGAAAATTTTGTGGTAAGCCAACTTTTGTTGAAACAAATTACTTTCTAGAACTATAATGCCCTTGTAGTGCCTTTTTCTGAATATATTGGAAAAGCTTTTCTATTAAAAATACATCGCCAGGGACAAATAGTGCCTTGTGTTTCCTGGAAACACTTTGTAGCGTAAAAATTACCAGGAAAATTTTGTGGTACGACAATTTTTGTTGAAAAAAATTACTTTATACAATTATAAGGCCTTGTTAGTTTGTTTTTTCAGGAAACGTTGGAAATTTATTTGTAGAAAAAATACATCTTCAGGGACCATTAGTGTCTCATGTTTCCTAGATACACTTTACTTGATGGAAATTCATACCAGGGAAATTTTATGGTACTCCAAACAGATTAATTTCTACAACTATAAGGCCTTGTTAGTTCATTTTTCAGCAAACATTGGAAAAATATTTCTAGTAAAAATAAGTCTCCAGGGATCAATAGTGCCTCACGTTTCCTAAAAACCTTTTTCTATTTGAAAACTCTTACAAGGAAAATTTTGTGGTAAGGAAAGATTTGCCGAAACAAATTACTTTCTACAACTATAAGGCCTTGCTAGTAGATTTTTTTAGAAAATGTTGGAAAATTAATTCCAGTAAAAAGTACATCTCAAGAAACCAATAGTACCTCATGTTTCCTACAAACACTTTTCGAGGAGAAAAATCTTACAAGGGAAATTTTGTGGTAAGGCAATTTTTGCTGAAACAAATTACTTTCTACAACTATGAGGCCTTGTTAGTGCATTTTTTTTAGGAACCATTGGAAAAACTTTTATTGTAGAAATTAGTTTGTAGGGGCCATTAGTGCCTCTTGTTTCCTAGAAATACTTTTCTAGCTGAAAATTCTCACCAAGAAAATTTTGTGGTAAAACATTTTTTGTTGAAACAAATTACTTTCTGCAATTGTAAGGCCTTTTTAGTGCTATTTCTCAGGATTCAATGGAAAAGTATATCTACTATATATACATCTCCAAGGACTAATAATACCTCATGTTTCCAGGAAACACTTTTTAAGATGAAAATTCTTACGTGGAAAATTTTCTAGTAAGGCAAATTTTTTAGATACAAATAACCCTCCGTAACTATAAGGCCTTTTTACTGCATTTTTTTAGGAAATTTTGGAAAAACAATTCTAGTAAAAATATTCTCATCGAACCATTTGTGCCTCATGTTTCTTGAAAACACTTTTCTAGGTGAAAATTATTACGAGGAAATTTTTGTGGTAATGCTGAAACAAATTACTTTTCTACTACTATAAGGCCTTCTTAGAGCCTTTTTTTTCAAGATACATTGGAAAAGTATTTCTGGTAAAAATACGTCTCTAGTGACCAATAGTGACTCATGTTTCCTAAAAATATTTTTCTACCTCAAAATTATTACCTGGAAAATTTTGTGCAAAGGCAATTTTTGGTGAAACAAATTACTTTGTACAACTTTAAGGCTTTTTTAGTGCTCTTTTTTCAGGATATGTGAGAAAACTATTTTTATTAAAAATTCATCTCCAGGGACTAATAGTGCCTAATCTTTCCTAGAAACACTTTTCTTGCTAAAAAATATTTTGAAGAAAATATTTTGGTAAGGCAATTTTTGTTGAAACAAATATCTTTCTACAACTATAAGGCCTTGTTAGTCCATTTTTCCTAGAAATGTTGGAAAAGTCTTTCTACAAAAAATGAGTCTCCAGGGACCATTAGTGCAACATGATTCCCGGACACACTTTTCTCGTTGAAAGTTCTTACCAGGAATTTTTTTGTGGAAAGACAATTTTGTTGAAACAAATGAATTTCTACACCTATAAGGCCTTGGTAGAGTCTTTTTTTATTAGGAAGGTATGAAAATTATTTCCTGTAAAAATTCATCTCCAAGGCTCATTAGTGCCTCATGTGTCCTGGAAACACTTTTTTTGTTGGAAATTTTAACTAGTAAAATTATGTGGTAAGGCAAATTTTGCTAAAACAAGTTAATTTCTACAACTATAAGGCCTTGTTAGTGCCTTTTCTATGGAAATATTGGGAAAATATTTCTAGTAAAAATACATCTTTAGGGACCATTAGTGCACTTTTCTACCTGAAAATTCTTACTAGTAAAATTCTGTGGTAATGCAATTTTTGGTGAAACAAATTACTTTCAACAACTATAAGGTTATTTTAGTGCATTTTTTGAAGAAATTTTGGAAGAGTATTTCTAGTAAAAATACCTCTCCAAGGACTGTTGGAAGATGGGCCCAAGCTCACACAACCAAGGAAGGCCCACATATCCAAGAGTGTTGAAAGATAAACCCAAGCTCATAAGATATGGACCCACAATGATCACACGAGCTGGTGGCATCCACCATGATCACGTGAGGTGGCATGATGAGTCATCACACGAGCTGGAATCCTTATCATATGAGTTGGAAGCTTTGGCAAATCTTTTTAGATTAATGTAATTGATTTATCTTTCCTTGATGTATGTAGATTTGGATAATCATCATTGACGTAATTAGGTTAAAGTTCTAGGATCATAATTGTAATATTATGGTTTGATTAATTTGTAAATTGATCTTCAAGGGAAAGGTTAGGATATAAGTCCATAAACTCTTCTTCCTCTTGTTTTTTTCCCTATGGGTGTCTTTCTCTTTTTCTCCATGAGCTAAATCCATGGAGTCTTGAAAATCAACATGGTATTAGAGCTTTGATTTTCAAGAATTGTAGCTATGGTGTTTTAGAATTCCCGATTATTGACATTGGACTCTCCTTATTTTTTTTCTTTGTATTCTCAGTATGATTTTTTAGATAGCTGTTCCATGAATTTTCTTTTTCTTGGCTCTGATTTGTTTCGTTCAGCCCGAGTTTCCTCTACCACTTTGGTGAAGTATTTTTGAAGTTCCCCTCGTTGTCACCGGCCATCTCTTACAAGTCGTGACAGGAGTAGGCAAGCATACATGCAACAGAGGCACCTCCACAACTGGTTCTGGCCCTGGCCAAGGCAACTGTTCTTTTGGCATCGGCCAAAGCAACCGCTCTTCCGACACCGGCCAAAGCAACAGCTCTTCCGAGGGTAGAGGATCTGAGTGGCAGAACCATTGGAGAATCCTCGAACCTTTGCTTCTTATTCGAAATGTATCCCAAGGTGAAGGTGAGAGAAGAAGTTCAACCAGTTGCACCAAAAAGTTGAACAGTATAAAATAATTCCTTTAGAAAGTTAATTAAAACTGTGGCTATTAATCATCAGAAGTCCTTTGGAGGGTGCTCCAATCATCGAAAGGTCACCGATATCATCGAAAGTACTCTTCTATTATCACATATATCATCAAAAGTCCTATGCCATTACCATCATTCCTTGTTATCTCTATTAGCAGACTAGTGATCTCCGTGTTCTTGTCTCATTGGCAATAGCTGTTAGCAGACTTCTCTGCTGGTTTCGTGGATTTAATCTGTTGAAGTCACTGTTGCATTGCTGGAAATTTTCCATTTTGGCATCTTTATTCGAAAACTTTCCCAATTTAGCCCATTAATCTTGTATCTCCTGCTGTAGGTTTATTTCTGGAAGATCTATCTACCTCATTTGCTGTAATCGTACTGTTAGTGAACGGTAATTAGCTCATTGCAGAGTCGCAACTAAGATGGATTGGTGCTGAAGCATAAGCAGAATGTTAAAAAGAGACTTCCAAGTTGCTGGTAATTCTTGTTTCCGTTACGGTATGGCTCTGAAGACCAGTCACCTGAGTCATTGTAAAATCTATTATCCTCATTTTGGCGGATTTATTTCTGTTCTTGAACCAAGGATTTATCTCTGCTCTCGTCAAACCATTTATTTTTGGAAGTGTTGAGTTGGTTGGAAGTTTTATCTTTGGAAGTTATCTTCAAAAGTATTCGTGATATCTAGCAAGTTATACGTCCATCTGAAGCCTGTAATCAACTCAAAAAAGATTTTGCCAAGTTAGGAAACTTGGTTTTAATCGAGGACCAGACCTTGCGCTGATTACATTGCTGGCTAGCTACTAATTTCCTGAAGTTATTTGTTGGGCTTTCCATACCACCAAGATATGGATCCCATGAACTTCCAAAAAAATTTTATCTTCGTAAGTTTGAAAAGATCATGAATCTGTTTTCGGAAACTCCTCCGTCATTCCGGAGACAAAGAACTTTGCACTGGCCTTCTTATTTCGAACCAGTAGTTGTTTCTTTTTTCTGAAACTATCTGATTATCATCTGAGATCTCTCATTGTTGTCCCGTTTCTGCTCAACTCCAACTCTGTAGTGGGAAAGAAGATGCTTGTTGTGTAAATATAAGTTTCCTAAGTTAGGAATCCTGAATTAATAAGCGTCGGGCTGAGCCTGTTATGACAAGAGACCCGAACCTGGCCAGGTTAACCCAACAACCCGAGCATTGTTCCGTTATGTTTTGCCGCGTTAACTCGGGCCAACTCGGATTGAGTCAACCTGGTCTAGGTCAACTGACTTGGCCCATTTTTTTTTTTTTTTTGCCTAAGTTATATGGGTCTGGTTCCCTAGTTCTATACATATTTTTTCTACAACTCTGCTATATTGGTCAACTATTTGACTCAGCGCGACTCAATTTTTTTTCTCTGGCTGGATTATTATTTTGAAGTATTGGTAGCATATTCTTTGGTCAACATATTTTTTGGTACATATACTCGCATCGAATTATTTCATGGGTTCTTTTACAAGGATTTTTATTATTTTGGTTCGTGTTATATGGGCCGAGGCCCATTTTAGTTGTAGTTGTTGTGTCTCTTTGGATGAGACATTATTATTGAAGGACTTTTTAGTTGCGGATTTTTATCAACATTGGCTATTTTTATGGATGACGAAAGCCAAGGTGGCCCAAGAATATTATCCTTTGGGTAATTACCCATTACATCCCTCCCCCCCCCCCCCCCCCCCCCCCCCCCCCTCTTAATTGGCATTTATTACTCCTACCACTTGAGAGTCGATGTCTAGGGTTTAGACACGGTGAAGGAGGAGTTATATTACACTTTTGAGCATTGCGTATAGATCCACTACCAATAGAAGATAGGAGTGTACCCTACATCCAGCATGGGTTATGACTGGAGTATGGAGCAGTGTCATACAGCTTGGAGTGATTTTACTCTCACTTATCTTATTCTAGTTGGGCCTCATGGAAGAGACCTCCAGCATGAGGGGAGTGTTGGATGATATGGAGTACTACCATTTTATACGAGAACATTTTATACATCATTTATAGCAAGCTGGGGTTCATGATGTTATCTCACCCCTAGCTTGAGTCGGAGTGTTGGAAGATGGGCCCAAGCCCGCACAACCAAGGAAGCCCCACATACCCAAGCCCATAAGATATGGACCCACCATGATCACACGAGCTGGTGAGACCAACCATGATTGTTGAATTTATGGAAAAGATAAATACTTCATTGACTTCATTAACTTATCATAATCAGAGTACATGAACCTCTATTTGTAATAGAGGAAGGTAGTAGAGTCCAATTACAATAAAACTACTTTTGTCCAATTACACCCAAACTCTAACACTTGGAGATAAGTCCTAACATAATTAAATAACTCAATATAAATAAAAGACAAACATAACTCCAACTAAAATTCTTCTTGGACGTGACCATAAGATAAAGATACTTTTGTGAGTCCTTCTTGATCTTCCAACTGATTTGATAAGGATGTCAGCTCACGGTAATCATTGTGGGTCCTACTTATGAGCTTAGGCCCATCTTGTGGGCCTTCTTTGGTCGTGTGGCCCATCTTATAATACTCTTAGATATATGGGCCTTCCTTGGTAGTATGGGCTTCGGCCCTATCTTCCAACTATGATCACATGAGGTAGCATGATGAGTCACACGAGCTGGAATCCTTATCATATGAGTTGGAAGATTTGGCAAATCTTCCTCGATTAATTTAATTGATTTATCTTCCCTTGATTTATGTAGATTTGGATATTCATCATTGATGTAATTAGGTTAATGTTTTAGGGTCATAATTTTAATATTTTTGTTTGATTAATTTATAAATTGATCTTCAGGGGAAAGGTTAGGATATAAGTCCATAACCTCTTTTCCTCTTGTTTTTCTCCCAATAGATATCTTTCTCTTTTTTCTCCATGAACTAAATCCACGGAGTCCTGAAAATCAACAGGGACTATTAGTGCCTCTTGTTTCCTAGAAACACTTTTCTGGATGAAAATTCTTAGTAGAAAAAAATTTGTGGTAGGGCAATTTTGCTAAAACAAATTACTTTCTACGACTATAATCGTAGTGCTTTTTGTGTGGAAATGTTGGAAAAATATTTTTAGTTAAATTAACTCTCCAAGAGCCATATGTATCTTATGTTTTCCGGAAACACTTTTCTTATTAAAAAATATTTTCAGGAATATTAAGTGGAAAGGCATTTTTTGCTGAAACAAATTAGTTTGTACAATTATAAGGCCATGTTAGTGACTTTTTTTAAGAAACATTGGAAAAATAATTTCTAGTAACTAGTGCCTCACATTTCCTTGAAACATTTTTCTTATTAAAAATTCTAATATTTGCTCAAACAAATTACTTTCTACAACTATAAGGCCTAGTTAGAGCATTTTTGAGGAAAGTTTTGAAAAGTATTTCTAGTAAGAACATGTCTCTAGGGACCATTAGTGCCTCTTGTTTCTTGGAAGCACTTTTCTAGGTGAATATTGTTTCCAGAAAAGTTTTGTGGTAAGGCAAGTTTTTGTGAAACAAATTACTTTCTACAACTATAAAGTCTTTTTAGTGCCTTTGTTCATGAATAGTTTTTAAAAGTATTTCTAGTAAAACTCTTCTGAGACCTTTAGTGCCTCATTTTTCTAGGAAACACTTTTATAGCTGAAAATTTTGACAAGGAAAATTTTGTAGTAAGGCATTTTTTATGAAACAAATTACTTTATACAACTATAAGACCTACTTAGTGCATCTTCTCAGGAAATGTATTTCTAATAAAAATACATATCCAAGTCCCATTAACGCCTAAAGTTTCCTGGAAACAATTTTCCAGTTGAAAACTGTTATTAGGAATATTTTGTGCTATGACAATTTTTTTCTTAAACAAATTACTTTATAAAACAATAACGCCTTGTTAGTGCCGCTTTCTTGTTAGTGTAAACATTGGAAAAATATTTCTTGTAAAAATATGTCTCTAGGACCCATTAAGCCTCATGTTTCTTGGAAAATTCTTTCTCGTTGAAATTTATTACCAAGAAAATTTTGAGGTAAGGCAATTTTTGCAGAAACAAATTATTTTCTAAAACTATATTGTGTCGTTAGTGCCTTTTTTTAGGATACGTTGGAAAAGTATTTCTAGTAAAAATACGTCTTTATGGAGCATTAGTGACTCATGTTTTTGGGAAACACTTTTAAAGCTAAAAATTATTACCAGAAAAATATCGAGGTAAGGAAATTTTTTTATGAAACAAATTACTTTCAACAACAATAAGGCCTTATTTGTGCCTTCTTTTTGGATATGTTGGAAAAATATTTCTTCTAAAAATACGTCTCCAACGACCATTAATGCCTCATGTTTCTTGGTAAAACTTTTCTAGCTGAAAATTCTTACCATGAAAATTTTGTGGTAAGACATTTGTTGTTGAACCAAATTATTATCAATAACTATAAAGCCTTGCTTGTTCTTTCTTTTTTGATATGTTGGAAAAATATTTCTTCTAAAAATACATCTCCGGGACCAATAGTGCCTCATATTTCTTGGAAACACTTTTCTAGCTGAAAGTTCTTTCTATGAAAATTTTGAGGTAATGCATTTTATGCTAAAAAAAAAATGGTTTTAGAGACCATTAGTGCCTAGTGTTTCCAAGAAATTATTTTCTAGTTCAAAACTGTTACCTTGAAAATTTTGTGGTAAGGCAATTTTTGGTGAAACAAATTACTTTCTACAATTATAAGGCCTTGTAAGTGCCTTTTCTAAGGAACTTTGGAAAAAGAATTTCTAGTAATAATACGTCTCATGTGACCATTAGTGCCTCATATTTCCTTGAAACACATTTCTTGCGGAAAATTTTGTGGCAAGGCAAGTTTTACCAATCAAATTACTTTCTACAACTATAAGGCCTTGTTAGTGCATTTTTCTGGAAATTTTGTAAAAGTATTTCTAGTAAAAGTACGTCTCTAGGGACCGTTAGTGCCTCTTATTTCCTGGAGACACTTTTCTTGGTGAAAATTATTTTCAAAAACTTTTTTCCGTAAGGTAAGTTTTTCTGAAACAAATTACTTTCTACAACTATAAGGCTTTCTATTGCCTTTGTTAAGGAATAGTTGGAAAAGTGTTTCTAGTAAAAATCTCCAAGGTCCATTTGTGCCTCATGTTTCTTGGAAACACTTTTCTAGCTGAAAACTCTTACCAGGAAAGTTTTGTGGTAAGGTAATTTTTGCTAAAACTAATTACTTTCGACAACCTTAAGGCCTAGTTAGTGCATTTTATCAGAAAATGTCTAATAAAAATACGTCTATAGGGCCCATTAGTGCCTAAATTTTTCTGGAAATTTGATACCAGGAGAATTGTGGTAAGGCATTTTTTGCTTAAACAAATTTCATTCTACAACTATAAGGCCATGTTAGTGCATTTTTTACTTAAACATTGGAAAAATATTTCTTTTAAAAATACGTCTCCATGAACCATTAGAGCCTCATGTTTCCGGGAAACTTCTTTCTAGAAGAAAATTATTACCAAAATTGTTTTTTGGTACGACAATTTTTACATAAACAAATTATTTTCTAACACTATATGGCCCTGTTAGAGCCTTCTTTAGGATATTTTGGAAAATATTTCTACGTCTCAAGGGAGCATCAGTGACTCATGTTTCCTAAATACACCTTTCAAGCAGAAAATTATGATCGGGAAAATATTGAGGTAAGGAATTTTTTTATGAAACAAATTACTTTCATCTAAGGCCTGGTTTCTACAGTCTTTTTGGATATGTAGGAGAATTATTTCTTCTAAAAGTATGTTTCTCGCAACCAATGGTGCCTCATATTTTTTGGAAATTCTTACCATAAAACTTATGTGGTAAGGCAATTTTTGCTTAAACAAATTAGTTTCAATAACTATGAAGCCTTGCTTGTGCCTTCTTTTTGGACTTGTTGGAAGATTATTTCTTCTAAAAAGACGTCTGGAGGGACCAATAGTGCCTCATGTTTCCTGGAAACACTTTTCAAGCTGAAAATTTCTACCATGAAAACTTTCTAGGTGAAAATTGTTACCTGGATAATATTGTGTCAGACAATTTTTGCTAAAACAAATTACTTTCTACAATTATAAAGCCTTGTTAGTGCATTTTTTTAGGAAACATTGAAAAAAGAATTTCTACTAATAATAAGTTTTGAGGGACCATTAGTGCATCATATTTCCATAACACACTTTTCTTCTTGAAAATTCTAACCAAGAAAAAAAACTTTGGCAAGGCAATTTTTGCTCAAAGAAATTACTTTCTACAACTATAAATCCTTGTTAGTGCATTTTTTAGGAAATGGTGGATAAGTATTTCTGGTAAAAGTACATATCTAGGGACCATTAGTGCCTCTTGTTTCCTTGAAACACTTTTCTAGGTGAAAATTATTTCAAGAAAAATTTTGTCGTAAGACAAGTTTTTGTGAAACAAATTACTTTTTACATCTCTAAGTCCTCATTAGTGCCTTTTTTCTTGAATAGTTGGAAAGGTATGCAAATACCTCCAGGGACCATTAGTGCTTCATGTTTCTTGGAAACAATTTTCTAAATGAAATTTCTTTCTAGGAAAATTTTGTGGTAAGGCAATTTTTTCTGAAACAAATTACTTTCTACAACTATAAGACCTAGTTTATGCATTTTCTCATGAAATGTTGGAAAAGTATTTCTAATAAAAATATTTTTCCAGGGCCTATTAGTGCCTAAAGTTTCCTGGAAACACTTTTTCATTTGAAAATTATTACTAGGATAATTTTGTGGTAAGGCAATTTTTATGGAAACAAATTACTTTCAACAACTATAAGGTCTTGTTCGTGCATTTTTTTCGTAAAGGTTGGCAAAGTATTTTTTGTAAAGTACATCTCCAGGAACCATTAGAACCTTATGTTTCTTGGAAACTCCTTTCTAGTTGAAATTTATTACCAGGAAAATTTTGTGGTAAGACAATTTTTGTAGAAACAAATTATTTTCAAATGCTATATGCCTTGTTAGTGCCTTTCTTTAGGATACGTTCAAAAAATATTTCTAGTAAAAATACATCTATTGGGAGAATTAGTGACTCATGTTTCCTGAACACACTTTTCAAGTTTAAAATTTTGTTGATTTCGATTATTAATAGGAAAAATTTTTTGGTAGGGATATTTTTTCTTAAAGAAAATACTTTCTACAACTATAAGGCCTTGTTAGTGCCTTTTTTAGGACACTTTGGAAAAGTATTTATTTTAAAATTACTTGTCCAGGGACCAATAGTGCATCATATTTTAAGGATACACTTTTCTAGATGAAAATTGTTACCATGAAAATTTTGTGGTATGGCAATTTTTGACACAATAAATTACATTCAACAACTATAAGTCCTTGTTAGTGCAATTTTTTAAGGAAACGTTGGAAAAATATTTCTAGTAAAAATATGTCTCCAAGGACAATTAGTGCAAGACGTTTCCTGGAAACACTTTTGTAGTTAATAAAAATTTCCAAGAAAATTTTAGGGTAAGATATTTATTGTTGAAACAAGTTACTTTCTACAAGTTTAAGGCCTTATTAGTGCCTTTTTTTCAGGAAACATTGGAAAATAATTTCTACCAAAAATACATCTCTAGGGACCATTCGTGCCTCATTTTTCCTGGAACACATTTATAGCTAAAAATTCTTGCCATGAAAATTTTGTGGAAAGACAATTTTTGCTGAAACAAATTATTTTCTACAACTATAAGGTCTTGTTAGTGTCTTTTTTCGGGAAACATTGGAACATATTTCTAGGAAAAATACATCTCCATGGACCACTAGTGCCTCATATTTCGTAGAAACGCTTAAGCTGAAGATTTTTACCAAGAAATTTTTTTGGTAAAACAATTTGTGCTGAAAAAAATTACTTTCTACGTCTATAAGGCCTTGTTAGTGTTTTTTTCCTAGAAATATTGGAAAAATATTTCTAAAAAATACGTTTCTCGGGACTATTAGTGCCTCATGTTTCCTTGAAAAAAAAAATTTAGCTTAAAATGCTTACCAAGAAAATTTTGAGGTAAGGCAATTTTGTTGAAACAAATTAGTTTCTACAACTATAAGCCCTTGTTAGTGACTTTTTACATGATACGATGGAAAAGTATTTCTAGTAAAAATTTGTCTCTGGGGACCAATAGTGTCTCATGTTTCCAAGAAACACTTTTCTAGTTAAAAATTCTTTCTAGGAAAATTTTGTGGAAAGGTCCGAGAGAGCGTCTACTGCCTTTCCTTCTGTGCATATGTCTTTCTCGGAGAATTGAGGTCGTATGACCTTTTCTGCAGTGGCAACGAGTTGCTTCCTTGTAGAAAGTTTAATGGAAGATGCACGCCAGCTTTCATTAGATGCTCTACACCATGTAGGTATTTCTTCCAATTCCTTGGGCATAGCAATCTATTTTTCTTCGGATATAGAATAACCCATTGTATTCCAGCTCAGATACCAATTGTTATGGTCCCGGATCTGACACATGGATTCGTAGGGAGGAAGAAGAGAAAGACGAAGATCAAGTCAAAGGGAAGCTTCAAAACCCTTGGTTCGTTAAGGAGAACGCACACCCCTGAGCTCGCTGAGGAGAACTCAAAATTCTGTTTAACCTAAATCAATATTTGACTTTCTCATTACTCTTACCCCTTAAATAGGGTTCACCCTTACAAGGTTTAAGATAAAATATTACAAAAATATCCCTATAAATAAAATATTCCAAAAATACCCCTATGACCTATTAATTCTTTAACTAAAATAAAATAAAGTAAATTAAAAAAATAATTTTATTGTGTGCATAACAGTGGCAAGGTATTCTTATGCTACTTTGAGATCCTCTACATTTTTCTCTACCAGAGGGATTTATGGTGATCTAACCAGGAGACCCCATGTTTATTCGTTTAGGGAGAACTATGTGATAATTTTGCCACTGACCATGATCTTCATCAAATTGTTGCATCTGGTTTGTTAAAATACGTTTTTAGCAAATTTACTCAATTTAGAGTTAACTTTACTCGATGTAAATTGCATTACTAAGGCTTGTTAAATTCAACTGCCAGATTATGGGAATGACTTGAAATTTTTAATCATTTGATCAAAATGTATTAGTTCTCTCATACGGTGAATGAATTTGCAGGTTTTGCTCGTTGGGCTCATAGATTTCCTCATATAAAAAAGGCAGTTGAGAGTCACCTTTGGTGATAACAGATTTGTCATCGACTAGTTATGCAACCGCAAGAGGCAACCATCTGGGTACGGCCTTCTGGATTTTTGAAGATGGAGAACAGGGAGCAATCATGCTTGAGTTTCTACAGACACCAGTGATCGTTTGGTTACCTAAACTGCATGTATAGGCACTTTGTATAGGCACTTAGGCAATTGACGGCCCTTAAGAGTGGTTTTAACCTCACGTGACTATTTTTCTAATGTAGGGAGAAGCAAAAATTCAAATCCAGCAACTTCGCTCCAATCATCGGGATGACCGTCGAGCGTCACAACCCCAGGTCTGAAATTCGCTTGAATTCGAGCATTTGAATTCGAAGTTCGTGGCCGAGCAACAATTTCCAGAAAACCAAAAACATTTCCAACTCGCATTGTAGACAAAAAAAACCGCATTCCATCAAAATCGCTTTGTTGCTCTGCTTCACGACACAGAAACCCTCCGTCCCCAATTTTTGAGTAGCGTTGCTACTGTTCAGGCCCTTGGAGCCCCATCAACCTCATGGAACTAACGATTTGACCTAAAAATCGATGACGTTTCAGAAGCTTACCTTTAATTGTGTTGAACTTGGTTCCCCACTAGACTGTCGAGAGCAAGATTGAGAGTGAGAGTGAGAATCCGGAAGTCAAAGTCCATCAGATTTGTTTCTGTCTGCGCCTCCTTTTTTTTCGGTGGCGAATAGCAGCCCTTCGTGGCTTCGCTCCTTGTAGATTTTTCGAGATTGAGAGGGATGGCCAAACTGATTTGCCGAGACAGAGTCAGATCAAAAATTTTTCGTCTTCTGGTCTGGGAGACATATTGCTGGCCATGAGAAGGAATGTTTTGAGGTCGAACCCAAATCAGTCATTACCGACGAGGTTTTGGCAGAATACCCCTCCGATTTCGGATTTCCAAGGCCCTTCTTGGGGATTCTCATGGTTCCAGATTGCGGATTTGAAGTTTCACCCAAATTGTCCACCGTGACTTCGGCCAAAGAATAGTATGACAAAAAAAATTATTTTTCTAGCCCGTGGCCTGTATTCTCATATGAGAGAACCTCCGCTGCTTTTCCTTCTATGCATATATGTCTTGTTTGGAGAATTGAGGTCGTATGAACTTTTCTTCAAACAATACGCAGAACAAAGTGCCACTGATTTCTTGACATTTTAAAAGATCCAAAGTATGCAAACAATACGCAGAACAATGTGCCTCCATCCCGTAATCACTAAATGAATAAACATGGTCAAGAGTCAAAACCCCGAATTGGACACTTCTGAATCAGAGTAAGAATACCTGTGACCCTGAGAGTGAAATTTAATTTTAACGCCCGAAGTTGTTTGCAAGAAGCTTAGTGTCCAAGCCCAGTCTGTAAAGGTACAGAAGCTAACTTTGGGAATCTGGTGTAAAGAGATCCCAGAGCTTTCATTTGCAGGATCCAATCCACATTCATTCCTGTGCTCTCATGGTATTAAGATCACGGACGACATAAGCTGGCTTTCCGTTTTCAGGATCGAGATAATTCCGAGGACACAAACATATTACTCACAAAAATTCAAAGACAAAACTTAAATTTTGCGCCCTTCCAAACGATTCAAAATATAGTTTCAAAATACTCACGTAAATCAAGACTTCAGCCTCTAATGATAAAGAGTGAGAGGAGATGAAAATGTACATAGCGTAGAAAGGAAAATAAAAGTAAAAAACTTACCTAATCAGATGCTGCGAATAATTGGCGAGATGGAGCGCAAATGCAGCGCTAATTCGCCAACGGCGGTGGTCTGCGGAATCGCTCCCACATGCTGTATCGAGATTGCCTAAGACTCTCGAGGAATGTAATTACGTTCATACCCTCAAGAGAAAATAACAAACCTCTCGGAAAGTGGCGGAAGATACCTTGGAAGAGCGTGGGTATCCTGGTTTTGTGCGTATATATATCTATTAATAACGTATTGGTTTTGGGCGCGGTATGAGTGAAACGTACTCAGCCCAACCCGAATAAATAAACGTTTTTCGAGGCTTTTTATTGAAGACACGGGTTAGGATTTTACATTAACTCACGGGTTCGGCACGGGTAAGTCATGAAGAGTTTACAGAAATTTCTAGAAGAGCTATGCAAGGAAGACGAAGCCGAAGCTCACGCGCAGACTCACAACTGATGCCATTGGCCTTCCTTTCTTCTTCGTCTCCATCATCATCATCCGTTAGTTCCGCTGCGTTGCCGTTCTTGCGTTCATCAGTTGTCTATCGTTGGAATCCAAAAAGGGACGACGCTGTTGGTTGCCAAGAACGAGCGTCTTCAAAGAACTGGCGGGTGATGATGACGAAGATCAAGAAGATGAAGGCAGCCGACCCCCCATAGACTTTGAATGGCCTATAATTTCTGGGAAGATGTTCTTGTAAAAGACACCGAGAGGTAATTGTTTTTTTCTTTATTTATCCGTCGTCTGTTCTTCTTCAATTGGCATTCCTTTTTCTTTCCTCTGAATCTGTTATCTTCATTATCTTCGAATTATTGGCGCTGATTATTTGTTATCGTCAGCTTCATCATCCAGTTCCGCTGCGCTGCCGTTCTTCCGTTCATTTGGAATCCACTCAGGAAGACGCTGATGGGTACTGAGAACGAGCGTCATCAAAGAATTGGATGGTGGGGATGACGAAGATCAAGAAGAGGAAGGCTGCGGCGGGAAGACTGCAGTCCATCAGAGACAGCGCAGAGTGTAAATGGCCCATAATTTCGTTGCTGAGGTTGTTCTAAAACAACATGTAATTGTTTCTTTCTTTATTTCTTGTCGTTTCACCTTCTTCAGTTACCATTCCCTTTTCTTTGCTCTGTATTTGTTATGGAGAGTTTCATTATCTTATTTCTTTTTATGTTTTCGCGGCGGGGAGAGCCTTCGCAATTATCATCGCTGTTTCTTGGTCCGTATCTCTCCTTCTTTACCCTCTCAGACTTTCTTGATTCTCCAAATGCGCCTCCATGTGCTCAAGAAGCCCCCATGAATCTTTGGTTTCAGAGGAATCTTTGTATTTTCTTATTTTGTGTACTACATAGATCAAGAAGATCAAGAAGAGGAAGGCATCCGACCGCCCAGTAAGTCTGAACGGCCGATAATTTCTGGGAAAACCGAGAGGTAATTGCCTTGTTTTTTTCTATATTTCTCCGTCGTCCGTTCTTCTTCAATTGGCTTTGTTGGAATTATGGTTTCAAAATATATTACAGTCATTCCTTTTTCTTTCCTCCAAATTTGTTATATTATACAAACTGATGAGAAGAATGCTTTACTTACAAACAGAATGCATAACATATTAGAAATAACAGTCACCGCAAGAGCCAAAGCTGAGTTCCCTCTGACAAGTTGCATCCATGAACTCTCTATCCGATTAAACAGTGATTTCCTATCTATGAAGAAAAAGAACATTGCTTGCAGAACCATTGTCAGCATTGCTTGCATAGAGTAACATTAACATTCTGTGGACCAGTGCAAACCAAGAACCTCACTATGCCAGAGATGGAGATAATCCTACCATATTAGCAGGGATGTGTTAATGTTCTCACTATGTTGTGTCATGGATGAATACATTACATTCTAATTTTAGATCTAATTTAGATCCTAAAATCAGGAAAAAAATCACGGAAATAATTTGTTTCCTACAATCACGCTATCAAATTTACAGACAACTCATTACAGTTTTGCACACACTACCTCTCAAGGTGGTGCATAGATATCGGTCATACACAACTTGTCAATTATACCATGAAATACCTTCTGTTGGAAGATGGGCTCAAGCCCACGAGCTCAAGACAAGAAGCCCACACATCAAATGAGTGACATATGTGTAAAATATGGTACTTTCATGAGACCCTAAATTCTACATGGTATCAGAGCAAGGAGTTTAGGATCTCTTCACGGAGTTATTATGAAATCTGTTTAAGAAATTGTAAAAGGAGTTCAATCATGAAGAGATAAGTTCATATTCTTCTTATTTACGATTTTTTTTCCTTTTCTTATTTACATACTCCTTTTTACTGTTTTTCTTTACTTCTTGAATTTTGAGTCACATCAAGTCAAGATAAATCTTTATATGTTGTAAAGATTTATTTCTATGACTAAATTGATGTTATAATCTTGACTCCTTGTAAATCAATTACTAGAGTGATCAAGATCATTTGTTGTTTGCATCTTATTAAGATTGATGGGTGAAATTCAATTACCTTTATGTAATTTGGATCCATCTCATTTGAGGTAGAATTCCAGCACATGTTGCCGTATCTTCTCTTACTTAAGGTTGCTCATGGGTTTGTGTTATGTTGTTGGATGCCCATTATATGTTTGATGAAATGCCAGCAGTCATTTACCCTTTGTAGTTCCTTTTTTTTTAACTTCAACAATTGAATTTTTTTTTACGTTGAAGTCTCCCATGAGCTGAAGATAAATCTCTTCCAAGTGTCTTGGTTTGTCGTTAAATCTTCTCTAAATTTTTGTCTATTGCTCGTGTGTGTTGGAGTTTGGATTAAGGCCTAATCGATTGCATTTACTTTCTTCTCTTTGTTCTTATTAATACAAGAGAAGTTGAGTGATGGTTGGATGTTATTATCACTTTCTAAAGGCACAAATTTGTTGATAATTTGGTGCTTGCCCTTGTGAAAGAAATTGGTTCTTGTTCTCTTTTGTTGGTGATTGATTTGGTCTACCGGTTCTTCAAATTACATTGAGTAATTGTTTTTTGAAGAAGACTTTTTTCCCTTAACCTCCATATTTTACTTGCCTCATCATGGAGATTGGATACAATAGTAATAAGAGTGATATACTCTGTATTACTACAATTCCACTTAGAGGTCTCTCCAATTACATGAGCTGGTCACAATCGGTTTGGAAGGTTCTTATTACTTATGACCTCTTGAGCCATATTGTTAACTTTCCTCCTCCGATTGATGAAGAAGATGTGTCCTACCACAAGTGGGTTAAGGATGATAACATGGTGATAATTTGGCTCATTAATAGCATGGAAGAGCAGGTGGCCAACAATGTGGTCCACGTGGAAACTGCCAAAAATTTTGCGGCTTCACTTGTGCCAAGCTTTACTCAAGCACTGCTTCATTACAAAAAATATATGATGTATTATGAAACATGTTGCATACGAAACATGGAGATAATATTCATAAATTTTTGCCACGGTTTCGATTTCTTCTTCAAGAATGGAAACTAGTTCAACCATATTCCACTGATATTGTCATTCAAGAATGACAAAGAGAAGCTTTGGCAGCAGCCATTTGCTTATCGAATATTAAACCATACCTTGAGGTTGCCAAAACTCAGCTTCTAAGTTCTTCTGCTCTTCTATCCTTCGATGATATTAGTGTTACATTACTTCGGATACTGGATCCATCCCCTCCTCCTATTGATGCTCCATCGGCGATGTTCTCTAGCAATCGGGGAACATCTTCCTCATCCCGAGGATGGGGCAGAAATATGAGAGGGGGTCGAACTATGAGAGGGGCTGAAAATAGAGGTGGTAGAACGGGTCAAAATTCTTTATGTACTGAGCCTCAACTTTGCACTTATTGTGGCCGTCAGAACCACCTTGTGGCATCATGCTGGAAACTTCATAGCAAGCCTGATTGGGCCACAGCTAACCCAGTCTCGGTTAACGTTGAGAAAAATGAAGATAAGGCTGAATCATCACCTGGAAATGTGACACTTATGATTGAGGACTATGCTGCATTTAAGAAAATGAAGTTCGTCATGAAATCCTCTATTCCCTCATCATATACTGCTGCCACTACTATTGCCTCAAGTATGCTTTCTTCCTCTTCTTCCTCTTCCTCTTGGATCATCGACTCTGGGACCCCCAAACATCTATCAGGTAACAAACACTTGTTGCAGTCCTTATCTCCTTGTTATCCTCATAAATTCGTTACTATTGCTGATGGTACCCAAACCAAGGTCCTTGGCAAAGGTTCCTCCTCTCTTACTTCATCTATTCCCCTTCAAGATGTTTTGTTTGTTCCTCAATTTCCTTTAAATTTGCTCTCGGTTAGCCAATTGACCAAACAATTAAATTGCTCTATCACCTTCTCACCGTCTTCTTGTGTCTTTCAGGATCTCACTACAAAGCGGGTGATTGGTGGCAGCCATGGAAAGGGGGGTTTGTACTACTTCACTCTTCCACAATTAGTTGCATTATCGTCCACTACATCTGAGGCACAACTTTGGCACAATCGACTTGGTTATCCGTCTACCCCTTCACTTCGTTCTTTGGTTCCATCTTTAAAAGGACTTTCTAATTTCAGTTGTGAGGTTTGTCAATTAAGTAAATATGTCAGGAGTACATATTCTCCTCGTCTTACAACTACAAGTACTGCTCCGTTTGAACTAATACATTTTGATGTATGGGGCACTTTATGTGTCTCAAAATACTAACTACAAGTATATTTTTGTTGATGATTTTACTCGAGTGACTTGGTTATATCTATTTAAAGAGCGTTCCAAAATTCTTCCTTTGTTTAAAAATTTTCATGCTATGGTCTTGACACAATTTGGGAAGAAAATTCAAACCCTTAGATTTGATAATGCTAAGGAATACATGTCTCATGACTTCAAATCATTTTGTGAGAGTAATGAGTTTATTCATAAAACATCATATGCCTATACTCCTAAACAAAATGGTGTTGCTGAAAGGAAGAATCGTCATCTTCTTGAAGTTGCTCGGGGCCTCCTCTACTCCCTGAAGGTACCCTATTTCTATTGGCCTCATGCTATACTTACAACATGCTTTCTCATTAATAGGTTACCTTCATCAGTCTTTCATCATAAAACTCCTTACTCTGTGTTATTTAATGGTGAAGATCCTTTTTCTCTTCCTTTGAAAGTGTTTGGATGTACGTGTTTTGTTCATGTTACATTTCCACATAAAAATAAACTTGATCCTCGGTCTATGAAGTGCATTTTTTTGGGATACTCTCGCACCCATAAAGGTTATGTCTGTTACAATCTTACCCTTCGGAGGATGTTTATCTCTAGGGATGTGACTTTCTTTGAGGACACTCCTTTCTACTCCTCCCATGATGCTCCTCCAGGATGGACTTGTCCTTCTACTACTCCTTGTCCGCTTGCGCCGTTCAATCTTGAAGTGGATCCATCCCTTGATACACCGGTCATACCTTCACCTGTGGAGTTGTCGGATCCACCCGAGGTAAGTCCTTCTTGTCCTATGTATGGGCCTAAATTTGATACTCGGCCTATTGCTTTAAGAAAAGAATGTCGCTCCTGTACTACTTCGCATCCTATCTCAAATTTTATGCCTCACTATCGCTTGTCTTCCGAGTGTTTTTAATTTCTTGCGTCCCTTGCTTCTACTTTCGCTCCGTAGTCGTATCAGGAGGCCCTGAGACATCCAGGATGGAGGGCGGCTATGGATGAAAAAATGCACGCCTTATATGAAAACCAAACCTGGTACTTAACATCACTCCCGAAAGGTAAAAGACCGGTTGGTTGTCGATGGGTTTTTTCGGTGAAACATTATCCGGATGGATCGATTGCTCGTCTTAAAGCTCGACTGGTTGCTAAGGGTTATACGTAGTGCTATGGGATAGATTATGAGGAGACCTTCTCTCCTGTTGCAAAATTGAATTCGGTACATATCATCTTATCTAGTGCTGCTAACTCCTCATGGCCCGTCTATCAGTTGGATGTTAAAAATATTTTTTTTAAATGGTGATATCAGTGAGGAAATTTATACGGTTCAACCACCTGGTTATGTGGTTGAGGGGGAGTTAGTATGTCGATTAAAAAAGTCTTTATATGGGCTTAAATAGACCCCTCGGGCTTGGTTTGATAAATTTAGTCAAACACTCTTATGGTTTGGTTTTCATCGGTGCTCAGTTGATCATTTCATATATTATAAAGATACGGTCAAAGGGAAAATATTATTGGCCGTATACGAGGATGATATTATCTTAACCGGTGATGATGCTTTGAGCATACAAGAGATGAAACAGATGATATGTCAGGAATTTAAGACTAAAGACCTTGGTATGCTTAAATATTTTTTGGGTATAGAAGTTCTTCAATCCAAACATGGGATAATATTATCTCAAAGGAAATATGTCTTGGATCTCCTTGAAGAAATAGGAATGAAGGGTTGTAGACCAGTTGACACACGTATGGATACAAATGTAAAATTATGTGCCACAAATGAAGAAAATATTGATATTGGCAAATATCAAAGACTCATGGGAAAACTGATTTATCTCATGGTAACTAGGCCAGACATATTATATGATGTAAGTGTGGTGAGTCAATTCATGCACAAACCACAAATTACCCACTGACAGGCTTTAGAGAGAATATTACGTTATCTAAAAGGAGCTCCAGGAAGAGGATTGTTCTATAAAAAACATGGACACATCAACATAGAAGGCTTCTCATATGCAGATTGGACTGGATATTGTACTTTGGTTGAGGAAACTTGGTTACATGGAAAAGTAAGAAGCAAAATGTGGTTCCAAGATCTAGCGCCGAAGCAGAATACAGAGCTATGGCCCATACCATTAGTGAACTTTTATGGATCAGAACCCTTCTTACCGAACTAGGTTTTTATAAAAAGGGGTCCATGAATCTGCATTGTGATAATCAAGCAGCCATTCATATCAGTTCAAATCCAGTTTTTCATGAAAGAACTAAACATATTGAGGTGGATTGTCATTTTATACGGGAGAAGTTTCAAGCAGGAATAATCTCTCTCAAACATGTGTCATCTCAAGAGCAAGTAGCTGATATTCTCACTAAACCCGTTACATCTAAAATCCTATCGTTTATATGTGGCAACCTGGGTATTTATGATGTTTTTTCTCCTCCAGCTTGAGGGAGAGTGTTGGAAGATGGGCTCAAGCCCACGAGCTCAAGACAAGAAGCTCACACGTCAAAGGAGTGGCATATGTGTAAAATATGGTACTTTCCATAAAGATGGCATAGAAGTGTAAATATGTGTTCCTTTTATGTCTTTTGTTTTACCAAGTTGTAGCCCTAAGGGCATTGTAAAACTATAAATAAAGGCATTGGCTAAGAGGTAGGGCATTGAAGCACTCTCCTCTCTTTCCACAAATTCGTCCAACCCTCATTTTTCTTTTTGACGCAACCCTCTTCTCCCTTAATCCAAACTCTCTCCTTCCACGTTCTTCTTCTTCTCTTCTCCTTCTCTCATCTTCTTCTTCTTCTTCTTCTTTCTTGTTGATCTAAAGTTCCTTTCATGAGATCCTAAATTCTACACCTTCCCTGATACTGCCTTCATGACCATATTAGCCAGCTGACTCTCAAATTGAATAAAAGGGAATTGTATAATCTTTGCATCAAGGTTCTCCTTGATGAAATGACGATTAACTTCAACATATTTAGTGCGATCATGTTGAATAAAATTTTGTGCAATTGCGATGGCTGCCTTGTTATCACAGTGGAGATTCATAGGTTTAGCGTATTCAATCCCTATGTCCCTCAGTATATTCCTTATCCTTAACAACTAGCATGCACCATGAACCATGTCTCGAAATTCAGCTTCATCACTTGATCTTGATGCAACCTTCTATTTTTTGTTTTTCCAAGTGATAAGATTCACTTCCACAAAAGTAAAGTAACCCAACGTGGATCTTTTGGTTGTGCGATCACCTGCCCAATCAAAATTTGTATATCCTTCAATATTAGAGATACCCTCTTTTGAGAATAACAAACCTTTTCCTGGAGCACTCTTTAAGTATCTCAAGATCTGATAGAACGCTTCCATATGTTATTCACTTGGTGCATGCATGAACTAACTCACAACGCTCACTGCATATGCTACATCGAACCTTGTGTGTGATAGGTAGATTAATCTTCCAACTAATCGCTAATAACGCCCTTTGTCTATTGGGGTTTGATCTAGGAGAATTCCGAGCTTATGATTCATTTCCATGGGCGTCTCTACTGGTTTACAATCAAGCATTCCGGTTTCGGCTAGAAGATCTAACACATATTTTCACTGTGAAAGGAAAACTCCATGTTTCGATTTTGGAACTTCAATTCCTAAAAAATATTTAAGTTGTCCGAGATCTTTTATTTCAAATTTAATGGCTAAATACTCTTGTAAAGCTTGCATTTCACATGGGTCATCTCCTATCACGACCATATCATCAACATACATAATTAAAGCTGTTAGTTTTTCTTCTTTGTGTTTTATAAACAAAGTATGATCTGAGTTACTTTGCTTATAGCCAAACTCCTTCATTGTAGCCGATAAATCTCCAAACCAAGCTCTAGGTAACTTTTTCAACCCGTACAATGACTTCTTCAATTTACAAACTTCACCTTGACACAAAGACCCACTTTTAACTCCGGGTAGTAGCTCCATGTAGACTTTTTCTTCTAAGTCTCCATTGAAAAAGGCATTTTTAACATCAAATTGTTGTAGAGGCCAATGTCAATTTGATGTTATAGATATATGAATGTAAATTGTATTGATCTTAGCTACTGGTGAAAAAGTATCATGATAGTCTATCCCATACCTTGGCGTATATCCCTTTGCAACTTGCCGAGCTTTATATCTTTCAATACTTCCATCCGGTTTGAGTTTCACCGTGAACACCCATCGACATCCAATTGTCTTTACTCCTTTAGGCTGTGAAACAAGTTCCCAAGTGGCATTCTTTTATAGAACCTCCATCTCTTCGTTCATCGTCTTTTTTTTATTTTGGATCAGCTAATAAATCTTGCACATTATTAGGAATAGAAACGCTGGATAATTGATCAACTGTAACTGCATACAATTTAATCAACCTATGGGAGGACACATAGTTGTTGATTGAGTATTTGGTCTTGGCTTTAGGATCAGGTTCATGCTATTTTTTTGGAACTCCCCTAATCAATCTTTGTGGATATCTATGGGTTATATTTTCTAGAGGAACACATGTTTCATTAGACTCATCAAACATAGGATTCGTATTTACTTGAGGAGGAACATTCTAGGTTGATTCTTTAGTTGATAGTGTAGATGGAGGGAACTCTGAAGGTTCTTCAGGAGAAATTAATGAATCACTCTCGGCTTCATTGTTGTGATCACAGTCTTGTTGCACATCATGACGACCTGATTGTTTAAAAAATTTATTCACTACTTCTAACTCAATAAACTCAACACCTTCGTTATTCTCTTGTTGAACATTCTCTTCACTTGAACTCTCCCCCTGAAGAAGATTCCAAGATACTCCCCCTGAATAATAAGGCACTGATTCATGGAAGGAGGCATCTAGAGTCACATGAAGCTTTCGGGTGTGTGGATCATAGCACTGATATCCTTTTTGAAATTCAGAGTAACCAACAAATACACATCGTTTCGCACATGGATCAAGTTTATTTCGCAAGATTTTTTTTATATGAACATATGTGGTACACCCAAAAATCCTGGGTTCAAGGTTCGAAAGATGACGAATTGAAATCAGGGATTACAGCTTGCGTCGAGGAGTTTGAAAATATATTACTCAAGAAGGTGTTCAATTGATGAGGTAGGCAACAGATTTGACAGCTTCACCCCAATAAAACTGAGGCATGTTCATGCCAAAGAGAGAGGCACGCAATACTTCCAAAAGTTGTCTATTCTTCCTCTCTGCCAATCCATTTTGTTGGGGAGTATAGGTGCAAGAGGTCTGATGACGAATCCCATGATGGGTCAGAAAATTTTTGAGAAAAGCATCAACAAACTCAGTACTATTGTCAGATTTCAAAACACAAATTAGCTTTTGATACTAAGTATGTATCATTTTGTGAAATTTCTGAAATGCTAGACACACATCACTCTTTTGTATAAGCATGGATACCCAAGTCATTCTAGTGCATTCATCATTAAATGTCACAAAGTAACAAGCTCTAGAAATAGAGGGAACCTTTGTCGGACCCCAAACATCAAAATGAATAATTTCAAAAAGTTCAAAACTTTTATTCAAACTCGGTAAATATGAGATACGGTGGCTCTTAGCTAGTTCACAAGTGTCACAATGAAAATCTGAATCATTCAAACCTAAAAAGAGTTGTGGTTGCGATTTCTTAAGTTAACCAAAGCAAAGATGACCTAATCTTTGGTCCCATAACCATATAGTTGCTTGAGCATTGTCTTCACTGCTAGCTTGATTTGCCTAACTAATTTTTGATCCCCCATTCTCTGTCAACTCCAAATAGTAGAGTTTGCCCCGTCTAACACCATAACCAAGAATCTTCAGGGTTAGAATGTCTTGAAAGACACAAAATGAGGGCGGCCAGAAAGTTACTATACAAGCAAGAATGAAAGTAATTTGGCTAACAGATAAAAGATTGTATTCAAGAGATGGAACCACAAGGATAGTATCTAATGTAAGATTATTAGACAATATAACAGATCCTTCCCTAGTAATAGGAGACGTATTATCAATGGTGATGGAAATAATAGGTAGCATAGAAGGTAGGACAAATTGTAACTGACTGGAACCCCTTGTCATGTGATCAGATTCACCTGTATCAATAATCCAAGTTCTATTCATAGAATTTATAAAGAATACTAATTTTTTACCGATAATACTTGGTCTGGCAACATTTTTCGTAGGTAGCTGTTGATTTTCTTTCGTGGATGTCACCATAGCTTTCCCAAAAATCTTTTTCTGTGTTTTGTTTTTTAGAAATCCCACCACTCCGGATACCCAATAATATCATAACAACATTGTTGTGAATGACCTTTCTTCTCGCAGTGAGTGCATACCCGATTGTTAGCTTTTCCAGAAGATTGAATGTTTCGATTGTTTGATGATCCTTGTCGAGTTTGGTTGACCAACATAGCCGAGGTCTCAGAGATTGGATGATAGCTCCCCATTTTCTATCTCTATTGATATTCTCTTCTTACATATGCATATGTACTCCCCAAATCAAGTTTGGGGTCTTTTTGCAAGATTTCTCCCCAAACTTGATGACACTCAGAGTCAAACCCACTGAGAGAACTCGAAGCGTAGACATCACAGAGTGCAACTGGATTAGCCTTTTGACAATTCTTTCCTGAGATGTAGTTCTATGATCAATCTCTTGGAAAATAGCGACTAGTTCATTATAATGAAAATGGTCTATCATTTTATTTTGTAGAAAAAAATCTCTAGTTCAACTCAAATAGACAGGTTTCGTCTGATCCATCATAAAATATTTTTGATACAGCTTCCCATATCTCCTTGGCAGTGGAGAGGTGAATAAATCGTTGCATTAGCAATAGACTCATTGAGTCAATAAGCCAACTTTTCACTCATTGATTTTCAGTAATCCATGCGCCAAGATTGGGATCTCCAGATTTTGGTTTTCTCGTTTCGTTGGTGAGATATCCAGCTTTGTTGCTAGCACCAATTTGCATCTCCATGAGTTGGGACCATAATGAGTAATTGGTCTCATCGTGGATGATTCAAGTTGGAAAGGCAGAATTGTCTTGGTGGACGATAATCTGCGGTGATGGTGCTGGGATAAGTTTGGTTGATGCGCATGTAGTGGTAGCCATAATTTTCTGTCTATGGATTACCTAGAATAGTCTCAAACACAACTTCGTTCGGTTTGGAAATTTGGTCTAGTCTAGTTTGGTTTGGTCTGGTCTGGTTCAATTCAGTCCAGTTCAGTTATGGTCCGGTTTTGTCTGGTCTGGTCCGGATCCGCTGGGTTGACCCATCGGCCTCGGTCAGTTCAGTCGGCAGATAAATAGAAGAATAGTAATTCCTAAGTTTTTTAAAAAAACTACCTCTTCTTCTTCAGCGACAGCGACGACGACGGTGCGTCGGCTTACTTTGGCGACGATGGTAGTTTGTGGCTTAGGCGGTGGTTCGACGACTTTTCAAGTCCAAGCCCTGCCAAAGTTCGGGAGGCGGCACGGTGTTACGGTGACCAATGAAAAACTTGTTATGAACTCAACAACAGGTCGAGTCATGCAGATGTCGTGGCTGAGTCAATTACTTTGGTTGAGTCAGTTACTTAGTCATTTGGTTTACTTTTCAAGTTAAATGCCTTGGAGGGGCAAAATTGTTATTTTCCCTTGAACCTTTTGATTTTCAAGTTAAATGCCATGGAGGGCATTGTAATTTTCTCTTGACCTTGTGGACATGAACCCTATTTCGAGGGGGAATGAAATGAAAAGAGGAAGTCTGAATTTAGGTTAAAACTTAAGTTCTCCTAAATGAGCTCAAGGGTTTTCAAGCTTCCCTTTGGCTTGATTTTGTATTTTCCCGTACGAATCACCAAGTTAGATCAGGGGAACATATCAAATTAGTATCAGAGCTGAAACAATGAGTGATTTGTGGATCGTAGATGAAATATGCGCAGTACTATGCAAAGAAATTTCAGCGATGCTACACCTGTCTACAATTAAAATGGAAGATAGAAGCGTCAATTTTTTTTTTCAAAATGGGAGAGGAAGGTCTCCGAAGATGAACAGTCGCTACTGTTCGTCGACCAACCTTAAAATTTCGAGCAGGGAAATTCAGAGCAACAGTCCTGAGCCCCTGGAAACCCAAAATTGGACGGGTATTTTGCAAAAAAATCGACGATACTGGCCGATTTGGGCTCTCGGCCAGATGCCTCCTTCGCCAACACTGTTGATGTTGTTCGCCATTGGGAAAATCTTCCTAAGGGCGTTATTTTCGGTGACAACGGGGCAAGGAGGACCTCTTGGATAAATATGAAGTTGGCCTCGCCTCCACTTCTCACTTAGCAGAAACATCCCTCAACTCATCAACTCATTCAAGGGTGAAAATCTCAGAGCAGACGATGAGCCAACGGAGGCTGAAGTTCTGCAAGCCATGGCTATCACAGGTGAGTCTTCGAATCCCTCTGTTCGGGGTGTAAAAACTGGAGAAATGTACACTCTGTCAAGGGATACCGGTCAACAGCAAAATGAGGGCAGTGTGGAGGCTTCTTTTCGTGGTCATAGACGATTTGGCTTCAAAGATTTCATGGGGGACATATCCGGAGGGACACGTATGTACAATTTTCTAATTCAGGATCATCAAGAATTTTTTGACAAGGTGGCCGAGGTGCGAGAGAATGGGGAGAGTGATGAAAAGGATTTCTGGAAGGCCAACAGAAGCAGTGCTCAAGTCTCTAATATCAGCAGAGTCTGAAACCTCACTATCTAATTTTGTAGCTTCTATAGCCTTTGTGACTAATTCTAGTTCAGAAGAGGTATTTATGTGTTATGGTCCCTAGCCATGGATCTAGTAACTCGGCGAGTTGAATATGATTCCAGCACTGTTAGAGGGTTTCTTAACACGTTTTTGTGAAAAGAAACTATCTTTTTCTTCCCTCACACGTTATAATTGAAAAGGAGTTTCTTTTTCTCAATTATAGATGCAACCAGCAAGTTAAAGGACTGTTTAAACACTCAGATATGAAACCCCTCTTTTATGATTCATGTGAAGAGGGTTTTACTTGCTGTAATTACTCAAGAACAACCCCTTTCCCTCTACTGAATTCATTCCCCTTGAAAAGGAGTTTCCTTTTCTTAATTATGAATGCACCAATTCAAGCAAGAGACTGTTTTAAGGATCCAATTATGAAACCCCACTTTACACCTCACATCAATGAGTAGGGTTTCTGAATTCATGCAACTACCAATGCTGAATGTAAAGAGGGCAGTCTCTAGCTCTTGTAAACTCGGAAAAGATAGATAAAAATACCTCTTGAAGACCTCCTTCAATTCAGCAACTCGAAAATCCCTTTCTTGATGCTAAGACTCAACCAAATCCTCCTTCCCTGACTACTGGTTCGTGGAAGAGATGGATGACTATTGCAGCATGGAAGAGAAGGCTGATTCCTCCTCCTTTTCCTTCCAAGATCTCCTCAAAGACTCCCCAATGGATGCAGCAAACCCCCCAAGAGAGTTCACACCAAGAACCCTAGAATAGAGAGCCTAGAAGGAACCTAAATTACCCTAGTTTATGCTAATTCTGAACTTGCTTTATTTCTCCATCCTTACCCCTTAAATAGGGTAATTAACATCAACATAGGTTAGGGTTATTAAACCCAATTCTACCCCTACCTTTAAGTCTTATTACAAATCAATAAAATTCGAAATTAAAAGCAACATAAATAATAAAAGTAAAGTAGATGACTCAGTCTTATTGAGTCCATAACATTATAATTTTACTTTCTAACATTGGAGAATCATTCATCACTAATTCACCTATCTCAGTAGACCCATCAGTAGCTTCAGTATCCAGATCATTGACCACAAGTTCCCTTCTCTCACTAGATCCTTCAGTAGCTTCAATATCCCGATTGACCAAACCTTCCCCTTTATTAGTAGATCCATCAGTAGCCCTGTATCATTAGATACAAGTTCCCCTCTCTCAATTGATGATATTTTCTCCACCATTTCTAGAAAAACCCAACTGCAAAGCATAAAAATCATTGTTTTCAATAGTAGTTTCTTGCTGTCTAGCAGCAAGATTTGTTGCACTGCCACTATTTTCAGCAGTGTCAAAAGGAGAGTGAAAGCTAAGGCAGCATTCCATGAACTTCCTGATGCACTAGATGGTGAAGATATATCCAGTGGAATCCAGTCACAGTTTATAGAATAGTGCTGAAAGGCACTCCATGACTTTCCATCCATAGAATGCTAGAATGAAACTGCCAGCTTGTGTTGTTTGACCTATAGTGAACTGGACATCCTATTGAAGGCGATCCATTGTTCTAATTGGCCTTGAAAACTCAAAGTAATAAGTGCCCTTTTGACCAGATGTACTGAATGGGCTTGTCTCCCTCAAGAACACCTGAGTGAACATTAATGCAATCATGCCACCAGGCCCCTTTCCAGTTATTCTGAGCACTAGTGTTATTACCTAAAGTGCTTACTCCATCAAGAAATCGACAATGCGGGTTCCATGAGTAAAGATGAACAAGCTAACCAAACCTATCACCTCCATTTCCATTTCCTAGAGTGATGCCACTATAAAGTCTACCAAGAATGGCCTTTCCAATTGAGAAATGCATAATATCCACTTCATGGCCTCGACAAGTTCTGTTTGAGCATGTATATGGCGATTCTTTGCATCCCCCCTTGTTGAATTTACGAAAAAGTGAAATAATTCATTGACATCAAGAACTTGTTGTAATTAGAGTACATGAACCTCTATTTATAATAGAGTAAGGTAGTAGAGTCCAATTACAATAAAACTGCCCTTATCCCAATTACACCCAAACTCTAACACTTAAAGATAAGTCCTAACATAATTAAATAACTCAATATAGATAAAAGACAAAAATAACTCAAACTAAAACTCTTCTTGGTCGTGACCCTAAGATAAGGATACTTTTATGAGTCCTTCTTGATCTTCCAACTGATTTCATAAGGATGCCAGCTCATAGTAATCATTGTGGGTCCTACTTTTTATGGGCTTGGGCCCATCTTGTGGGCCTTCCTTGGTCGTGTGGCCCATCTTATAATAATCTTGCATATGTGAGTCTTCCTTGGTCGTTTGAGCTTGAGCTTATCTTCTAACACTCCCCCTCAAGCTGGGGGTAAGAGAACAACATGAACTCCCAGCTTGCTGCAAATGATGTATAAAATATTTTTGTATAAAATGGCACATCTTCCAATATGCCTTCATCTTCCAACATTCCCCCTCACGCTGTTGCGTCCTTTCATGAGGCCCTACGACATTATATAAGTGAGAGTAAAAATCACTCCTAGCTGGTAAGTCATTGCTTCATAATCCAATCCTAATGCTAGATGTAGGGCACACTCCACTGCTATCGATAGTGTGTCTATCGGCATTGCTCTGAAGTGTCCACCATCGTGTCCCTCCACAGGACAACGAATCTCAAGTGGTAAGAAACATAAAAGCCATTATAGGGGGGATAAAATAGAGGCCACCTCTTCTTCAATATTAATGTCCCCCAAAGAGACATAATAGCTGCAATAGAATATAACAAGACCATCTTCCAACACATATAACATGAACCAAAATAATAAACCTTGTAGGACCCATGAAATAATCAGATAAAAATATTTTTTCTTAGATGCACAAGCTTCATCTTTTGTACTCCCCCTTTCTTGAATATTTTGGTCACTTAAACTTATCCACAACATAAGGAATAAATACCTCTCTCTTGTACTTCTCCCCCTCAAGCATGGAAGTAATGGCAGTGATCCCAGCTTGAACCAAATATCATAGATGTAATAATAGGCCCAAATAACAAAGATGCATAAATAAGGCCTCAAACTAGGGAGAAGTGAGATATTTTCCTGATATATCAACTCAAAAAGTGATACAAAACAATTGGCATAAATTCGGATTTTTCAATATAGCAAAATACCAGCATGACCTTTGATTCTTCCATTGCGAATATATCTTTAAATATAGATCAAATTAACATGAAATTTTCTCTTTCTGAAACTAGACTTAAATAAATTTCATCCAAGTATAACTTCACTTCATAAAATATAAATATCAGAAGATAAATAATCTGATAGATTTCGGTTTCTATCATCTGGCCGAACTAAGTATTGTTTCTTTTTTTTTTCCAGAACGACCATTGACTCTTCCAAGATCAATATCTCCTTATATAAAAATCATAAAGAGAATTGGTTGAGTAGGTAATAAAATAGACTTATATATATTTATTTGGATATATAATTATCCATATAAAGTATCTTTCTTGATAGCATAAAATACCTCAGAATTTGAAGCTTTCTGCTACCGCTCGAACCTCGTTTTCAATCTGACCTTTTCTGCTTCATATGTCGATTTATCTTTGTAGATAACTCAGATAAAAATTTGGTTGAATAGGTAAAAGAATAGACTTATAGATATTTCTTTTTATATTATATTTCTCCATATAAAATCTAGTTCTTGATAGAAAAAAAATACCTTGGAATCTGAAGATTGCTGCTACTGCTCGAACCTTTTTGTAATCTGCCCTTTGCTCATTCAAATATCAATATCTCTCTGTAGATAACTCAGATTGGAACAAATAGGTTTTCATTGGAAATTAGACTCAAATATCTTTTCGTCAATATATAATTTTCAATATAATAAAATACGTATAAAGGTAAGAAACGCAAAGAAAACTACTAGAGTAGGGACTGAAAAACATAACTACGAACCTAGACTTAGGGTTTAGGGTTTAGAGAAAAGTATCACATTACCTCCGTGAGTTGACCAAGTGAACTCACATAACCTGCTCTGATACCACGTTGAATTTATGGAAATGTGAAATACTTCATTGACATTTATAACTATTTGTAATTAGAGTACATGAACCTCTATTTATAATAGAGGAAGGTAGTAGAGTCCAATTAAAATAAAACTTCCCTTGTCCCAGTTACACCCAAACTCTAACACTTAAAGATAAGTCCTAACATAATTAAATAATTCAATATAGATAAAAGACAAACATAACTCAAACTAAAACTCTTCTTGGTTGTGACCCTAAGATAAGGATACTTTTATGAGTCCTTTTTGATCTTCCAACTGATGTGATAAGGATGCCAACTCATGGTAATCATTGTGGGTCCTACTTCTTATGGGTTTGGGCCCATCTTGTGGGCTTTCCTTGGTCGTGTGGCCCATCTTATAATAATCTTACATATGTGGGCCTTCCTTGGTCGTTTGGGCTTGAGCTTATCTTCCAACACCCCATATTATGGTATGTTGCAGATTCTCCCACGAGAAACAAGAGAGCAACAAATAGACATTTTTTTCTTTTACCTTCATAATACACATACTCTCCATCAACTAGCAGTAGGGAAAAAATACCATGACCATCATGCAAAGCCTTCACAATTATTTTACCGCCCTTGTACTCATTTTCCTCATCCGGGTCTAACGCAGGGAGAAGCAAAAATTCAAATCCAGCAACTTCACTCCAATCATCGGGATGACTGTCGAGCGTCACAACCCTAGGTCTCAAATTTGCTTCAAATTGAGCATTTGAATTCGAATTTTGTGGCCGAGCAGCCATTTCAAAAAAAACCCAAAAAATTTCCATCTCGCATTGCAGACAAAAATGCCCGCATTCCATCAAAATTGTTCTGTTGCTCTGCTTCACGGAATAGAAACCCTCTGTCTCCAATTTTTGAGCAGCGTTGCTGCTGCTCAGGCCCTTGGAACCCCATCAACCCCATGGAACAAACGATTTGACCTAAAAATCGATGGCATTTCAGAAGCTTACCTCCAAATGCGTTGAAGTTGGTTCCCCACTGGACTGCCGAGAGCGAGATTGAGAGTGAGAATCCGGAAGCCAAAGCCCACCGGATTGGTTTCCATCGATGCCTCCTCTTTTTCCGATGGTGAATAGCAGCCCTTTGTGGCTTCGTTGCTTGTAGATTTTCCGAGATTGAGGAGGGACGGCCGAACTGATTCACGGAGATAGAGTTAGATCGGAATTTTTCTATCTTCTGGTCTGGGAGACATATTGCTGGCCGTGAGAAGGAATTTTTTGAGGTCGAACCCATATCAGCGATTACCGACAAGGTTTTGGCAGAATACCCGTTCGATTTCGGATTTCCAAGGTCCTTCTTGGGGATTCTCATGGTTCCCGGTTGCGGATTTGAGGTCGCACCCAAATTATCCACCGCGACTTCGGCCGGAGAACAGTAGGATGAAATTTTTAATTTTTCTGGCCCGTGGCTTGTATTCCCATCAGAGAGAGCATCTTGTCAGGAGGTCGCAACTCATTTGCTTAACCCGTACGGCACTTGTGTGCAAACTCCTTTTGCAAAGACACAAGTCAACCTACTCTTACTTGCAAGGGCTACACTCACTCGCCTGATGAAAGCAATAAGAGAACTTAAGAGGACTCAAGGAACTTGCTCAAGAGAGATTTTATTACACTCCAATGAGTTGTGTACAAATGAGAGACTCTCCCCTATTTATAGTTTTGAGGGGGAGCAATGAATGTTTTAGATTTATACACTTGACATTGATCCAATGGTTTGGATCCTTCTAGACTATTCCACTACCATCTTGCTATGGACCTTTCTAGGCTCTTATATACAATTCTAGGATGTATGCCCAAGTGCATATACCAGACCCAACTTGGTTTATGTGCGGAACCTTCTAGAGAGCTTCTACAGATCCCTCCTTCTAGAACATGGGTTGGCCATCCATAGAGGGCTTGGGCAAGAACCTCCTCTATGTATCCTCAAAGGGGATCACAGGCCCAATGAGTATGGCGTGGGCTTGGGCTCCGTGACATTCTCCCCCTCCTAAATTACTCGACGTCCTCGTTGCGTTCCTTGTACCTCATGATCTGGTCCTCAAACTGCCATAGCGCCTCAGCTTCTTCCCATGTAGCCTCACTCTCTGGCAATTCACGCCATTTCACTAAGTACTCCATCTTAGGCTGGACTCCCCTCCGTCTCTTTACACGATCACTGATGATGTATTCAACCTCTTTGTCAAATGACGAAGTCATCGATGGTGGTGCACGTTTGTTGACTCCTCGTGAAGGATCCTCCGCATCAACATGATAGGGCTTCAATATGCTTGCATGAAAGACCGGATGGATCTTGAGGGATGGTGGGAGGTGGACTTGGTATGAAACTTTTCCAACTCTTTTGATGATGGGGTAAGGCCCTTCATATCTCCTTACCAACCCTTTGTGCTTACCGCACAAAGCCTTGAACTGTTGGGGTAGTAACTTTATCATGACGAGATCCCCCACCTTGAACTCAAGTGGCCGCCTCTTTTCATCCGCGTGCTTCTTCATCCTCTTAGCGGCTTTGTGCAGGTAGGACTTTGCTATGTCAGCTTTTTCATGCCAGTTCTTGGCAAACTGGTAGGCTGCGGGACTCTTGCCTTCATAGCTAGTCCCTACCGTCAATGGTGTGAGTGGTTGTTGGCCTGTTGCCAACTCAAAGGGGTTGTGGCATGTTGACTCACTCTTTTGCAAGTTGTAGCAAAATTGGGCCACATCCAAAAGCTTCACCCAATCTTTCTGATTTGCACTCACGAAATGCCTCATGTATTCCTCCAGCAATGCGTTCGTGCGTTCTGTCTATCCGTCTATTTGGGGGTGAAAGCTCGTAGAGAAGCAAAGTTCTATCCCCAAGAGTTTGAACATCTCCGTCCAAAACTTCACCGTGAACCGAGGGTCTCGGTCACTTATAATTGATTTAGGGACTCCCCAATACTTCACCACATTTTTCAAGATCAGTCGGGCTGCTTCATCTGTTGTGCAATCTGTTGGAGCAGCAATGAAAGTAGCATACTTGGAGAACCGATCTACCACAACTAAGATAGACCCCATCCCGTCCATCTTAGGCAACGCCGATATGAAATCCATAGAGATGCTCTCCCACGGTCATTCCGGCACAGGTAATGGCTCCAACAACCCTCCCGGCTTTCTATGTTCAACCTTGTCTTGTTGGCGAACTAGGCATGTCTTCACGTACTCGTCTATATCGTCCACATCCGTGGCCAATAGTACCTAGTCTCCAACAAAGCAAGGGTCCTTCTTTGCCCTGGGTGGCCAGCCCACAGGGTGTCATGGCACTCCTTCATCAATTCTCTTCTGAGGGTGCCCCACTTTGGCACATAAAGACGGTTCCCCTTTGTGTAGATAAGCCCATCCTCTTGCCAAAATCTCCTTGTCCTTCCATCTTCAATAGCTTGAATGATGCATTTGGCCACATCATCCTTGCTAAGCCCTTCTCGTATATGGTCTGGAAAAGTCTCAGTAAGTTTGCTTACCTTGGCCACGTGGTCGAGCCTCAAGGCGGCGAGTTCAGCCTTCCGACTTAATGCATCCGCAACCTGGTTAATCCGTCCAGGCTTGTATTCCATCACCATATCAAATTCGGCCAGGAAGTCTTGCCAACGCGTTTGCTTCGGACTCAACTTTTTCTGAGTGTGAAAATAACTTGTAGCCACATTGTCCGTCTTAACAATGAAGCGAGAGCCAAGCAAGTAGTGCCTCCACGTTCTTAGGCAATGTACCATGGCCATCATCTCCTTCTCTTGAACAGTATACTTTCGCTCCGTCTCATTCAGCTTCCGACTTTCATATGCAACAGAGTGCCCATCCTGTTCCAATACCCCTCTAATGGCAAAGTCAGAAGCGTTAGTGTGTACCTCAAAAGTTTTAGAATGGTCCGCCAACTTGAGCACTGGTTCCGCCATTACTGCGGCCTTAAGGTCCTCAAACGCCTCCTTGCACTGCTCCGTCCATAACCATGAGACGTTCTTTTTCAACAAATTTGTGAGTGGAGCAGCACGCTGCGAGTATCCCTCGATGAACCTTCGGTAGTAGTTGACAAGGCCCAAGAAGTTCTGCAGCTCTGTCACCTTCGTGGGTACCTCCCACTTTGCTATAGCGTGGACTTTGGCCTTGTCCATCCAAATCCGCCCATCTCTTATCCAATGCCCAAGGAATGAGACTTCCTTCAAGGCAAAAGAGCACTTCTCTCTCTTCACATAGAGAGAGTTTTCCCGTAGTACATGGAAAACAATTCATAAGTGGTCTAAGTGTTCCTTTAACGTTTGGCTGTAGACCACGATATCATCCAAGTAGACCACCACGAATCGATCCAAGTATGGATGAAAGATCTTGTTCATCAAAGTGCAAAACGTAGTTGGGGCATTCGTCAAGCCGAAGGGCATTACTAGAAACTCGTAAGCCTGGTGATGCAAGTAGTCTTTGGCTCATCTCCTTCAGCAATCCGCACTTGATAGTACCCCGATCGTAGATCAAGTTTGCTAAAGTACTGTGCCTCAGCCAGCCTATCGAACAAATCTGCTATGAGCGGAATCGGATATTTATTCTTGATGGTTACCTTGTTGAGTGCTCGATAGTCGATGCACATCCTAAGGGTCCCATCGTGCTTCTTCTGGAACAATACCGGGGCTCCATAAGGGGCTTTCGACGGTCGTATAAATCCAGCATCCAGCAACTCTCGTAGTTGCCTCCTTAGTTCCTCCAACTTAGGTGGCGACATCCGATATGGGGCTAGCGCAGGGGGTCTTGAACCGGGCTCCAACTCGATTTGGTGATCGACCTCCCTCCTTGGTGGTAATCTCTTGTGCAGCTTTGGCGGCATGACGTCCTTAAAATCACTAAGGACCTTCTTGACTTCTCGCGGCATGGGCATCCCGTCTTTCTCTTCTAACAAAGTGGCCAAGTAGGTTACCTCACCCTTCTTGAGGCCCTTAACCAACTGCATAGCCGACAACATCTTACCTATCTTCTTGCCATCTTCCTTCTGGTACTTCGGTTTGTCTCCCCTGCCTTTGCCTTGGTTAGGCTTGCCCTTTTTGTCTTTGTTTGAGCCCTCAGCTACTTCTTCGCGGAGGCTAATTATTTCTCCTTCCATAGTCTCAAGCGTTTCCGACATGCTTTCAACCTTCTCTATTGTCTTTTCATTCAAGATTTTAAAAACCTCTACTGCACTTCGCATGTCGGCTTCAAGACTATCCAAGGCATCTACAAAAGCGTTCGATTTGTTCAAACACTTAGAGAGAGTTTGTTCGAACTTACCGGCCCGAGCTTCCAGTATAGACATACGAGCATCCAAAGCCGATTCCCGACCTCGTTCCCTTGACCTATCTTTTTTTCGTCTTTGAAGACTGGCCCTCCATCGGCATGTTGGTCACTTGCGAATCGCTGGCCATGACGTAGCAACAATCCTCAACAATTCCCCCTCTCGAACCTGGCTTTGATACCAACTGTCACGGGGTCGCAACTCCTTTGCTTAACCCGTGCGGCACTTGTGTGCAAACTCCTTTTGCAAAGACACAAGTCAGCCTAACTCTCACTCTTACTTGCAAGGGCTACACTCACTCGCCTGATGAAAGCAATAAGAGAACTTAAGAATACTCAAGGGACTTGCTCAAGAGAGATTGTATTACACTCCAATGAGTTGTGTACAAATGAGAGACTCTCCCCTATTTATAGTTTTGAGGGGGAGCAATGAATGTTCTAGATTGTATATACTTGTCATTGATCCAATGGTTTGGATCCTTCTTCACTATTCTACTACCATTTAGCTATGGACCTTTCTAGACTCTTATATACAATTCTAGGATGTATGCCCAAGTGCATATACCGGACCCAACTTGGTTTATGTGCGGAACCTTCTAGAGAGCTTCTAGAGATCCCTCCTTCTAGAACATGGGTTGGCCATCTATAGAGGGTTTGGGCAAGAACCTCATCTATGTATCCTCAAAGGGGATCACAGGCCCAATGAGTATACCGTGTGCTTGGGCTCCGTGACAGTCTGCTGCCTTTCCTTTTGTGCATATGTCTTGCTCGGAGAATTGAGGTCGTATGACCTTTTCCGCGGCGGCAGCGAGTTGATCCCTTATAGAAAGTTTAATGAAAGATGCAAGCCAACTTTCATTAGATGCTCTACACCATGCGCGTATTTCTTCCAATTCCTTGCGCATAGCAATCCTTTTTTCTTGGGATATAGAATAGCCCATTGTGTTCCCACTGTGATATCAGTTGTTATGGTCCCGGATCTGACACATGGATTAGTAGGGAGGAAGAAGAGAAAGACGAAGATCAAGATAAAGGGAAGCATGAAAACCCTAGGTTCGTTAAGGAGAACGCACACGCCTGAGCTCGTTGAGGATAACTCAAAACCCTGTTTAACCTAAATCAATGTTTGAGTTTCTCATTACTCTTACCCCTTAAATAGGGTTCACCCTTACAAGGTTTAAGATAAAATATTACAAAAATACCCCTATAAATAAAATATTCCAAAAATGCCCATGTGGCCTACTAATTCTTTAACTGAAATAAAATAAAGTAAATTAAAAAATAATTAAAATAATAATACTATTGCGTGCATAACAGCAGCAAGGTATTCTTATGCTACTTTGAGATCCTCTGTATTTTTCTCTACCAAAGGGATTTATGGTGATCCAACCAGGAGACCCCATGTTTATTCTTTTAGGGAGAAGTATGTGATAATTTTGCCACTGACCATGATCTTCATCAGATTGTTGCATCTGGTTTGTTAAAATACGTTTTTAGCAAATTTACACAATTTAGAGTTAACTTTACTCGATGTAAATTGCATTACTAAGGCTTGTTAAATTCAACTGCCAGATTATGAGAATGACTTTAAATTTTTAATCAGTTGATCAAAATTTTTTAGTTCTCTCATTTGGTGAATGAATTTGCAGGTTTTGGTCACTGGGCTGATAGATTTCCTCACATAAAAAAGGCAGTTGAGACTCGCCTTCAATGATAACAGATTTGTCATCAATTAATTATGCAACCGCAAGAGGCAACCATCTGGCTACGACCTGCTAGATTTTTGAAGATGAAGAACAGGGAGCACGTGCATTCCTTCTTTGTGGGCTTGGGCCCATCTATCAAAAATTAGAATAACAATATTAAAATTTTAACATAGAATCTTTTTTTTTGTAAGGATATATTGGTAAATCAAAACAATAAAATTATAATTTCCATATAGGGTTATTTTAGTAAGGGTATTTTGCTAAATTAGAATAATAAATTTGTAATTTCAACTTAGAGTTTTTTTTTGTAAGGTTATTTTGGTATATTGAAATAAATATAAAGCTATACTTAAATTTTTATTATTTATAAAGTTAAAAAGGTATAATCTATCTTTTAGTTTAAAATATTTATTAATAAATTCAATTTGCACTTGCTATTGAACTTTCTATTGCGCAAACTAACATAAAAAAATACTTTTTGTTGTACTTTCTCCTAAGCACACTAATTGAAAAAAAAAGTATATTCTCTAAAAAGTAGATCACTATAGAATTCGTTTTCACTTTCTCTTTCCTTAGGTAATATGATTTCCAAGTGTACTAAAAGGTCTTTAACTTCCAATTGTGAGAGCGTGAAAATTCCATAAACAAAGTAGCATGCGAACAAAGATGGGGAGATGCCTTACGCCAAAATTCATGTATCAAATATTACGTCATAGGTCTTCCCAAGATGTCCTCTACACGTAATTTATTATTAATATCTACCTTTCATATGCCATCATCTTAGAACAAAATTTGAATATTTTTACCCTTATAACCCCTAATTGAAATTGGTATCATCTTTTATTATGTAACCTCTTAATTAAAAAATTAAACAACTAAAAAAAGGGGTTTTCCTTCCAAATTTGTGAAATTGAGCATACATGTACAAGATATATGATACATATAAGAGCATACATGTTATTTTCTTATTTACAATTTAGAATCTTTTTATATACCACATCTCCTGAAAGATTCTAAAACGCCTAAGAGCATTCTAAAAATTATATTCATCTCAAAGGATTTATAGATTATGTATATTCGTCACCTCAACTAGAAATTGATATGTAAAAAAAAAAAAAAAAAAAAAAATTGGCATTATATTTTTTTTATTTTTACTAATTATCCTTGAACCTGACTGTCAATGGAACCTGACTTCATGTATAAGACTCATTCATTTTGGTCAAGTGACTAATCGAACATTGAAACTTTGCCCTGTATATTAGAGCAATTAGTTCATTTTATAGAATTATTCTTATATAGAATTGGGTAATTGGTTAATTCGGTGTGGAATTACCCTTGTCATTGGTGGGTGTATAATGGATACACATTAGGTTATATCAACCATATGGGGGTGGGTTGATATCAGGGTGATGCATCAATCAATATGTGTAGTATATATTGAAATTTGAGGTCTCCAATATGTAACGATGTCATTGACCCTAATTTATATTCGTTCAAATTAGTAAACAGTGAATGAGCAAACAGGTAATACTACCTAAATGCTTAATTGAGTGTGAAGTTTTTTTTTGTTTTTATCCTATTTTACAAACGATAAACCAAGATTTGGGTAAGCTGGTTAAATTGACATGTCCTACCCTAAAACCCATCCTACCCAAGGTCTAGTTTTATAAGCAAAAAGTTCAGATTTTTGAAATTATGCCATCATAATCAAAAGTAGAAATTTTCTTCTCACTCGAATATTTAGACAGTGAAAGGGGATTTGAGTAAGTGTGGGTCCTTGGTCCCACTTAATCGGTTAACCTTTTCGGGTCGCATTGGTTAACTGTCTTACATGGTATTAGAGCAGGTTTTGCCCGTCCCGCCTTCGAATCCCCGTGCATTCGCATGTTTGGCGTAGGGACTTTGCATTTGCATTTGTATTTGGAATTTGTCCTGGGTTTAACCCGGGGGTTTGGTTTGCGGGGGAGTATTGGAATATGTTGGTGATCTGTGTTATGACCTTGTCTTCCGCACCTTAAACGGTTAACCTGTTGGGTGCGGATGGTTTGGTACTTTGCATTTGGCACGCCATCTCGCGTTCGAATCCCCGTGAGTTCGTTTACATTTGGTTTGGTTTGGCGCGGGGACTTTGGATTTGATGGGGTGGGTGTAAGTGTGGGTCATTGGTCCCACTTAATCGGTTAACCTGTTGAGTGTGGATGGTTTGGTACTCTGCATTTGGCACACCATCTCGCGTTCGAATCCCCGTGAGTTCGTTTGCATTTGATTTGGTTTGTTTGCATTTGGTTTGGTGCGGGGACTTTGCATTTAGTAGGGTGGTGTAAGTGTGGGTCCTTGGTCCGACTTAATCGGTTAACCTTTTCGGGTCGCACTGGCTAGTTGTCTTACAATTTGTACACGTGAAAATGATAGTTTTGTGGCATGAATTAAAATAGTATTTTGCTTATTTAAAAATAAAAAAATATAAAAAGGATTTTAGTTATTGTATTGTAAATAATACATAAAGCTAGGGAAAAATTAATTTTACTATTTTATAATCAATTATTTTTGTATCGGGCACGTTTTTTTAGGCTTTTTATTGTAGTCAGGGGTTAGGATTTTACACTAGTCATGAAGAGTTAACAGAAATTTTCAAGAAGAGCGTCGGGAGGAAGACAAGCCGAAGCTCACGCGCAGACTCACAACTGATGCCATTTGCCTTCCTTTCTTCTTCGTCTTCATCATCGTCATTGGCCAGTACCGCTGCGTTGCCGTTCTTGCGTTCATCAGTTGTCTTTCGTTGGAATCCACAAAGATACGACACTGTTGGTTGCTGAGAACGAGCGTCGTCAAAGAACAGGCGGGTTGAAGGCAGCCGACCGCCCATAGAGTCTGAATGACCTATAATTTCTGGGAAGATTTTCTTGTAAAAGACACCGAGATGTAATTGTTTTTTTCTTTATTTCTCCGTCGTCTGTTCTTCTTCAATTGGCATTCCATTTTCCTTCCTCCGAATTTGTTATCTTCATTATCTTCGAATTATTGGCGCTGATTATTTGTTATCGTCAGCTTCATCATCCAGTTCCGCTGCGCTGCCGTTCTTGCGTTCATTTGGAATCCACTCAGGAAGACGGTGATGGGTGCTGAGAACGAGCGTCGTCAAAGAATTGGATGGTGGGGATGACGAAGATCAAGAAGACGAATGCTGCGGCGGGAAAACTGCAGTCCACCGGAGACAGCGCAGAGTCTAAAAGGCCGATAATTTCGTTGCAGATGTTGTTCTAGAACAAATTGTAATTGTTTCTCCTTCTTCAGTTACCATCCCTTTTCTTTGCTCTGTATTTGTTATGGAGAGTTTCATTATCTTCTTTCTATTTATGTTTCCGCGGCGGGGAGAGCTTTCGCAATTATCATCGTTGTTGTTTGGTACGTATCTCTCCTTCTTTATCCTCTGAGACTTTCTTGATTCTCCAAATGCGCCTTCATGTGCTCGAGAGGCCCCCATGAATCTTTGGTTTCAGAGGAATCTTGAAATTAATATTACAGAGGAATCTTTGTAGTTTTCTTATTCAAGAAGACGAAGACATCCAACGCCCAGTAAGTCTGAACGGCCGATAATTTCGGTGAAGATTTTCTTGTAAAAGATACCGAGAGCTAATTGCCTTGTTCTTTTCTATATTTCTCTGTCCTCTGTTCTTCTTCAATTGGCATTCCTTTTTCTTTCCTTCGAATTTGTTGTCTTAATTATCTTCGAATTATTGGCGTTGATTCTCTGTCCTTCTCTCTCCTTCTTTACCCTCTTGAGATTTTCTCAATTCCCCTTGCGCGTCCCTTTTTGAATGTAATGCTAATGGCAGACGCAGTACTGCATGGCTATATCATTTGAATGCACTTGGTCAAGCAAATAGGATGAGAAAGAAGACCGGATAGAAAAGACCTCAGCCAGTCCGGTCTTGGTTACTTTTTTCTGATTCCCGTATCTCTTGGTTGTTTCTCTGCTATTTGCCCTGTACGCCTTTTCGAAAGTAATTCCAATGGCAGACGCAGTATTTATGATGAGGAAGAAGACCGGATAGAAAAACAAATCAGGATCCCAGGCTTTCTGATTAAATCCATTAAATTACAAGGCAGAAAAGGCCTGAGCCAGTCCGGTCTTGGTTACTTTTTTCTGAACCCCATTATCTCTTAGTTAGGGGTGGCATCGAGCCAAGCCGAACCCGAACCTGCTTATGTTCGAATCGAGCTTGATTTAAATATTTCGAGTCGAGCTTGATTTAAATATTTCGAGCCGAGCCGAGCCTCGTCTCGAGCCTAAAATTGTTATCGAGCTCGAGCCTAACGAGTTCAAGCTGAGCTTCGAGCCGAGCTCAAGCCTCAACATACATTTAAAACTTTTCAAAAAATATATATCGAATAAAATGTATATAAAATTATACATACATTTTACATAAAATTGGGCATGACCTTTACATAAAATTGGGCATAACCTCTACTTAAAACTGAGCATAATATATATAATACTTGTATAAAATCTGGCATAACTTCTACTTAAAATTGGGCATAATCAATATACATAATACCTGCATAAACGCTCCATAAACACTCCATAAAATTGTCTATACATTCCATAAACACTTCATGAAATTGTTTATACACTCCATAAAATAAATCTAAACACTCCATACACTACATAACATTATAAATAAACTCCATACAATAATCAAACACAACAAAATTAAATAAAATATCACTATCAATTTACAATCACCCAAATAAAAACTATAAATCATTGAAATAAAATCCTATTACTATTACAGACTTACTAGAAAATTACAAGAAATATTTTAAATTTTTCTTAGGAAAGTTAAATGGACCTCTTATTACCTTTTCTAAGGAAATAAATAAAAATTAATAATTAATCTAATATATTATTATACTTATCGATAAATTTTTAATTACATAAAATGTCAAACACAAAATTGCTATAAAAATTACCTCATGCTCAAAGTATTATATCATCAACTGTCAAATACTTATTCAAAATTTTTTTATATGGTTTTCTAACCCATCTTGGCAAGAAAATCTTACTTGGAAAATTATATGATTTTTTAAAAAGAATTTATAATTAGAAAAATATTTTAAAAAAATATGAGGCACTAATGGTCCCTATATTTCTATTAAAAATGTCTTTTCAACATTTATTGAAAAAACCACTAATAGTCTCTAGAAACGTATTTCTACTAAAATATTTTTTCAATTTATTTAAGAGCCATGAGGAAAGGACAAAGAGTTTTTTTTTTCCTTGTTTATGATCTCGCACGTGAGGGTGGCTTTGAATAAATTATATATAAAATTATGCATACATTTTAAAAAAATATAATGATAGGGGCGGTCCAGGATTGAATTTCAATAATGGATTAAAATGCACCAATATTAATATTTTTTATTCCAATTGTTGTCTAGCTTGTTTTGTAATTTTTGAATTTGGCCATAATTTATTATGGCGTCCTTAGTGCCCTTAGATAAAAATTTATATTCTAGGAAAAACTAAAAATATTTTTCCTATGATACATATTCCCAAAAAAACCTTTAAATAAAATCTTATTACTATTAGTGACTTATTAGAAAATTAAAAGAAATATTTTAAAATTTTCTTAGGAAAGTTAAATGGACCTTTTATTGTCTCTTCTAGGGAAATAAATAAAAATTAATAATCAATCTAATATATTATTATACTTATCGATAAAATTTTAATTAAATAAAATATCAAACACAAAATTGCAATGAAAATTGCTTCATGCTAAAAGTATTACAACATCAACTGTTAAATACTTATTCAAAAATTTTCTATACAGTTTTTTACTCCATCTTGGTACGAAAAATCTTACTTAGAAAATTATATGATTTTTAATAAAAAATTTCAATTAGAAAAACAAACATGAGACACTAATAGTTTATAGAAAATTATTTCTATAAAATTTATTTTTAATTTTTTCCAGAGGAAAAAGTTTTTTTTTTTAATTTTTTTATTTTATGATCTCGCACGTGCGAGATCATCTTCTTGCGAGGGAAGGGGGAGATTATTTCTCCCCCGTTCTGATTTTCTGCCGAGACGCGGAGGGAAGGGGGTTACGGCGCCGAAGAGGACCTATCGTCGTGGATGACGGCCACGACGGAGTCGGCGGCGACGGAAACAGAGGCGACGGCGAGGAGAGGAAAAAATCGAACGGAGGGCCACAGAGGCGGCCGGCGAGCAGCTGCGACAGCGGTATAGACGCCGGCGAATAGCTACGACGGCGGTAGAGGCGGCGACAACAACCGATGGGAGGGATCGGCGGTGACGAGGGGGGAGGAAAATTTTTCCCCCCCTCGCTTTCGCTCCCACTCCCGCTCCCGCTCCCCCGCTCGCTCGCGACCCGTTACCGAGTCATACCGATCCGACTCATTTCGAGCAGGCGCTTGAGCCGACGAACCGAACCTAGCTTCGGTCGAGCTCGGCTCGTTAAGGTAAACGAGCCGATTTCGGTGTTCGAGCTCGGCTCGAGCTCGTTAAATGACGAATCGAACCAAGCCGATACCGAGTCGAACCGAGCCGGCTCGCGAACCAGCTCGGTTCGAAGCCACCCCTACTTAGTTGTTTCTCTGCTATTTCTCCTCGTCTTGTTCGTTCACATCTAGTACCCGAATGTCGGAGGCTTACAGAACTGATTTTCGTGAACAGGAATTAGGTGGCGAGAGATCACGCCATGAATACTAGTGGACTGCGAGTCGTCTTTGCAGCTTCTCGTCGGTACTGTTGGCTTCTTCCTATCCAACTGATCCTAGGAATGCCTGATATTCTCTAAAAGAAGAAGAAAAAGATGCATCCACCTTCTCCTCTAGGCCCGGATGTGCAACCACATCCTCCTACCCCCCCCCCCCAAGTCCCTGCGGCAGTCTGTCTCTTGTGGGACCTCAAACATAGGGGTGACATCGAACCGAGCTGGTTCACGAGCGACTCCTTCTTAAAAAAAATATATAATTTTTTAATTAAGATTTTCCTGCCAAGATGGGCTAGAAAACCATATAGAAAATTTTCGAATAAGTATTTGATAGTTGATGCTATAATATTTTTAACATGAGGTAATTTTCATACCAATTTTGTGTTTGATATTTTATTTGATTAAAAATTTATCAATAAGTATAGTAATATATTAGATTGATTATTAATTTTTATTTATTTTCCTAGAAGAGGCAATAAGAGGTCCATTTAACTTTCCTAAGAAAATTTTAAAATATTTCTTGTAATTTTCTAGTAAGTCACTAATAGTAATATGATTTTATTCAAAGGACTTTTTGGAAATATGTATCATAGGAAAACATTTCTAGTTTTTCCTAGAATATAAATTTTCAACTAGGGGCACTAAGGAGGTTGATGAGAATTCAAAATGTTATATTTTTATCTCTTAATATTTAGGCTTTTATAGTTATTTGGTGCCTAAATATACTCATTATTTTTATATTTTTTTTTAGGATGCGAATGGAAGCGTCAAGTGCAAAACGAAGTTAATTGGGTGATTTTGGACAGTTTCGACATTGATTCATAATCTGGGCATAACTCTCTCATCCGAGCTCGGATGGAGATGATTCAAGATGATATAGAATTAAAAGAAACCGTTCTATAACTTTTATGTTTTGTATTTTGAGCAATACGGGCTATATCTAGGTCAAAATCAGGCTTGAAGTTGCGGCACGTGCAATGTGACCTAAACCGCATGCATGAAAAGAAAAACCCTAAACAGGGAGAAAGGAGGGGATTAAAAGAAAAAAATGGAGTTCGGCGCCCCAGACCTTAATTTCTTTGCTCCAACTTTTCCTTTCTTTTCTCTAGTTTTTTTTCTTCAGATTTCTCTATGGCTTTGCGTGGCGAAACTTTCAGAATTGGTCAAGGGAAACTGAAGCCTCGGTATCAATACAACTGTGAGATCTGATTTATTTTCATCATTCACTTTATGTTTTGAGTATCTGATGTTCTTCTGAAATTTTATTTCATGATTGTCTCGTTTAATTCCTAGGAGGCCTACTAGTTTATTACTCGTTGCAATCTACTGCTAGGTTAGATGTCAAATCCGTAATTGTTTGATCTCTCTAACCTGTGAAGCAATTGAGATTTGATGATTTGCTGTGTCAGAAATTATTAGATCTTGAGAAGAATGTTGGACTAAACGAAATGCAGCCGCTTGTGCTTGTGTTTTTTAGCTTCATCGATCTTTCTAATTCTTAAGGCTGCTGCTAGATTAAACCTTTAGCGCTTGTCTTGGGGTGTTTAGTAGTTAGGGTTAATTGGATAACTTGTTTTCTAATTAACTACGAAAGGAGAGATAGGAAGATAGTTCCATTGGTTAATATTCAAGTGTGAATTGATATATGCTTGCATCGATGATCAATTGTGGAATTCCGATGGTGGATGTTGACTTAGACCAAGGTTTGTTCTCTTGATTGGTTTCGATTCTTTTAATTTGAATTGTTTCTAAGTATTTTTTAAAAGTGTTTTAGTTATACTCAAAAGCCCCCCATCCTTGTTCATGGAGCATAAAAGTAGACTAATCACTCTTCGTGGGAATGATCCTTACTCGCATTACTACATATATTTTTAGGAGTATAGGTTTTATTTTTGGTTGCCTGCGACAACACACCAGAGGTCATAGTAAATTTATGGTCAAATTAAAAAATTAAAAAATAAGCTAAACAAAATTTGGGGTAAAAAAGATTAATATTGGTGCGTTATAATCCATTATCGAGATTCAATCTTGAACCTCCCTATCATTCTTTTTTTAAAATGTATACATAATTTTATATATAATTTATTTGATATATATTTTATCTAGAGTATTAAATGTAGGTTAAGCTCGAACTCGATTAAAATTTTTAGGTTCGGGCTCGATTATAATTTTAGGCTTGAGGTTAGAATCGGCTTGAGCTCGAGCTCGAAATATTTAAATCAAGCTCGGCTCGAACATAGGGAGGTTCAGACTCAACTGGATTCGATGCCACCCTTATGCCCAATTTTAAGTAGAGGTCATGCCCTTTTTTTGTAGAGGTCATGCCTAATTTTATGTAAAATGTATGTCCAATTTTATGTAAAATGTATGTATGCATAATTTTATATAAAATTTATTTGGCATGTATTTTTTGAAAATTTTTAAATGTATGTTGGTGTTCGAACTCGAGACATGTATTTTTTGAAAAGTTTTAACTGAATGTTGAAGCTTGAGCTTGGCTCAAACTCGGTTAAAATTATTGGGCTCGAGCTCGATAACAATTTTAGGCTCGAGTTCGAGTTCGAAATATTTAAATCAAGCTCGACTCGAACATAGGCAGGTTCGGGCTCGACACAGCTCGATGCCACCCCTACTTAAACACCTCCACCAGGGCCGCCTGCTTCTGCAGCACATCCCGGCTAAAAAATAGGGTCTGGTAATATGCTGTAATTTCAAAATGAACCACCTTTGTGCTGCATTGGTGATTATGTTTGAAGTTGTTTTTAAATTGAGGCTGTAATTATGAACTATAACGGCATAATTAATAAAGATAAAAACAAGAATGAAGAACAAAGGGATTTAACAGTGGTTCGGTAGTATGCCTACATCCACAGGACCGATGGCCAGAAAAAACTTTCAGTATATTTTTCAATTAGGGTTACATATATATTTTATACTAAACCTTAGATGTATTTGTGTATAAAATATAAAAATATCCCTGTATAAAAATACCCCCAACCTAAGTATTTATACGCCATATGCTCCAACAATCTCCACCTTGGCGAATATCCACCCCTTAAGAAAAATAAATCATAACTTAGGACTCCACTTGGAAGAATAGGTTGGGACAGTCTCCCAACTAGCAACTGGAGACATTAATCAAGTCCAAACAATGCTAGAACTTATTTGTAGTAACAAGTTTTGTCAACATGTCTGCTGTATTCTCAGAAGTGTGAACTTTTTCAAGTAGTAGTTCACCTGATGAAACCAATTCTTTGATCCTGTGAAACCTCACATCTATGTGCTTGGTCCTCGCATGATACACTTGGTTCTTTGCCAAATAAATGACACTCTGACTGTCACAATGCAACTGAACTCCACCTTGCTAGACACTCAGCTCCTTGACCAACCCGCTGTAAGCCACAAAGCCTCCTTGGTAGCCTCAGCTCAGCTACTGCCATATATTTTGACTCGATAGTAGATAGTGCAACTATAGACTGTACCATGGACTTCCAAAAAATAGGTCCTCCCACAAGAGTAAATACATAACCTGTGGTAGACCTCCAGTCATCCAAGTCCTCTGTATAATCTGCATCCACATATCCACAACTAAAGGGTCACTCTATTGTTCACTAAACATGATGTCATAGTCTATAGTACCCCTCAAGTATTTGAAAATCCACTTGGCTGCATCCCAATGTTGTCGACCCGGATTTGAAAGAAACTTGCCAACCACGCTGACAACTTGTGCCAAATCTGGTCTTGTACAAACCATAGCATATATCAAACACCCCACTGCACTAGTATATGGGACCTTTGACATGTCATGAACTTCATCATCTGTCTTCGGGCACTAAGTGGTAGACAATCTGAAATGATTCGCCAAAGGAGTACTTACTGGTTTCGTAATATCCAGCTGAACCTGTCTAACACCTTCTCAACATAGCTATGTTGAAATAGCCATAATCTCCTGGAAGCCCTATCCCTACGAATCTCCATCCCAATAATCTTCTTGCTTGGTTATTACAATGTAGACCCATAGAACCTCCTTTATAAAATCCTAATTCGATAAGAAGGGATTTGATCCATAGGAGTTCACTAATTGTGTGAGCCATAGCCCTGTATTCTGCTTCTGCATTAGATCTTGTAACCACATTTTTCTTCTTACTTCTCCATGTAACCAGGTTCCCTCCAACAAGAGTGTAACATCAACAAGTGGACTTCCTATCATCAGATGATCCAACCCAATCCGCAATCTAGAAACCTTCTATGTTGAAGTGGCCATTTTACTTATAAAGCAATCATCTTCCTTGGAATCCTTTTAAGTATCGTAATATTCTCTCCAAGGTCTGCCAATGGGTAAGTTGTGGTTTATGCATGTACTAACTCACCAAAATTATATCATATGATATGTTTGGTCTAGTTACTATGAGGTAGATAAGTTTGCCCACAAGTCTTTGATATTTTCTAGTATCAATATCTTCTCCCAAACTTGCACATAATTTTACATTCGCATCCATAGGTGTGTCAGCTGGGTGACACCCTATCATTCCCATTTCTTTGAGAAGGTCCAAGACACACTTCCTCTGAGACAATATTATCCCATGTTTCGACTGAAGAACTTCTACGCCCAGAAAATAATTTAGAATTCCAAAATCTTTGGTTTTGAATTCATGACATGTCATGTTTTTTACTTCTTATATGCTATGCACATCATTGCCAGTTAAGATAATATCATCAACATACACAGCCAATAATATCTTACCTTTTGAGGTATCTCTAAAATATACTGAATGATCTACTGAGCACCAACAAAATCCAAACCATAGTAGTACTTGACTAAATTTATCAAACTAAGTCTGAGGGGACTGTTTAAACCCATATAAGAACTTCAGTAAGCAGCATACGGACTCCCCCTCAACCACGTAACCAGGTGGTTGAACCATATAAATTTTCTTGCGTATATTGCCATTTAAGAAAGTATTTCTGACATTGAGTTGATATAAGGGCCAGTTAGCGGTGTGTGATAATAAGATACATACCAAATTTTAACTTGGAAACAGGAGAGAAGGTCTCCTCATAATCCACTCCATAACATTTTAGTGTACCCTTTAGCGACAAGTCGAGCCTTAAGATGAGCAATGGACCCATCTGGATTGTGTTTGATGGAAAACACCCATTTACAACCCACTGGTTCCTTACCTTTTGGAAGAGGTGTTAAGTGCCATGTTTGATTCTCATATAAGGCTTGTATTTCTACATCCATAGTCGGCTTCCATCCTAGATGTTGCAGGGCTTCCTGATAGGACTGCAGAATAGAAGTGGAAGAAAGTGATGAATGGAACTGAGAGCAAGTGAAAGACAAATGATGGTGAGACATAAAGTTCGATATAAGATGAGTAGTACAGGAATGACGTTCTTTCTTTAGAGAAATGGGTCGAATATCAAATTGTGGACCAAAAGGAATAGGAGAAGGACTTACCTCGGCAAGATCCAAAAACTCCATAGTGAGGTGTTGGCCGGTGCTTCGGGGGGCGGCATGACATCGGCATTAAAGGGCACAAATGGACAAGGAGTGGTAGGAGGGAAGGAAAAACCTGGAGGAATGAGGTGTCCTAAAAAAAGTTACATCCCAAGACACAAGTAACCTTTGAAGGGTAAGATTGTAACAAACATAACCTTTTTGGGTGCGAGAGTAACCCAAGAAAATGCACTTAATAGAACAAGGACCAAGTTTACTTTTCTGAGGAGATGTGATATGGACAAAGCATGCACATCCAAAAACCTTTACGGGAAGAGAAAATGGGTCTTCACTAGGAAATAATATAGAATATGGAGTCTTATGACCCAGTACTTATGAAGGTAACCTATTGATAAGAAAACAAGTTGTATGTAGAGCATGAGGCCAATAAAAGTAAGGTACCTTCTTGGAGTAGAGGAGGCCCCAAGCAACCTGAAGGAGATGACCATTCTTTCATTTAGCAATACCATTCTATAGAGAGGTGTAGGCACAAGATGTTTGATGAATAAGACCATGACCTTCAAAGAAAGATTGAAACTCACTAGACAAATATTCTTTAGCATTATCAGACCTAAGTATTTGAATTTTCTTGTCAAACTGAGTTAACACCATAGCATGAAAGGCTTTAAAGAAAGTAATTATTCTAGATCTTTCTTTAAGAAGATATAACCAAGTAACCCGGGTAAAATCATCAACAAAAGTAACAAAGTATTTAACATGAGAAATATTAGAGACACACAAGGGTCAATGCTTTGTTCATAATCCATTTCCCAGACACACCAAACTTGATCCTAAATCTATCAAGTGTATCTTCTTGGGATTCTCTCACAGATAAAAGAGTTATGTTTGTTATAGTCCCACTCTTCAATGTTTACTTGTGTCAAGGGATGTAACATTTTTGAAGAATCGTCATTTTATTTTGACAGTGCTCCTCCTGATCTGTCTTCAGTACCAAGTTCCCCTAGACTGGTTGTGCCCCGTGATACAGAAACTATTCAACACCAAGAGCAAGTGGCCGACACCACACCTGCCAAATTGACAGATCCCATCGAGGTAAGTCCATCCTCTCCAGTTGTTTTTAGCCCTCAATATGATACTCATCCTATTGCTGTAAGAAAAGAACCTAGATCATGCACCAGGCCTTCTACTTCTCATCCCATTTCAAACTTTGTGTCTCATCATTGCCTATCACCTCTATGTTGTCAATTTCTTTCTTCTATTTCCTCCATATATATTTCATTGTCCTATCAGGAGGGTCTAAAACATCCAGGGTGGAAGGCAACAATGGATGAAGAAATGAAGGCACTTAATGAAAATCAGACATGGTCACTGGTTCCTCTTTTGTCAGATAAGAAACGTGTTGGTTGCAAATGGGTTTATAATGTCAAACATAATCCGGATGGGTCAATAGCACTACTGAAGGTGTGACTTGTTACTAAAGGTTATACTCAGTGTTATGGTATTGATTATGAAAAAACCTTCTCTCTAGTGGCAAAATCAACTCAGTACGTGTATTATTATCTCTGGCGGCCAATTCTTCATGGCAGATATATCAACTTGATGTGAAAAAATCTTTTCTGAATGGGGATATAAAAGAAGAAATTTATATGCAACAACCACCTGGGTATGTGGTTGAGGGGGAGTCAGTATGTCGACTAAAAAAATATCTATATGGTCTAAAACAGTCCCCCTCTTGCGTGATTTGAGAAATTTAATAAAACCCTCATACGAGCCGGATTTTATAGATGCTCTGGAGATTTCTCAGTATTTAATGAAACACACCTAAAGGCAAGGTAATTCTGGCAGTATATATTTGTTGGAAGATAGAGCCCAAGCCCACAAGACCAAGGAAGGCCCACATATCTAAGAGTATTATAAGATGGGCCACATGACCAAGGAAGGCCAACAAGATGGGCTCAAGCTCATAAGATGTAGGACCCGCCATGATTACCAAGAGTTGACATCCTTATCACATAAGTTGGAAGATCAAGAAGGACTCACTAAGGCATCTTTATCTTATGGTCACGTCCTAGAAGAGTTCTTGTTTGATTTATGTTTATCTTTTATCTTTATTGATTTATTTAATAATGTTAGGACTTATCTTTAAGTGTTAGAGTTTGGGTGTAATTGGAACAAAGGTAGTTTTATTGTAATTGGATTGTACTACCTCCCTTTATTATAAATAGAGGTTCATGTACTCTGATTATAATAAGTTAATGAAGTCAATGAAGTATTTCCCTTTTCATTAATTCAACATAGTATCAGAGCGGGTTTTGTGAGTTGACTTGGTCAACCCACACAGATAATGAGATCCTTTTCTCTAAACCTTAAACCCTAAGTCTAGGTTCGTTGTTATTTTTTTTTTATCCCTACACCTGTAGTTTGCTTTGTGTTTTTCACCTCAATACTGAGATTTTCATATTACAAATTATATATTTACGAAAGCATATTTGAGTCTAATTTCCAAGGAAATTTTTTTTCCAATCGGAGTTATCTACGAAGCGAAATCGATATTTGAATATTCAAAGCTCAAATTGCAAAAGAGGTTCGAACAACAGCATAAAGCTTCAACTTCCGAGGTATTTTATGCTATAAAGAATGATACTTCATATGGAGATATATATATATCAAAAAAAATATCTATAAGATTTTTATCTTACATATTCAACCAATTTTCAATCAGATTTATCTACAAAGAGAAATTAATATTTGAAGCAGCAAAGGTCAGATTGATAAAAAGGTTCAAGCAACAGTTACTTGTCTTCATAGTCACTTGTCTTATACTCACTGCTTTCATAGTTTGTTAAACCTGTTTTATAAGTTCCTTGTGTTGTACATTACCTTAAACTGGTTTGTTTTATTAATAATTCTCTACAGTTTGTGTCTTACTGTCTATTTCTAGAAATATTTAAGTTACAAGATATATATATATATATATATATATATATATATATATATATATATATATATATATCTTTTACAGTATAAAAGGCTGGAAACTACTAGTTGCAGCTCTATCGGGGCGAACAAAAAGTATCCTTGGAAGGTCCTTCTCAACTAGGGAACGTTGGACAAAACCTTGGTGTTGGTTGTCACAACGCCGCCTTACTAAAGAGAAAAATAAGTTTAACTACTTTGCCTAAAAAGTAGACCCCAGAGATATTTCAGAATGGTTATAAGACATAATAATAGAAGATCCAATAGATCATATAGAATATGCTTACCTAGATACTAAAAAAATTTATTTTGAAATTATTAATATTAATCACAAAGATAAACACAATCTACAACATATTATGGACAAAATGGACCAACTAGAATATTTTGGCGACAATCCCTTAAAATACTGGGAAAATAATCACATCCAATGTAGACTAGAACTCCTAAACCCAAACTATATAGTTAAAACTGCAAATATAGAAATTACAAACTGGACAAAGAAGATTTTAAAATCCATATATCAAAACTCCTAACTTAGGAATCATAAGAAAATTCATCAGTCCTCATAGATTAGCAGCTTTTATAGTTAGGAAACATAGTGAAGAAATTAGAGGTAAATCAAGAATGGTAATAAATTACAAACCATTAAAAGATTACACTACCACAGATAGCTATATTATCATGATAAAAATCAACTAATTAATAGAATTAAAAAAAAGGACTTTTAGCAAGTTTTATTGTAAATTAGGGTTTTGGCAAGTAAAGATGCATCCAAATAGTATCGAATGGACAACTTTTACCTATCCTGAAGGGCATTTTGAATGGATAGTCATGCCATTCGGCCATAAAAATGCACCAACTATTTCTTTCTTTTTTTCGTCTTTCTTTCTATATTTCATCCTTCTTTCTATATATCATCTTTCTTTCTCTATTTCGACTTTCTTTCTCTATTTCACCTTTCTTTTTCTATTTCGCCTTTCGTTCTTTATTTCGTTGTTCTTTATGTATTTCACATTTCTTTCTATATTTTGTCTTTATTTCTATATTTTGCCTTTTCTTTCTATATTTAACCTTTTCTTTATATATTTCGCCTTTTATTTCTATGTATCTCCTTTCTTTCTATATTTCTCCTTTCTTTCTAAATTTTGCCTTCCTTCCTATATTTTGCTTTTCTTTCTAAATTTTGGCTTTCTTTCTATATTTTTTTATTCTTTTTGTAGTTTTTTATATTTTTTTTCTTTCTATTTTTTGTCTTTCTTTTTGTATTTCTTCTTTTTTCTATATTTCATCTTTTTCTATATTTTCCTTCCTTTCTATATTTCACCTTTCTTTCTATATTCCATGTTTCATTCTATGTTTCATCTTTCTTTCTATATTTCATCATTTTTTTAACACTGGGTTCAACCATCATGTGCTGAAGAATCTCTTCTTTTTTATGAATATTGGTTTATCCTAGACTGATATATGTTTTCTCTTATTTGTATTAAGTTGTATTTTCTTCACTTTCTGTGATTGGTATTGGAGCCATAATTGGCTAAATAGAGAACGTTTCAATATGACTCTATTATGTTTTAGGCTTTTTTTTATCATAACGAGCAATGTCTTTATCCAAGCTTATTTTTTAAACCTCGTTTCTTCTATTCAACATCTTCCTGAGAAAATATGGGACGTCACCAAGTCGCCTTAAGTTAGGCCGTATTGCCAAGAAGGCATTGAAGGTTGTGCACTTTTAAATTGTATTTTACCATTCTTTCAGTATTTCATCTTTCTTTCTATATTTCATATTTATTTATGTATTACATCTTTCTTTTTGTATTTCACCTTACTTTCTGTACTTTATCTTTCTTTATATATTTCATCTTTCTTTCTGTATTTCGTCTTTCTTTCTCTATTTCATCTTTCTTTCTCTATGTCATCTTTCTTTCAATATTTTGTCTTTCTTTTTATATTTTGTCTTTGTTTTTATATTTTATCTTCCTTTCTATATTTCGTCTTTCTTTCTATATTTGGCATTTCTTTCTATATTTGGCCTTTCTTTCTATATTTGGTCTTCCTTTATGTATTTCTTCTTTCTTTCTAGTTTTTGTCTTTCTTTCTATATTTCGTCTTTCTTTCTATTTTCGTCTTTGTTTCTATATTTCGTCTTTCCTTCTCTATTTCCTCTTTCTTTTTGTATTCTGTCTCTATTTCTATATTTCGTCTTTGTTTCTATATTTCTTCTTTATTTCTTCATTTCACCTTTCTTTCTCTATTTTGACTTTCTTCTTGTATTTTGTCTTTCTTTCTATATTTCATCTTTCTTACTATTTTCATCTTTCTTTCTATATTTTGCCATTTCTTTCTATATTTCTCCTTTTCTTTCTATATTTTTCCTTTTCCTTCTATATTTCGTCTTTTCCTTCTATATATTCGTCATTTGTTTCTATATTTCACATTTTCTTTCTATATTTCACCACCCAAGTCTTGCTGAGTTAGGTCGTGTTGCCAGGAAGGAGTTGAGAGACGTGCATACTCTTAAATGGTAATTCATATTTCTTTCTATATTTCATATTTCTTTATGTATTTCATCTTTCTTTCAGTATTTCATCATTCTTTCTATATTTTATCTTTTTTTTGTATTTTGTATCTCTTTCAGTATTTCATTGTCTTTCTATCTTTCGCCTTTCTTTTTGTATTTTGTCTTACTATCTATATTTTCTCTTTTGTTGTATTTCATCTTTATTTATGTATTTTATCTTTCTTTCCATATTTCATCTTTTTCTGCATTTTGTCTTTATTTCATCTTTCTTTTTGTATTTTTCCTTTCTTTCGATGTTACTTCATTTCTGTATTTTGTCTTTCTTTCTATAATGCGTCTTTCTTTTTGTAATTTGTCTTTCTTTTAATATTTCATCTTTCTTTCTATTTTTTGTCTTTCTTTTTAAATTTCGTCTTTCATTCTATATTTCGTTTTTCTTTTAGTATTTCATCTTTCTTTCTATATTTTAACTTTCTTTCTATGTTTTGTCTTTTTTCTGTATTCCAACTTTCCTTCTCTATTTCGTCGTTCTTTCTCAATTGGTCTTTCTTTTCTTTCTCTATTTCGTTGTTATATTTGGTCTTTCTTTCTTTCTCTATTTCGTCTTTCTTTTGCTAGTTCGTCTTTCTTTTTCTATTTCCTCTTTCTTTCTATATTTCCTCTTTCTTTCTATATTTCTTCTTTCTTTCTCTATTTCCTCTTTCTTTCTATATTTCCTCTTTCTTTCTATATTTCTTCTTTCTTTCTATATTTCTTCTTTCTTTCTAATTTCTTCTTTCTTTCTATATTTTGTCTTTCTTTCTATATTTCTTCTTTCTTTCTGTATTTTGTCTTTCTTTCTCTATTTCATATTTCTTTCTGTATTTCATCTTTATTTCTATTATTTCGCCTTTCCTTCTCTAATTCGGCTTTCTTTCTGTATTTTGCCTTTCTTTATGTATTTCATCTTTCTTTCTATATTTCGCTTTTTCTTCCTACATTTCGCCTTTCTTTTTATATTTCGTCTTTCTTTCTATTTTTTTTTTCTTTCTATATTTCGTCTTTGTTTCTCAATTACATCTTTCTTTTTGTATTTCGTCTTTATTTCTATCTTTCACATTTTATTTCCATATTTCATCCATTCTTTTTATATTTTGACTTTTCTTTCTATATTTCACCTTTTCTTTCTATATTTCTCGTTTCTTTCTATATTTTTCTTTTATTTCTATATTTCACCTTTCTTTCTATATGTCGCATTTGTTTTTATATTTTGCCTTTCTTTTATATTTTATCTTTCTTTCTATATTTTGTCTGTCTTTATATATTTTATTTTTCATTCTATATTTCAACTTGTTTTCTCTATTGCACCTTTCATTCTCTATTTCGCCTTTCTTTCTGCATTTCACCTTTCTTTCTTCATTTCACCTTTCTTTCTTCATTTCATCTTTCTTTCTGTATTTCGTCTTTCTTTCTAAATTTCTCCTTTTCTATAGAAATTTGCTTTTCTTTTTAGATTTCACCTATTCTTTCTAAATTTCACCTTTTCTTTCTATATGTCGATTTTTATTTTTTTATTTCGTCTTTTCTTTCAATATTTCACCTTTCTTTCTATATTTTGTATTTTTTTATATTTCATCTTTCTTTCTCTATTTCATCCTTTTCTTTCTATATTTTGTTTTTCTTTCTATATTTGGTTTTTCTTTCTATATTTCGTCTTTCTTTCTATATTTCATCTTTCTTTCTATACTTCATCGTTCTTTCTGTATTTCATCTTTCTTTCTACATTTCATCTTTCTTTCTACATTTCATCTTTTTTTCTACATTTCATCTATTTTTTGTATTTTGTCTTTCTTTCTGTATCTCATCTTTCTTTAGGGGGGTAGTCCAAAATGAAGTGAAATGAAGTACTCCTGCATTACTTAGTTCATTAGATTAAGGGTTAGTGTATAATGAATTCCACTTCAAGTGAATCACGTCAATTCATTCACTCAGGAAAAAAATGGGGAATTTAGATTCAGACCTGTTTTTCGAATCGATCACTTGAAGCGTGGGATGCGCATTGCTCTCTCCCCCCCCCCCCCCCCCCCCCCCCCCCCTTCTGTCGACCTTCCTCCCTCTCCTCTCCCTGTCGACCTCCGTCGCAGAGCCTCTCAGCCTCTCGACTTCTCTTCTCTCTCAGCCTCCCTCTCTTCTCCCTCTCGGCGTACCATCAAAGCGTCGCCTCCGTCATCAATGCCCGTTGGCCCACCATAGTCTCCCGCCACTGAGGAAGACAATGGTTTAATTTTTCCCATTGCTATAATTAATTAAACCAATGGTTTTAAATTTTGTGACAATATATTATTAATTAATAATACATAAAAATATATATTATTTTATTGATAAATATATATATATATATATATATTTATTTATTTATTTATTTATTATATTAAGTTTTCTATTATTGTATTAAATTAGTGGTTTTTACTGTTAAAACATATCTTATGTTATTAAAAAATAATTTATTTATTTATTATATTCGCTTATGTTATTTTTTATTTTTATTTATTTATTTTTAATAATTTATTCTAGTCACACGTAATTATTTTATTAATTTATAATAAAATATAATCATTAAGTAATATAATATAGTTTTTATTAATTAGGATATTAATATATTTTAATGTTACACGTTAAATCACTTATAAGTGTAGTAACCATGTTTATTTTGGTTAATTGTTTGTTTAGGTATATGTTCTATTTAAGTATATTATTAAAGGTTACTCATTCTCTTATTTATATCATACTTCTCATTTGGGGGCACTAACACTGAAATCTATTTTCCAGTGCACTTGAACTCATCTATACTTACACCCAAGGATGAGTTGAAGCTGAATCAATTCACTTAAGTTGAATTGAATTCTTCACTTCATTTCAAGTTCATTATGGACTAACCCCCCTTATATATTTCATCTTTCTTTCTCTATTTTGTCTTTCTTTCTATATTTCGTCTTTCTTTTAGTATTTCCTCTTTCTTTATTTATTTCGTGTTTCTTTATATATTTTTTTTTCTTTCTCTATTTAGTCTTTCTTTCTATATTTCCTCTTTCTATTTAGTTTTTTTTTATTTTGTCTTTCTATATTTCTTCATTCTTTCTAGATTTCATCTTTTTTTTTTTTATATTTCACCTTTCATTCTATATTATGCCTTTCTTTATATATTTCATTTTTCTTTCTATATTTCGTCTTTATTTCTATATTTCGTCTCTCTTTATATATTTCATCATTCTTTTTTTGAAATTATTCATCATGTGTTGAAGAATTTCTTCGGTTTGATGAATATTGGTTAATCCTAGACTGATATATGTTTTTTCTTGTTTGTATTAAAGTTGTATTTCCTTCGCTTTCCGTGATTGGTATCAGAGTCATGATTGACTAAATAGAGAATGTTGTTATATGACTATATGAGTATTTAGGCTTTTTATAACATAATTAGCAATGTGTTTATCAAAGCTTATTTTTTAAACCTTGTTACTTCTATTCATCATCTTCCTGCAAAAGTATGGGATGTCACCCAAGTCGCTTTGAGTTAGGCCATTTTGCCATGAAAGCATTGAAGGTCGTGCATACTCTTAAATCATATTTCGTCTTTCTTTCTGTATTTCAACTTTCTTTTTATATTTCGTCTTTCTTTCTATATTTCATCTTTCTTTCTATATTTCATCTTTCTTTCTCTATTTCGTCTTTCTTTTTGTATTTCATTTTTTTTCTCTATTTCGCCTTTCTTTCTGTATTTTGCCTTTCTTGCTATATTTCGTCTTTCTTTCTGTATTTCATCTTTCTTTCTATATTTCTTCTTTCTTTTTGTATTTTGTCTTTCTTTCTGTATTTTGTTTTTTTACTATATTTCATGTTCCTTTTTGTAATTCGAGTTTCTTTCTATAATTCGTTTTTATTCATATATTTTGTCTTTCGTTCTATATTTTGTCATTTTTTCTATTTTTGTCTTTCTATCTATATTTCATATTTCTTTCAGTATTTCATCTTTCTTTTTATATTTCATATTTTGTTTTGTATTTTTTATTTTTTTTGTATTTCGCCTTTCTTTCTGTATTTTGTCTTTCTTTCTATATTTCATCTTTCTTTTTGTATTTCATCTTTCTTTCTATATTTATTTTTTTTGTATTTCGTCTTTCTTTTTGTATTTTGGCTTTCTTACTATATTTTGTGTTTCTTTCTATATTTCACCTTTCTTTCTATATTTTGTCTTTCTTCTATTTGTATATTTCGCCTTTCTTTCTATAGTTTTTTTCTTTCTATATTTTATCTTTCTTTCTATATTTTGTCTTTCTTTCAATATTTCATCTTTATTTTACTATTTCGTCTTTCTTTCAATATTTCATCTTTATTTCACTATTTCATCTTTCTTTTTATATTTTGTCTTTCTTTCTATATTTTTTTTTTCTTTCTATATTTCGTCTTTCTCTCTATATTTTTTCTTTCTATCTTTATTTCATCTTTGTTTCTGTATTTCGCCTTTCTTTATGTATTTCGTCTTTCATTTTATATTTCGTCTTTCTTTATCTATTTCGTCTTTCTTTCTATTTTTCGTTTTTCTTTCTATATTTCATTTTCTTCCTTCATTTCGACTTTCTTTCTATATTTCGTCTTTCATTTTATATTTCGTCTTTCTTTCTCTATTTCGTCTTTCTTTCTATTTTTCGTTTTTCTTTCTATATTTCATTTTCTTCCTTCATTTCGACTTTCTTTCTACATTTCGTCTTTCTTTTTATATTTCTCCATTCTTTGTATTTTTCATTTTTCTTTCTATATCGTCTTTCTTTATATATTTCATCTTTTTTTCTCTATTTCGTCTCCTTTCTTTATTTTGTCTCTCTTTCGTTAGATTGTCTTTCTTTCTGTATTACGTCTTTCTTTGTATATTTCATCTTTCTTATTGTATTTCATCTTTCTTTCTATATTTCATCTTTATTTTTGAATTTCATCTTTCATTCTATATTCGTATTTATTTCTATATTTCGTCTTTCTTTCTATATTTCTTCTTTCTTTTTGTATTTCATATTTCTTTTTATATTTTGTCTTTCCTTCTATATTTCGCCTTTCTTTCTATATTTCACCATTATTTCTATATTTCGTATTTCTTTTTATATTTCATCTTTCTTTCTATATTTCATCTTTCTTTCTTTATTTTTTTCTTTCTTTGAACAATGGGTTCATTCATCATGTGTTGAAGAATTTCTTCAATTGGTGAATATTGTTTAATCCTAGACCGAACTAAGTTTTTTCTTATTTGTTTTAAAGTTGTATTTCCTTCGCTTTCCCTGATCGGTTGGCTAAATAGAGAATGTTTTAGGTTTTTTATATCATTATTAGCAAAGTGTTTATCCAAGCTTATTTTTTATACCTCGTTTCTTCTGTTCATCATCTTCCTGAGAAAGCATGGGACGTCACCCAAGTTGCATTGTGTTTAGCCATGTTGCCAAGAAGGTGTTGAAGGTCGTGTATACTCTTAAATCGTATTTCATATTTCTTTTTATACTTCATCTTTCTTTATATATTTCAAATTTCTTTCTCTATTTTATCTTTTTTCTGTGTTTAGTCTTTCTTTCTGTATTTCATCTTTTTCTGTATTTCGCCTTTCTTTTTATATTTTGTCTTTCTTTTATATTTCATATTTCTTTCTATAGTTTGTCTTTCTTTGTAACTAGTTTGAGGGGGAGATTTGAAGTGCATGTGTGAGGAAGTCTTACATGACTCTTACAACAAGAAGTTTCATAGAACTAGATTACAACAAATCTCATAGAGCCATATTTATTTTGATGGAGTCTTACAGGAGTTGCACGGGAAGATGTCTCATAGAAGAGTCTTTGCTAGGGGTGTTTTAGTTTTGTTAGTTTTCTATTTATGTTTAGTTGTTTAATTGTTCTAGGACTTATCTTTTAATGTTTAACTTTGGGTGTAGCTGGATCAAGGGTAGTTTAATTGTAATTGGATTCTACTTATTTTCGGTAAATTAAAAAGGGGCTTATGTAATCAAATTATATCAAGTCAATGAAGTTTTTTTCTTTTCCAAAATTTCAACAGATGGGAAGAACAAGAAAAGACTTTTAAGAGAAAAATTAAGTTAATTTCAAAGAAAATCTTGATTATTTTTTATTTCTTAAATTAAGGAATTTTGAATCCTTAATTTTGGAATTAAATAATTTAGCCTATAAATAGGCTTGTATTGATTGTAAAAATTCATTTTGATTTAATAAAATTTCTCTTTCTCTCTCTTTCTCTCTCCTTTCGTCCATGGATTAGGTTCCTAGGGATCAACCACGTAAAATTAGTTTGTGCATTTTTTTCCTTTCATCTCCAATTTCATTTTTCATAGAAATTTTTCTTGGTATCAGAGCCAAAGGTTTGATTTTGGCTATTTTTTTTTCGCAGTTAATTTTTGCATAATTTTGTGCATTATTTATTCTATTATTTTTCATTCAAATTTATTTATGACTTAGATAGATTGCCTTACTATGAGCATTTTGCCTCTTGTTTCATTAAAATCGATTGAGAAATGGTATATAGTTTGGTTTCACTGATGGGTCCTGTGTTTTTGAGTTACATTTTTTCATTGCAATATCATCATTATTTATTTAAATTGAAGCGTTATTTTAAAAGAGAACTCAAATATGAGCATTTTTCCCCTCTTGTGGGTGTATTCCTTGCCTTTTGTTCTAGATGAACCATTCCTTTCACCTCTATAATTTCTTCCACAGACTCGATCGCGGTCGATTGATGTTCCCCTATTCTCAGAGTACATAATGGACGATACTTTAGTGGGAGAAGGGGAAGAGGAGTCTGCAATGTAAAGTAATGTGGCACATACATTGTCAAAGGTGGAAATAATAGAGGCGCTAAGGAATTGAGTTTTAACAACCTCGAGATATGGCTTAATATTTGATAGACAAATGGCAATGGCTAAGACTTCCTTTTGCTTGTCTTGGACAAAGACATCAATGGAGTTAGGCTGAGCTAGCTTCTATTTTTTAAGAAGACCTCTAAATCAAGCCAAATATTCATGGATATTTTCTCCTTCTTTAGTATTGAACATATTTTGGAGAATATCATATGACCTTTGTAAGTTGTCAGAGCTAAAGTATAACTTTGAACATGTCTCCCAAATTTGCTTAGCGGTGTCGAGATGAACAACATTGGTGGAGACAAGTTCTTCCATCTTGTTGATGAGCCAACTAATTACCAAAGAGTCATTTTTTAACCACTTAGCATAAGCAACATCTTCTTCATCAATGGGTGGCCCAAGTTTGGTTAGGTCACCAAGTAGGTGTCTTTTAATAAGAAACCGTCGAACCGATTTGGACCAACTTAAGTAATTTGATATCTCTTGCAAGGGTATGGTAGTAATCTTGAGAATATCATTATTGTTACCCATGTATTCTTTAGCCATAAGAGGCAATTCAAGGGTAATAGTGTACTCAAATGTGAAGTAGCCTAAGTAAGCGGCTTGTAGAATCAAGTAAAGCCAAGACTAGCTCGGGTATATGGGAGGAGAACCTGAGCTTATCAAGCATTTTAGGTAAAGAGGGAACCCTCTTAGGCAAGTAAACTTGCTGGCCAAAATTACCTACAATCAATTTTCTAGTCTTCCTTTTAGAGAATAGCAAAAATCAATAAATAAGCATAAAATCAAGTAAGGTAAGGTGACATTCCGAGTAAGATCTTTCTAAGACCATTCCAAAAATATATTTGACTCCAGCTTGGAAAAAACCAGCCTGGATTCAACCCCTCGTGAGTTAGGCAAGATATGATTGATTGAAAATTAAACAAATCATGCCTAATCAAGAAGATATTGATTGAATATTAGATCTCAAAAAAACAACAATCTTTCTTCAACATTAACTAGTCTTTACAAAGGACCACTTCCTTAATTCTTTTGTACTTGCTTCATTTCATGTAAATGACAATCTTCAATTCTTGATTTTTTGTGAAGATTGAGGCAAGAACAAGCAGCCAACTCGTGGCTTTGACTTAAACTAGGTCTGGCGTCCTCATTTTTTTAAAAAACTCTGCACAACACTCTGCAAAAAAAATAGCCTTCTTCTTTCAGCTTTTTATTTTTTTTATTTAAAATTGATGATCCTTGGCATGAGATATGAGAATATCTCTGTAATTCTCATATGAGGGCCGATATCTCTGTAATTCTCATATGAGGGCCGAGACCTCAAAAACAAAATCCCCAAAAAAAAGTCACAAAACCGAGTAGATTTCCAACTCTTCAAACAACTTGGTTAATGGTGAAGCATAGCATAGTAGCTAAGTAATAAGATTTCCAAAACCCAATGGATAAAAAACTTCTCATAATAGGCTCAAGAAAATTATTCTTCATCATAAAATGTTGGTCTCATGAAATAATAACTCTTCATGCAAAAAATCTCAACATAAACCGATTTTCAACCAAGAACTTACAAATCGACAAAAGCAGCCTTGGCAAACTTCTTCCAATCCGAGATGCATAAATCTCAATACTTTCATATAATGAAGAGTATAAAAATCATCTCTGAACCATCTTCTAGAGGTAAGAAAACCAAGAGCATGAAGTCATAATAACAAGAATAAAAAACAAACTTCACTCAACAAGCTTCAATCTTGCTTCACAAAGAGCCTTCTATAAGTACCTCTGATCATTACTTCTTAGAACATCCTTTTGATGTGGGGATCCTAAATTCAATGCTCTGATACCATGTTAAATTTAGGACCCCATGCTTGAAACCTTGAGCAAGATGAGAGAGAGAGAAAAGAGGGGAGAGAGAAGAAGAAAAGAGCAAAGAGAGAGAGAGAGAGAGAGAGCTCGGGTAGAGAGGAGAGAAGAGAAAAGGGAGAAGAGAGACTTTAGGCTAGGAGAGATATTCTTCCACAAATTTGAGAAGAAAAGAGATTGATTGAAGGCTTCAACCGAGACCTTTATTTATACTATTTTTATTACATATTTAGGGAAAATCCTCAATCAATTAGGACCCCTAATTATATCAATCATGATTAGCTAAATTACTTCAATCAAAGAAAGATCAATCAATTAAATTAATCAAGGAATATTGCCAAATCTTCCACCTCTTGTGATGACTCATCATGCCACCTCGTGTGGTGACTCATCATGCCACTTCATGTGGGCATGGTGGGTTTGGTCCCATATTCTAACAATTCCCAACTAATTATATATGAGAGTGTGTTTTTAAGGAAGATGTGAAGTTCATTAACTTCATCCTGAAGGTTATCTTTGGGAATGATTGTTTTAAGTTTTTCAAGAAATTGATTGGTTGGCTCCATAAGTCTTCCATTGGTTTTCTCTATATTCATAACTCGAATAAACTATGAACATTTATGGTATTGGCTTTCCATCATGAAGACATGTTCAAAGGACTTTTGATAGTCCCAATAGTTATAAGCTCAGGGAGTCTCTATGTTGGAAAATAGTTTCCTTATGGAGTTAGAATCAGCCTTACTTTGATTAAATTCTTTGACAATTAACATTTGCTGTATTGAAAGGTTGAAATAAGCATACTGAAGAGCTTTTAGCTTGTATAATAATCCGCTATTTGAGCACTAGAGGTTTCCTCAAAAGTTGTTTTTCATAAAATGTAGTTGATTTACATATGAAGCATTCCTTTCCATAATCTTGTAGGCTTTAGGATCTACTTTGCTTTAGCAAGATAGATTTTTTAACAATGCTTTTTATTCTTCTCACCACTTGGAGTGAGTCGGTGGCCATTTTCTTGAGTTCTTTAACCTTTTCAACCTTTTCATAAGAAGTTTCCTATCTAGAGTTAGGTTCCTATAAAAGTCTCAACCATAATTTAGGCATCCTAAGAACCTTGCTTTTATTCTGAATTTCATTAGAAAAATTATCAGCAAATTTGATTACTCTTTGTATAAGAGTAATCATTCCTAGATGATTTTGTAACTAAGGAATTCGATGCTAGGAATGAAGAGCTTAACTTTTTCTCGTAGAAACAACCAGACCAGTCGTTTTTATGACATTGTAAAACACCAGTGTTAATTAATATCTTTGAAAATATTAAATATCATCAATATAAACTATGAGAAATAAGTTATATAAATTACATATTTCATTCATTTTTTTTTTTGAAATTCAAAGGAGCATTCATAAAACTAAATGAAATTATATTCCACTCATAATGATCCCGGATTGGTCTATTGATCAACTGAACCGAATCTAACCCTGTTAGACCAAGCGGCCATTCTAGTTTGATCGCTCGATCTAGTTTAACGACTGCGAGTGGAGTGTATGCGGGCCTTGCCCATGACCTATGAGTTGTGGCAGTGGGCCTATCGTTTAGGGTGCGACCATCCGCTGGGAAAAATGCAAGGGCGAGGTTCTGGAATCGTGACATCTCATCTATAAAATCCCTGGCCTGGAGCGAATCATCTCCCTTCGCGAGGCGAGTCTTTCGGTTTCTCTCGTGTCTTTTTTTTAACCCCCTCGTCTTCGAGGGTTTTTATTTTGTTTCTTTTTTCTTTTCTTTTTTCTCTACTGAATCTTAGAGTCTCAGCCCTTCGATCGCAATATTCTTCTTTAAACCGAAGAAATTTTCGAGAAAATGCAGCAGCAGAGGCTGAAACAGCAGGCGTTGATGCAGCAAGCTCTTCTTCAGCAGCAGCAACAGTCGCTTTATCATCCTGGCCTCTTGGCTGCTCCTCAGGTATTTTCTTTTTCGTTTTACTTTCTTTTCTTTTCGTGGTTGATTGCTGGCAGTTGATGGAACTAGGGTTTTGTGTCCGACTTGTTGTACGATACTGGAGGTTAGGGTCGTGGCGGTCCGATGTCGCTTAGTTTGTTAATCATCTTTCCGAATTGGGTTGACAGGCTAGATCTACGGAAAGGTTGAAGTTACATGAACTCATTATACCTGTTCATTTTAATTTTATTCCAAGGTTCTGCATTCCTTCTACTTTTTTCCTTTTTACTATTGCTATCTTTTTTCCCCTAATCTGTGAGTAAAGCTGGAGGCCTTTGGTGGAACTCCTGGTCAATACAAAATCTCTGCATGTTATAAGCTGATGTGAAATTTTGAAACTTGTATTAACAATCTTTAGTCGATATGTTACTTCTATATTTAAGTTCCGGTCATTTAATTTAGTTTTGTTTGTAACTCTCCTCTCGGAATTGCGAAAATATTCTTTTTCCACTTTATTATACTGTTGGCGTAATTATAGCCGTTGTTCAATTTTTTGTTTTTTGTTATTTGCCAAGTCTTGTTTATTTACTTTATTTTATTTATTTATTTTGGGTTGGGGGGGGGGGGGGGGTTGGTTATAGAAGGGGAATTGTTCATATCAATGTATTTTGCATTTAGCTCTTGTATACGTGTTTTTTTCAGGGAGGAGTTTAGTCTCTGAAAATATCTTGTACATGTTTAAAAGCACTTTGTTGGTATCATTACCTATCTCAACTGCCTTCATCTCATTAGACTTTCATTTTCCCAGACGTACCTAGAGGTCATCTCGAAGTCCTCTACCTAGATATCAATTTATATCTCATTGTCCAGATGTACAGCTCAGAAAGAGGATTGTTTCTGTAGCCATGGCTACACCTTATAATATTTAAACACATTACCCGAACAAATAATTATGTTGTTACTTAGGAAGTGCATTTCTTTTTCATTATGCAGATAGTAGGTTTTAATGTTTTTTATGAGAGTTAATTGCTTGTGCTATAGATTGCTTCTGCTTGATAGGCTTACTTTCCTTTTATGGGGATAGTTTTCCTCATTTGGCATGTCTTTTTATTTTAAATTTCTCGTTTTTTATTTTTTATTTTGCAGATAGAACCAATCCCAAGTGGGAATCTGCCTCCTGGGTTTGATTCAAGTTCCTGCCGCAGTGTGTGAGTATCATCACAACTTTGAGTTTCTCTAATTTCCTTTCTCTTCTGGTTTTCTGTAACTTTTTCCTCAGATATGGTGATCCAAGAGTAGGAATGTCTTTGTTTTCCTGGCCATATTTTTCTATGACTTGGCTCTGAAGTTAGGAATTTGTCATAAATTTTTTTTTTGTTTTTCATTTTTGTACTATTCAGGAGGTTTTTTAAGTTTTTATTGTTTCCATTCTTTTACATTGCAGACTAATGCTGTTTTGTCCTAAATTTTATTCGAAATTCAGGTATGTTGGTAACATCCATACACAAGTAACTGAGGCACTATTACAGGAGGTCTTTCAGAGTACAGGTCCACTTGAAGGATGCAAGCTTATCAGGAAAGAGAAGGTTAGTGTTTTATTTCAAAGCATTTATTTTTTGTGCATTGCTGGTTTTGTGAAGAAGTAACTCGTGTTTTACGGTGCTAAAATAATGAAATGTGGAGGCTTCTTTTTTTATGGGATTTTAATAAGAGCTTAGAAGAGCCTATTTAAAGCAAGCTAGAAGTTCTATTGACTTTATGTGGTCACCATTACATTTTGTCAAATCTAATATACAAATGACATCAAACACCAGTTGTTTAGTGGTAGAGTGGTACCCTGCCACGGTATAGAGCCAGTGTTTGGTTCTTGGATGGTGCATTTTAGTACTATGATGGGTGACCTCCTGAGACGTCCTTGTGTTTCACCCCTTTTAAACCACTTAATACAATGTACAAATTTGCAGTTGTTCGAATTTTTTTTTTTTAAGAACTTTACGGGGTATTGCAGCATTTTGATAACCTATGTTCTCTTCTGTGTTATTCTCATATATGCAGTCATCCTATGGCTTTGTGGACTATTTTGATCGGCGATCAGCTGCTCTTGCTATTATGACACTCAATGGAAGGCACTTGTAAGTGGAGCTGAGAAGAAAAGCTGCAGTTATTGTGTAAATGTTTGATAAATTTTGTTTGTTTTGTTTATCTTCTTTGTTTGAACTATCGATCATTCAGGTTTGGTCAGCCTATTAAAGTTAATTGGGCATATGCCAGTGGCCAGAGGGAGGATACATCAGGTTTATTGAATTGCCTGAAATCTTTTCTACTTCCTACTTTCTTGAACAGTATGAACAATAAATTGGCATTAACGATTCAATTCTATTGTTTAACATGTATTTGTCCAGGTCACTACAATATTTTTGTTGGTGATCTAAGTCCAGAGGTTACTGATGCTACCCTGTTTGCATGTTTCTCTGTTTATCCCAGTTGCTCGTAAGTCAATATCAAGCTTTTGTTTTCTTTTCTACTATTTTAGCAGTTCCAACTACTTGCATTTCATTCACTACATCATATTTAACCGAGAATATATCCCTATTTTCTTTATAAACATGCAATTTAGTAGTATTTAATTATTAAGGATTCTTATTATGCAGAGATGCTAGGGTGATGTGGGACCAAAAAACTGGGCGTTCAAGAGGGTTTGGATTTGTCTCTTTCCGAAATCAGCAGGTTAAACCATGAAAATCTTCAAATTTTACTTGGTTTTCTATTTTTGAGTTTTATCTCTGTGGCATACTAAAGTTATTATTATTTCTTTTTGTCAGGATGCACAAAGTGCTATAAATGACTTGACTGGTATGAAGCCTTGTCGTTTACTTTTTGTTGCATATGTGCTTTCTTTTATACCAGTTTGTTTCAGTATGTTTGACATCATTATACCATTGAACTGATATGTATAGCTGTTTTTGTGATGAACTTCAAGCTACATGCATGATTTCTATTACATTTTGAGTTTAGACTATGTTATTTGTGAATGTCCTTTTGGTCTCTCTATGGCTCAATGAACAAATTCCTGGTGAACTACTTGTAGACGAAATTGCCTATGTTGAGTTCTCCGAGGCTGTACTTGAATGTCGTGTGCCCTTCATAACAATCACGTACCTATAAGTTTTGAGGTGCTGGTAGGAGAAATCAAGAATAAGGTACTCGAACGGTAAAAGTTCAGCATCCGTTTCTGAGGTAGCATATTTTGATCTTTAAAAGCTGCAACTGCCTGAAACTGGCTTACCCCCCTTTTTGAAGTTGAGTGTTGTGAGAGATTTCTATCTTGGTGGCCAGGAATCATGCTAGAAGTTTGCTCTCTCTGCAGACTAGTATGATGCAAGTTTTTCATTACCACAGAATATGGTTTGTCATCTAGTACAATATAAACTGTTTATCTCCTAATTGTGTTACCTGATAAAACTTATTCCTACTAGTGCCTGTCTTTGATTGCCCATGGGTAAACATTGGTATAAACTCGCATCTCTGCGTTCACAAAAACGTTACTGTTTTTAATGCCTTAACTATGGATTTCTCGTGTATCAGTTTCTCAACTGTGGGATTGTAGAACAAAGCATGTTGATTTTCTGATCGTGTAATCTTATTACTGTTTTGCTGGTAATCTTTGTTGTAAAGGTAAATGGCTGGGAAGCAGACAGATCCGTTGTAACTGGGCAACGAAAGGTGCTGGCTCCATTGAAGAAAAACAAAACTCTGATGCCAAAAGTGTTGTGGAATTAACAAATGGAACATCAGGTGGGTATTCTTGTTGATTTGACACTATGATAATGAATATCTGAATGATTCTGAAATTCTATGTTCAGATGGTAAATGATGTGCTTTAATTTATAGTACTGTTGTAACTTTATACAATCTCATCATTTCTCCAGAAGATGGTCAAGAGAATTCGATGGAAGATGCACCCGAAAACAATCCTCAATTTACTACTGTTTATGTGGGCAACCTCGCCCCTGAGGTAAAACAACCTTGCTGCTCTTTCATTATCTTTCTTCTTGCTATTGTTCTCAGTGACTACTTGCCCTACCTGGAAGTTTGCCACCTCAAAGTACCTGAATGGAGGTATAAGAGGAAGATTTTTTTTCACCCTTACTTGCTTATTGATACCATTTATGCATTCAAGAATAAAATAGTTAGGTGATGCAATGGTAAAATGTGGTCTTGGATGCTGTAAATGCTAGTCTTTTAATTTACAGGATAACTTCCAAAAGCTTGGAAACTAACCCAGTTTTGGGATAACTTGCCTTGTTGTTTTTATTTTTTCCTTTCCTGTATCTAGAATAGCCTAGGAAATTTGGAAGACATACGATATCCTACATTTATTTTAATATGGATTATAATTTCGCATGCAGTGGCTTCATAGATGGAGAGGTGTCTTTCTTTTGGTACTTTAATATTATCTTCAGGCATATATTTTAAAGAAAATTTGCCATTATTTACTTGTGTTTTATTGGTTGTCTGATAATCAAACTACCTACCAATAGTTTGTCTAAAATCCCTTACCTGTCTTCAGGTATCTCAGCTTGAGCTCCACAGGCATTTCCATGCACTGGGAGCTGGAGTAATAGAAGAGGTTCGCATACAACGGGACAAGGGCTTTGGTTTTGTTAGGTATAGCACTCATACGGAAGCAGCCCTGGCTATCCAGATGGGCACAGGTAGATACGTTTGCGGAAAGCCTATCAAGGTAGGATTATTTGATAAATTTAGCATTTATTTTGAGGTTAATTCCTATAAAGTCTCTGAGTTCCTTGTAATCATAGGCTTGTTTTTAGTAAAATTGAACTCCCAGTCTAAAAGAATTAAAGGATCTTTGTTAGTTGTACTTGTAGGCCTGTTATTGTAATACAGGTTTGTTTACACTAATTTGATTTTGGACGGTCCTGCATTCTCTGCCTCTAGTATATGATTGTTTTTCATCAGATGTATAGTTTTACTGAGATGTTGTGACATTAATAAAAACTTAAAGAGCTCAAGTTTACTGAAGTTTTTTGCTTTTAGTGCTCTTGGGGTAGTAAGCCTACTCCTCCAGGAACGAGCTCCACGCCACTTCCTCCTCCGACAGCAGCTCCTTTTCCTTCACTATCTGCAACTGATTTGCTAGCCTATGAGCGACAGTTAGCATTAAACAAGATGAGCTCAGGCCAGGCTGCAGCTCTCTTGCATGCTCAAGGCCTTAAGCAGGCAGCTGCTATGGGAATGGGTACCGCTGGGGCTAGTCAGGCTATCTATGATGGTGGGTTCCAGAATGTTGCCGCAGCTCAACAGCTTATGTATTACCAGTAACAAGTCGAATTATGTCATATATTATGATTTTATTACCCAAATCCCACTTTACAAACTACTGCTACTGTTTTTATGTTCAAAACAGTTGGGCCCTCTTTTTTTTCTTCTTTCTTTACTACTTTCTTTGCCTTTTTTTTTTTTTTTATTTCCAGTGTACCGTTTTGTCTTCACCTTTTTCTGTATTTGATGTATCTGAATTGACTGGCTATACGTGCTTACTGTGTAGTGTGTTTGTAGGATGGGTTGTTGGCTGGCACATTCAGTTTTTCAGTAATTTTGGTTGATTCTGAACTTTAGTATTTTTGATTAGTTGTAAGTAGAGGAATTTTCTCTGAGTTAACCATTTTTTGATCGGCTCGTCTGGCCTAGGGTCATGAGACCTGCCATAATGAGTGACTTACCGATCTAATTTGCGACCGAGGGGAGCATTACATTGGTCATGAAATGAGAACGTCTCCAAATTTCTGCAGGTTCTCCAACCGTTGGTTATTTATTTTTGGTTGGGTAGGACTTGCGGAGAAGGAAAATAAGTGTACTTATAATGTTCGAATTTCAAATGATGAAAAGATAAACGAAAGGGACACGTCTAAAAACGATTGACACAGGTCAGCCTAAATTTTGGTTTTGTACGAGCCTTGCTCTCTGAGTGTAAGTATCTAACAAGTGTTGAATTTATGTAAAAGTGAAATACTTTATTGACTTTAATAACTTGTTGTAGTAAGAGTACATAAACTTTTATTTATAATAGAGGAAGGTAGTAGAATTTAATTACAATAAAATTATCCTTTATCTTAACTACATCAAAACTCTAATTCTTAAAGATGAGTCTTAATATAATTAAATAATTTAATATTGATAAAAAACAAATATAACTCAAACTAAAACTTTTCTTGATCGTGACCTTAAGATAAAGATACTTTTGTGAGTATTTCTGGATATTCCAATTGATGTGATAAGGATACTAGTTCATGGTAATCATTGTGGGTCCTATTTTTAATGGGTTTGGGCCCATCTTGTGGGCCTTGGTCGTGTGACTCATCTTATAATAATCTTAGTTATGTGGGTTTTCCTTGGTCGTTTGGGTTTGAGCTTATCTTTCAACACTCCCCCTCAAGCTGGGGGTGATAGAACAATATGAACCAACTTGCTGCAAATGATGTATAGAATATTTTTATATAAAATAGTACATCTTCTAATATGCCTTCATCTTCCGATACTCTACCTCACGCTATTGCGTCCTTCATTGAGGCCCTGCAGCACTATATAAATGAGAGTAAAAATCACTCTTAGCCGGTAAGCCATTGCTTTATACTCCAGTCCTAATGGTGGATGTAGGGCACTCCACTTCTATCGGTAGTATGTCTATCAGCATTACTCTGAAGTGTCCACCAACGTGTCCCTCCACAGGACAACGACACTCAAGTGGTAGGAGACATAAAAGCCATTATAGGGGGGGGGGGGGGGGGGGGGGGGGTGGGGATAACATAGATATAATAATAAGTTCCTCCGTCATGGACTTCCAACCACAAATAATTTTGATATTTTTTATGGGGATGAAATTTCTCTGTCATGGACTTCCAACCTTAAATAATTTTGATCTTTTTGACGGGGATGAAGTTCCTTCGTCATGGACTCTCAACCACAAATAATTTTGATTTTTTTGATGGGTAAAATAAATGATGACATAAGGCCACATTTTCTTCAATAATAATGTTCCCAAAGAGACATAATAGCTGCAGCTGAATGAATATAACATGACCATCTTCCAACACATATAACACGAACCAAATAATAAACTTTGTCAAAGAACCCATGAAATAATTCAATATAAAATTTTCTTCATTGATGCACAAACTTCATCTTTTGTGCTCCACCTTTCTTGAATATTTTGGTCACATAAACTTATCCACAACATAAATAATAAAATATCTCTTTCTTGTACTTCTTCTCCTTTTCCCCCTCAAGCTGGGAGGTAATGGCAGTGATCCTAGCTTGAACTAAATATCATAGATATAACAATAGGGCCAAATAACAGAGATGTATAAATAAACTCTCAAACCAGGGAGAAGTGAGATATTTTCCAGATATATTAACCCAAAAAGTGACGTAAAACAATTGGCATAAATTCGGATTTTTCAATACAACAGGATACCAACATGACCTTTGATTCTTCCAATTCGAATATATCTTTCAATATAGATCAGATTGACATGAAATTTTTTCCTTATGAAACTAGACTTAAATATCTTTCATCAAAGTATAAGTTCTCTTCATTAAATATAATCATCAGAAGATAAATAATCTGATAGATTTTGGTCTCAGTCATCTGGCTGAACTAAGTCCTGTTTCTCCTGTTTTTCTATAACGACCATTGATTCTTCCAAGATCAATATCTACTTATAAAAAAACTATACCGAGAATTGGTTGAATAGGTAAGAAAATAGACTTACGTATCTTTCTTTTGATATATAATACTCCATATAAAGTCTCTTTCTTGATAGTATAAAATACCTCGGAATTTGAAGCTTTCTGTTGCCGCTTGAACCTCTTTTTCAATTTGACCTTTGCTGTTTCAAATATCGATTTCTCTTTGGAGATAACTCAGATAAAAAATTGGTTGGATAGGTAAAAGAGTAGACTTATCGATCTTTCTTTTGATATATATATTTCTCCATAAAAATTCTATTTCTTGATAGAAAAAAATAACTCTCAATCTGAAGATTGCTACTGCTGCTCGAAACTTTTTTGCAATCTGACTTTCACTCATACAAAAATCGATATCTCTCTGTAGATAACTTCGATTGGAACAAATCAATTTTCTTTGGAAAGTAGACCCAAATATCTTTCCTGCAATATATAATTTTTAATATTAAAAACTACGTAGAGAGGTAAAAAATGAAAAACAAACTATTGGTACAGGGACTGAAAAAAAATAACTACGAACCTATACTTAGGGTTTAGGGTTTAGAGAATAGGTTCACATTACCTCTGTGAGTTGACCAAGTCAACTCACAGAACTTGTTCTGATACCATGTTGAATTTATGAAAAAGCGAAATACTTCATTGACTTCAATAACTTGTTGTAATCAGAGTACATGAACCTCTATTTATAATAGAGGAAGGTAGTAAAGTCCAATTACAATAAAACTACCATTGTCCCAATTACACCCAAACCCTAACTCTTAAAGATAAGTCCTAACATAATTAAATAACTCAATATTGATAAAAGACAAACATAACTCAAACTATAACTCTTCTTGGTCGTGACCTTAAGATAAAGATACTTTATGAGTCCTTCTTGATCTTCCAACTGATGTGATAGGGATGCCAACTCATGGTAAATCATTGTGGGTCCTACTTATGGGCTTGGGCCCATCTTGTGGGTTTTCCTTGGTCGTGTGGCCCATCTTATAATAATCTTAGATATGTGGGCCTTCTTAGGTCATATGGGCTTGAGCTTATCTTTCAACAACAAGTAAACAACTCTTCTAGAAATCTCATAAAGCCAAATGGAAGGAATACTTCTAATACCATGATTACACTACTCTAACTGCTGGAGTGCTAATATTCTTTTATGATCTACATTCCATCTCGATTCAGTGTTATTTTGATTATGAGTTGGGAAAGTAAATTTCCTAATTAGTGTACTTAATTCTTTTTTAAGGAATTGCATTAAATTTGTAAAAAAACTTTAGAAAATAGTGTCTTCAGTTGCATTCATAAGCTAGGGCAAGTTTTTATCATCAGAGGGAGTAACCAGTGATGGACTGGATTCCATAATATACGGAAGTAGGAATTCATCCACGGTTTCCTGTCATGTTGTACTCTGATAACACGTAGTCTGACTATTACTAATTACCCAAATAATTACTGAAATAGACAAATACCAGTCACAAAAAACTTGGATTGGATCATGTTTGGTTCAGGTAATTGCAAAAATAAAAAAAAGGAAAAAAATAATTAACTTGATTTGACTGAGGCCGGTTCAACCGTTGAACTAGTTGACACTGATCAGTCGGCCAAGTCTAGCACACAGGGAGTCTCTTTTTGTACGAAAGAGAGAATGCAACGATGTCACCCCTTCCCCTCTCCATGTTTGTCCAGTGAGGACGGAGTCCCTACCCTGGCTTTCGGTAGTGGATATTTTCTCCATCTAAGTAAGAAAATAAATAGGAAAGCGGGCGGAGCCTCACCACTCCCCCCTTCTTCTGTTGGCAAGGAGAGGACTCCCCCGACTCCTCTCTACTGAGTGGAACTTCTGCATGGTGGAGGAGAAGCTAGAGACCTTTCATCCATTGGCCGAAGAAGGGAGAAGGGGCAAGGTTTTGCCTCCTTTGCCCCGTTGTAGAAGGGAATTGGGCAGTGTTGCTTCCAGGTGTTAAGACCTGCACGGCAAAAATCTAGTGGGCATGAATAGAGTTGCTTTTAGACTCTTTAACTTCTTTTTACCAATTCTTGTATAATTTTTTAGATAATTTATTTCAAATATATGTGAAATTACAGCTGTAGCCAAATAAACAAAGTATCACAATAAGACACAAGGATTTTTAAATATTAGAACAATATTGGTCTCAAGATCCCATTCCACCATGTTTGGATAATAACAATCATTTGGAACTAACTCTGTGTTTTGAGTGAAATTTGAACACCTTTTAGAATCAATTTTATGTCCCAAAAGTAAGAAAGAACCTAAATTTTCAAACAAAATTCACTAAGCAAAATGCTATTATAGTAAATTTGTTTAGACAAACTAGTTGCGTAGTAGAAACTTCCTAGAAGCAAAGTTTTTTCGACAAATTATAATGTTTGAACAAGATTTTTTCAACAAGCATATAGCTGAGTTTTGAACTTTGTTTCGGGCTTTATAGGTCTCCAAAATTTGCAAGTGATCCATAGCTCTAACATTTACTAAATGATGTTTATGATGCTCTTAAACATGTCTAAGTGTAAATTATAATTTAAAGTTCCGATCTCACATATGTACTTAAAGAAATGGAGTTTAGAATACTTTCTTACAAAAGTGACCGAGTTTAGACATTTGTCTATTATACTTGAACTCTAGTCTTCTATTTGTTTTCTTCCTTGTGGGTGCTTCTTCTTCAAGAGACGTTTTTCAATTATGCTTGAGATCTTGAGTTTGTCTTAAAGCTTTAGACCTTTAGATGCATTTACTCTTGAAGGAAACTATTTGAAATACTTAGATTTTCAAGTTGTTAGTTCAATTAAGTTTTTTTTTTATCTTCAAAAGCAACATGAGAGTGAACCTATGATCAACAACAATGAAATCACAAAGAAAAGGAAGATTACAACTTACAACTTTGGAGATAGCCAAATTATACCATGTAGTGAATCCAATACTCCTGGATCTTTAGCACAAACTAGCATATGAATTGGAGCTTCAAATATAATGGGAATGATGAAGAACAAAAGGAGAGGTCAAATGGATTTGAGAAAATGAGTCCAAATCTTTTCTCTTTCAAGATTTCAACTTAAGGAGCTTTGCTTTCATGAATCCAAAGGATTTGCAAGTGACTTCATGTTTAGGGATGTCCATAAAACCCCTATTTGTAAGTTGGAAAGAAAAACTAGCCATTTTAGAATATTGGAGAAATTTTTTAAAAAACTATTCCATGGCCATGATCAATCATTGGCCTCCAATGGCTCTATTTTTTGAATTTTCATAGATTGACAAATCATTAAGCATGTGTTTTTTTTTGGAAAATCTCGATGATAGGTCATACTTTTATAGACAATGATCATGCTTTATAAACCTGACTTGTAACATTCTGGATGATTTATGATGCATTGTAGATGAGCAATCATGCTTGTAGCATTCTAGATGATTGATCATGTAATATAAAGGATGATCAATCATTCTTACGAGGTTATACATAATAGTTCAAGTTTAACCCCTTTCAAGATTCAAATTGATTCCAAACTTGGTGAAAATTTTGTTGGATGGGTCAAAAGAAACTATTTTGAATTTCAAATGAATTTTCTATGATGAATTTGAAAAATTATTAAAATCTAATGCCCTAGTAATTTTTTCTTAAAATCAAAGATCTGTATGGTTCAAAAGAAACTATTTTGAATTTCAAATGAAGTTTATATTTTATGAAAAAATTTGAGGTATAATTTCAAAGCCTTTCTAAAATATATATTATGATTTTTGGTATGGTTTTAAAAATATAAATGATTTAATGCTCCCTTCATGCTAATTCAAGCTTTGGAAGATGGAATGTTACTCGACCATCCATCGCTAGAGATCTTGAGTTTTAGAGTTTTATCTTAGACTTTAGTCTTCAATTCTTAAGTTGCACTTCTTGTAAGTTCTTCTTCATAACATCATTTCTTCAATGTCTTCTTGCTTTGGTCTTGATTTAGAAACTTAATTCTTCAACATCTTATCTTGAGCTTTTGCCATAGACCACATACTTATTCTATAAGGCAAGTCTAAACTAAACCAATACCTCCATTAATATCATTCTTTCAAACTACCCATTTTTATCATGAAAATAATGGAGGCCAACATGATTTTACTCGGTCTAATAGGTGAAAAGGAAAATATAGGAAAAAAACTGTCTCATAAGAATATGAGAAGTTTTCAAATAAAAGATTCAAGAAAAAGAAATGGAAATTCCTTAAGGTTGTGTTTGGTACTGAACATAAAAAGTATTGCTAGTTGAAAGCTCGAGTCTATTTAGCAGGGGTTAGGTTTCTCAAAACTTGAACACGGCCTTGATCCATGCAAAACCTAAACCCAAAAAACCCAAAATGTCAAACCCAATCACCAACCCTGCAACCCAGTCCCCCATGTTCTTGTCTATAATAAGTGTTGAATTTAGGAACCCTTTACTGAAATCTCGAGCAAGGTGAGAGACGGAGAAAGAAAAAGAAAGAGAGAGGGAGCTCTCAGGTAGAGAGGTGCGAAGAGATTAAAAAAGAAAAAGAGTTTAGGCTAGAGAGGAAATCTTCACGAGAGAGAAGTGGAGAACCATTTCACTTTCTTATTATTAATTTGAGTACAAGCACCTCCATTTATAGTAGAGGAAAGTAGTAGAGTCCAAGTACAATTAAGCTACCATTCTCCTAATTACATCCAAACTATAACTCTTAAAGATAAGTCTATCATAATAAAATAACTCAACATAATTAGAAGACTAACATAACTCAAATTAAAACTCTTCTATGAGGACGTGATCATATGATGAAGATGCCAACTCATGGTTATCATTGTGGGTCCCACTTGATCTTCCAGCTCATGTGATAAGGATTCTAGCTCGTGGTTATCTTTGTGGGTCCCACTTGATCTTCACATCTTCCAACTCATTCCAGTTCGTGCTTCACATCTTCCAACTCATGCCAGCTCATGTGATGACTCATCATGTCATCTCACGTTCTCATGGTGGGTCCCACCAGCTCGTGCAACCATGGTGAGTCCCACATTGTAACAATAAGAAGAAATCTATTCAATAAAACATATATTAAACATCAATTGTTTGGTACAGCATTTCATCATAAAGTTAATTTCTAAAGTACTCAAAATTGTCTGAGCCCCATCGCTCAAAATTGTTTAAAGTACTAAATTTCTAAAGTAATGCAATTAATTGTCCATTTTCTTCATCAACCATGTTGGAACCAAAGTGGCACAAATGTAAATACCTTTCCCACGTCAAGAGATGGCAAAGGAGGTAATTAAGTGTCCTTTACATAATGATGGTACAAAGGTATAATTTTGGAAGATGATGTATGTCTACTTATGTCTTTTCTTTTACAAAGCTTGTAGCCCTAAGGGCATTGTAGTGAATGTGAATATCCATCCACAACTATAAATAGAGGTTCAAGGCATGGGGTAGAGCATTAAGTTATCCTTCTTCTCTCAAATTCAATGTAATGACAATATCATCGACATACACAACTATTTATATTTACCTTATCTTTTTGTTTACAACAAAAAGAAGGGAGAGTGGAAACTCAAGTTTGGATTTAAAATCGAAAAGTGAACATAAAAAATGGAAATGTACAAATGCAGAAAGAGATATTTCCAAAAAGTCTTTGTAATTTTTAGGGAATGTAAAGTCTTTAAGTTTCTATATTAGGTTTTGCAATCACTTAAAAAGGGGAGGTGGGAGATTTTAATTGAGTGTTGACTCCCAATCCATAAGTCATTTCTCACACAAATATTGCCCATTACGCATGATTGAGCGATCAATCACTTTACAACGATCTATGATTATATGGTCATCTTTTTTATATTGGGCAAAAAATGGCTTGTTTGGCTTGGGTAAATATCCCACAACACGTTCACTTGATAATTTAATGAGCATTTGTTGTGCTCATTGAAAGTTTTGGATCCTTAGGTCAATTGCATTTTCAACGTTTTCATGCATGCATATCCATATTTAAAACATGTTAGGATCAATTAGAAATCTCTTTCTTATAAAACTCCAAGCTATTAGGGGTTGAACTAGTGGAATTTTCCAGACAGGAATAACAAAACTTTGGTGTTGATTTTTGGTGCGTGAGAAAATTTTATTTACTTACATTTATTAATATTTTTAAACTTTTGCGTACATAAACTCTAAAATTTTCATTTTTTGTGATCTATTTTCCTTATCCTTTTGTTTATAACAAAAAAGGGTGAGTGAAAACTCAAGTTTGGATTTAAAAACAAAAATTGAACATTTGAAAAGGAAATGCACAAATGCAGAGAGAGATAATTCCAAAAAGTCTCTGTAACTTTTAAGGATTGAAACACTTTTAGTTTTTATATATTAGGTTTTGCAATCATCGAAAATGGTGGGGACAAGGCATTTTTAACTGAGTGTTGACTCCCAATCCATAAGTTATTTTTTAAAAAATATAGCTCGTTACATATGATTGATTGATCAATCACTTTACAATGATCTATGATTGTTAGGTCAACGTTTTTGTAAATGGGCAAAAATGGTTTGTTTGGCTCGGGTAAATATCGTACCACACATTCACTTGAGAATTTAATGATCATTTCTTGTATTCCTTCAAAGGTTTGGATCCTTAGATCATTTGCATCTTCAACATGTTTAATGCATCTATATCCATATGTAAAAAAAAAAAATTCTGGATGTTGGTTGATAGAGGTTCTCTTTCTCTCTTCTATAGCTTGTCTCTATTCTCGGCTTGCCAAGAAATAAACAGAAAAAAATTGTCTCAGACGAGGATGCCGCACCATCGGCTATGGAACTCAACGGAAGCGACGCTTTGATGAGGCCAAGGAAGATGATATGTATTCACAAATTAATCCCGCCAACAGGTTTCTGGCTAAGTTGTTCTGAATAGAGGTTGGTGAAGTAGCACAGGCTACACAAAACTAGCATAAAGTGATATCTTCTCTTTCTGCCTTTCGCCAACTTCTTTTTTTTGACTTCATAGAGAAAGAGATTGAAAAGGGAAATAATCTCTACCATGTACGAGAAACCAAACTAACAGGATAGCAATAATTTAAAAATACCAGCAGCAAAGAACAAAATCTAAAACCTGAATTCTAGAAACTACTTAAAAAAAAACATAGATTCGGAAAAAGAAAAAACGGGTTTCAGAAATTTTGAAACTATACTACAAGTCCTAAAAATCAAAGTTCTCATACCATGTTGATTTTCAGGATTCCATGAATTTAGCTCATGGAGAAAAAGGGAGAGAAACCCATTGAGATAAAACTGGAGGAAGAAGGGTTATGGACTTGATTATTCTTACCCTCCCCTTGAAGTTCTATTTATAGATTTATGAAACTATTATATTACAATAATACCCCTGAACTTAGGGTTTAGGGTTTTAACCCTGGAACTTTATCTTAATTACATCAATACCATCTCTATGAGATGACCCTTTATTTACCATCAAGCCATCTTGTATGTGGGCCTATGGGCCTTGAGCCTATCTTCTATTTCTCTTGGATGCATAGGTCTTCCTTGGTCTTATGGGCTTGGGCCCATCTTCTAATACACTTGGATATGTGAGCCTTCCTTGGTCGTGTGGGCTTGGGCCATCTTCAAACACTATTGATGATTTAATTCTCCAAAGTTAGGGAAAATTTCATTGAGCACCGGTTCAACGTCTGTCGAATCTCAGACCGGAACTGCCCGAGTTAACCCAACAATCCGTACTTACTATTTTTGCACCAGTATTTTGAGTTAACTCGGACCGAGTCAACCCGGTCCGGGTCAACTCAGACACTGCCCACTTATTTTTTACCTCGGTATATGTGTCCAAGTTTATACATATTTTGGTGCGACTCGGTATTTTTTCTATGGCCGAATTATTATTTTAAAGTATTGACAAATTATTCCTTGGTTAACATATTATTTGGTATAGATACTTGCATTAGAATATTTCATGAGTCAATTTTACAAGGATTTTTGGTTCGTGGTATATAGGGGCCAAACCCACAAAACCAAGGAAGACCCACATATCCAAGTATGTTGGAAGATGGGCTCAAGCACATAAGAAGTAGGACCCACCACGATTACCATGAGTTGGCATCCTTATCACATAAGTTGGAAGATCAAGGACTCACAAAGATAACTATGAGCTGGTTAGAAGATCAAGTGGGACCCAGAAAGATAGGCACGAGTTGGCATCTTTATCTTATGGTCACGTCTTCAAACAAGAGTTCTAGTTTGAGTTATGTTTGTCTTCTATTTATATTGAGTTATTTAATTATGCTAGGACTTATCTTTAAATGTTAGAGTTGGGTGTAATTGGGACAAGGTTAGTTTTATTGTAATTGGTCTCTACTACCTTCCTCTATTATAAATAAAGGTTCATGTACTCTGATTATAATAAGTCAATGAAGTATTTCTCTTTTCCATAAATTCAATAATATATTAGGTTTTGCAATCATTGGGGGGGGGGGGGGGGGGGGGGGGGGGGGGGGGGGGGGGGCAGGGGATTTTTTCACTGAGTGTTGACTCCCAATCCATAAGTCATTTCTCACAAAAATATAGCCCACTGCACAAGATTGATCAGTCAATCACTTTACAATAATCTATGATTGTATGGTCATTTTTTTATATTGGGCAAAAAATGGCTTGATTGGATTGAGTAAATATCCCACCGCATGTTCACTCAAGAATTTAATGAGCATTTGTTGTGGTCATTGAAAGTTTTGGATCCTTAGGTCATTTGCATCTTCAACATGTTTCATGCATGCATATCCATATTTCAAACATGTTAGGATCAATTGAAAATCTCTTTCTTATAAAACTCCAAGCTACTAGGGGTGGAACTAGTGGAATTTCCTAGACATGAATAACAAAACTTTGGTGTTCATTTTTGGTGTGTGAGTAAATTTTCTTTACTTACATTTATTATTGTTTTTTATTTTTTGCATACATAAACTCTATAATTTTTATTTTGTTGTGATCTATTTTCCTTATCTCTTTGTTTACGACAAAAAAACGTGAGTGAAAACTAAAGTTTGGATTTAAAAACAAAAATTGAACATATGAAATGGAAAGGCACAAATGCAGAAAGTGATAATTCCAAAAAGTCTCTGTAAATTTTTAGGGATTGTAAACTCGTTGTTGATTTTCAAGATTTCATGAATTTAGCTCATGGAGAAAAAGAGAAAGGGACTCATTGGGAGAAAACCAGAGGAAGAAGAGGTTATGGACTTGATTATCCTAACCTTCCCCCTGAAGCTCCATTTCTAGATTAATGAAACTACTGTGTTACAATAATACTCCTGAACTTAGGGTTCAATCTAATCTTTATAGAGAGAGATATCAACATCAAAATAATTGAAGGTCATGATAGTATCCTATTGGATGCGTAAATCTGAATTTAAGCAAAATTGTTTGCTTCATTTTTTTAGTTGCTAATGTTCGTTATATTTCTTATTTATTTTTTAACTCTAGTTAAGATTTTAACAACACTAGTATCTTTCCTTCGTTAAAGGTTTCTTTTGTTATCACATTAGTTTTCTTAATAGAAGCCTTTCCCATTATGAGTTTAGTTTCCCTTTTTCACAAAGTCTAAAAGTTTTGAATTATAAAATTTTGTTTGCTCATTCTAATGTAAAAATATTAGTGTCCTCAATATCTCTTATTCCAAAAATTATATGTTTAATAGTTTCATTGCAAATTGGTCACTTTGGGTTAAAAAGTAATTGCCATAAATGAGAGGTATATGTTTAGAAAGTTTCCATTACTATGTTCCATCTCCAAAATTTCTTATTGAAGATATTTTTTAAGTTTCCTCAATCATCATGTTCATAGAGGAATTATTTGTTATGTCCCTCTTGAGTCAAACTTGGTTACCCCCCAAAAGTCATACTTGGTAAAAAAATTTAAGTTATGGTGGTGGTTATTTTCTCTTCCTTTAATCCTCCATTACCCTTTTACATAGTTGTCTTTATTCTACCATCCTTTTTTTTACTCTCATTTACTCTCTTAGGCCAACCCCTTGGTGTGTTGCTTTGGTTGGTCCTTTTTTATATGTGGCTGTTTTTAAATCCATTGAGACTTTTTTATTGGTACCCTTTGGCTTTTTATCGTTTTATTTTGAATGAAAGGCATTACCCTCTTTAGTGATTGTTATCACTATTTTTTTTCTAAATCCTTAGATGTTGGTTTTGACTCCTTCTTTGTCCCCCATGTGTTTTAACTTTTTGAGAGTCTCTGATTCATAGAGTACTTATCCTTGGGACACCTTGATGGAGGAGATAATTATTAATTTTTTTTTTTGTTTCAAGTTGTGATCATTGCTATTACCTCTCATCTTGTGGGGGAGAATAGAAGGAGAAGTATGAAGGATGGATGGGGTAGGTGACAAAATCTGTAATGAAGGAACAGGCTGTTCATTGAGTCATTGGTTGCGCCTCCTTCTAAATTTCACTTTTATGAAGAGGAAGAAGTAATGGGGAGAATAAGATTACAAACAACATGTGAACAATAACAAGATGAATCAAAACAAAGAAATCAAAATATCTTTTTCAAGCTACACACCATTAGAATTTCTTTTCAAGCACAAATATTTTTTACCAAGATTATTTGTAGAGTGAAGTTATAAACACCAACTTGAGGGGGAGTGTTAAAAAACACCCACATGTAGGGGTGGCATGGATAGTAAATAAATAGAACTTCCATAGAGATGACATAGAAGTGAAATAGGCAAGCTGGTATATGACCTCTTGTGTCCTTTTTTCTTTTGAAGCATGTAGCCCTAAGGGCATTGTAATCATTGTAAACACCTTCATACGACTATAAATACAACCTCAAGACAAGGGGTAGAGCATTCAAGCCTCTTCCTCTTGGCTCAAATTATCCCTTACACCTCTCTATCTTTTTCTCCTCTCTTTTCTTGGTTTCTTCTCTCCTCTCTCCCAAGAACTAGAGTTCCTCTCTTCTCTCCTTCCCTTGAGATCTTTTGTGTTAATGTTGGCCATAGAAATCAACCGAACAACAAGTCAAACTTCTATCTCAAAAATCCACATCCAAGATTAAATTTTGGAAGAACAAGAAGAAATAAATCAAGAAGTTCTCTCTCTTTCCTCACATTCGATGCTACTATTGCAATGAGATGCGTCTCTGTGCCCACATTTGCCAAGTTAAGAATGCAAATGACATCAAACATAGATGGGTGCCCAAAATAACCGAAAAAAATTGTCGTAACCAAAAAAACTTGGGAATACAATTTTGGATGCCAAAATTAACTAGTGGATGAAATGTTATCCCAAATGGACCCAACTTAACATGGATATCTAAGGGTTAAATTTTTCGTGATGTAGTTTTTCTCCAAGCTAAGACACTGAAAATTGTTTGGATTTATGATAACGGTTGCTCGAGGCACATGACCAGTGATAAGAAGAAGGTCATTGAATTCGAATCTAAAGATGGTTGTCATGTAACATTTGGATACAATAGAAAAAGTACAATTAAAGGAATTGGTAAAATCGGTACCTTAACCTCTTTCATATCTGATGTATACTATGTAGAAGGGTTGATGCATGATTTACTGAGCATTAGTCAATTTTGTCATAAAGGAACTAAAGTATCATTTTAAAAGAACAAATGCTTGTGAGAGAACAAAAACGATGAACTAGTTGAGGAACATAGAAATAGGAACCTCTATATAGCTAACATAGTTAATTTACCCTCAGCTAGCGCCTTCTATTTTGGTGCAAAAATCAATGAATCTTTGTTATGGTATAAGAGACTAGGACATATAGGAATATATTTCTTGAACAAATTAGTGAGGAAAAACTTAGTGAAAAGACTACCAAATAAAAAATTTGTAAGAGAAAGACCTAGTGATTCTTTCCAACTTGCAAAACAACATGTTAGAAGATGGGTCGAGCCACACATCCAAGAGGTGGCATCTTGGTAAGTAATGAGACTTAACACAAAGATGGCATGAAGATGTAATTACATGTCTATTTATGTCTCTTGTCTTGTAAAGATTGTAGTCATAAGGGTATTGTAGTCATTGGAACATACTCTCTAAAACTATAAATAGAGGCCCTTGGCTAAGTGGTAGAGCATTAAGTTCTCTCCTCTCTTCTCAAATTCGTCCAAGCTCTCCTCTCCCTTCTCTTGGTAGTCAACCTCTAAAACCTCACTCCTTTCTCTCTTATTTCCTTCTTCTTCTTCTTCCTCTTCTTCTTCTCTCACTCCTTTGCTCGAGATAAATTTGATAGATTCCTGAATTCTACATGGTATCAGAGCATAAGATTTAGGATTCCCATGTTGAAGCAATGCTTAAGTGCTTTTGAACGTCTCATGTTTCTCTTGAAGGAAGAGATTCAACCATGAAAGATAAGTGATTTTTGGTTTTTTTCCCATACTATGTACTGAGCCTTTAATCTACATTATATCATGTAACAAATGAATTTCATATCAGAAGTTGTGAGAGCTAATTCTTGATGTTTAGAGGATATTATGACATTGATGTTCTTGTACTTAAATATTACAAGTTTGATAAAGATAGGTTGCCTACAAGTTCTATGAAGATCTATTGATTATAAAGTTGGTGTTTATATGATGGAAAAATAATATGAGACTTGCATGAGACTTAGGTTGATCTCTCATTATTCAAGACCAGTATTTTAATTTATTTTTTGGAATAAATCAAGTTGTTTTATGGTTTAGGGTACTTGGATTCTCCAAACATGAAGAAATTGTTTGTGGGATTTGTTCGAGTTCAAAGAGCAGTTTGTTTTGGTGATTTATGAACATCTGGAAGTTGCTAATCCCTTCTCCAGTCCTTTAAGACTTATTATCAATTCCATTGCCTAAAGGATTTCTAGAAATGAGTAAGGAAAAGGTGTCTTTTTAAGTGATAAGATGACACCTATTGTAAAGGATAATTAAGCCATAATTTTGGTTAAGATTCAGCCACGAGTTCTTGAGTTTTTTGTTTTTTTTTTTCTTTAGAATTTACAAAAGGTTTTTAGAGCTCATTTAGTGGCTGATTTGGTGGATAAGGATTTACCTTTATTTGAAAGTTGCTGGTTGGATAAGAAAGTTGTTCAAATTTGATTAAGTGGATTATTTTCTTTCAATTTTGAATTATGGCTGTTTTTGACAAGCATGAGCCTTCCAAGATTCATACTTTCAGTTTGAATTCAAGCTCGGATTGTTTTTGAATTCATAAAGTTCTTTCATTATCTAAAGTTTGGATTGTGCGGAAATTAACCTCACTCGAGTTACCCTTTTTTGAGTTAATTTCTTCTCAAGTTTGAAAAAGGGACCTTACATCAGTCCAAATAAGTTCTTTAATATTGGATTATAGCAATTGCGCCAAGCTTAATTGAAATTTCAGTTTGATCCCTCATGATATCCTCTCCTTGTTTGTGATTTGCTAAGCATTTGCTTGATTTAAGATGGCTGAAGGAAATACAAGTAGTAAGAGTGACATACTCAAAATTACTACTATTCCCTTAAGAGGACTGTTCAATTATCTTAGTTGGTTTCAATCGGTTAAAATGTTTCTTATTACTAGAGATCTTATCGGTCACTTAATGAAGCCTTCTTGTCCGATTGATGAAGAAAGTCAATCCTATTTAAAGTGGGTAAAGGATGACAATTTGGTAATTAGTTATTATCAATAGTATGGAAGAACATGTTGCCAAAAATATTGTCCACCTAAAAGCAGCCAAACTTATTTGAGACACTTGTACTAGTTATATTCAAGTACGAAGACTTTACAAAAGTTATTTGATGTGCTGCAATACAAGCTCAATACTAAATAAGGAGACAATCTTCAAGAATGTTTGGCTCGGTTTTGAGGTTTAATTTAAGAGTGGAAGATAACTCAACCATACTCCACCGATATTTTGGTTCAAGAAAATAAAAGGGAAGCTTTATCGACAGGTATTTGTTTGACAAATATCAAACCATACCTTGAATTTGTTAAGACTCAGCTTCTCAACTCTTCCACACTTCCACATTTCCATCTTTTGATGATATAAGTGCCACATTGCTACGAATTCTTGATACTTCTCCTACCTCAAATAATGATGCTTCATCTGCTATTGAGGTCACAAAAGAAATTATAGAGGAGGTAGAACAAGAGATGGTAGAACCGGCGGTTCTAGTTCTGTTATGGTCCTGGGTTAAGTACCTATGTCTTCTGCTCCTAACAGGCCGGTTTTTTGGGTAGTATTGGCTAGGTGCTTAACATTTGGTATCAGAGCAGGCTCCCACGTCATGAGTTCGAATCCCGGAGAGGGTGACCTAGCGGAGGAGGAGACCTAAGCGGAGGGGGCGACCTAGAGGCCATATTAAAATTACTGGTAGGCCGTAGGAACTTAACCTGGGTCCTGCCATTCTTGCTAGAGTGGGCCGTCGCTAGAGTGGGCTGTCTCTATTGTAGGCCATCGCTAGAGTGGGCCACTGTGGTCGTTTGCTTGCAAAGGTGGGGTGTATGTTATGGTCCTGGGTTAAGTACCTATGTCTTCCGCTCCTAACAAGCCGATCTTTTGGGTAGTATTGGCTAGGTGCTTAACAAGTTCCTCTTGCCATGAGCCTTGAGTATGCACTTATTGTGGTGGTCAAAACCACCTTGTGGAAATATTTTGGAAGCTCCATGGCAAACCAGAATGGGCCATGGCTACTCTAGCCTCCATGACTAATGATAAAAGGGAGGAAATGGCTGAATCACAAACCAAGAAGGTGACTCTCACTCATAAAGATTATGAAATGTTTCAAAAAATGAAGTCATTACTAGTGTCTCCCCTTATATTTTCTCCTATGGCTGCTGCCACTATGTTATGGCCCTGGGTTAAGTACTTGGCTTTTCGCTACCTACCAGGCCGGTCTTTTAGGTAGTATTGGTTAAGTGCTTAACATTTGGTATCAGAGCCACTACTTACATTGCGAGTTCGAATCCCGGAGGGGGCGACTTATCGGTGTCGATAGAGTGGGCCGCCATGGACGTCAGCTCATAACGGAGGAGTTTGTTTAGCGTCAGCTTGTAAGAGCTTGAGGGCAAGCTCTTTCTCCAAGGGGTGTGTGATGTTATGGTCCTGGGTTAAGTACTTGGCTTTTCGCTACCTACCAGACCGGTCTTTTGGGTAGTATTGGTTAGGTGCTTAACATTTGGTATCAGAGTGAGAACACAATGGGCTATTGTATATCCTACGAAGAATGGATTGCTATGCACGAGGAAGAATGGATTGCCATACTCGATTCATTGCAAAAAGTACGTAAACAATTGGGAGAAATATGCGCATGGTATGAATCTTCCACATGGTGTGAATCTTCCATTGAATGTTCTGCAAGAGAGAAAATCGCTGCTGAAAAAAAGAAGGTTGTACGACCTAAATTCTCTGAGCATGAAAAATTTAGAGAATGAGAGGAAACAGATGCTCTCTCGGACGGGAATCCTCAACTCGTTGCAGCGTTAGATAAAATCACTGCCACAGTGGTTAGAGACGCTGTCTTGGATGGGCAGGAAAAGCAAGAACTCAAAGAGCCCTCTGTCTCTCCAGCGGAAGCGAAATCCAAAATTAGGGACTTAAAATTTCTTCGTCGAAAAATCCGGAATGGGGTTTGGCATCAAACCCTTTCTCAAGGGATGACATACATCTTCCACAGGCAACACACACCACTCTGAGACACCTCCCTCTCAAAAAATTGACAAGCGGAGAAGCCCCAAAGGGGTGCTGGTCGCAGGTGGAGAAAGCCTAGTGCAACGCATTTCCATCGGGGTTCGTCGTTCCGGTAGCCGGCATGGCGAGGAGAGAAAGGAAGAAAGGGTGATGGGAGCAAGGGGAACCAGAACGCCTCTCAGACCATGTGATGGAAAATTCCTCAGCGGTGAAGCCACGACGTCCTCCTATTAGCCACAGGAGAAAGAGGAGGCTCCGGCAGGGTCATCGGACAAAATTTCGGGGGATTTGGCTTCCGGCCAAAATCTATCACACTCATTCTACCTCTTAGCCGACCAGCGGGAACATGGTCCTGGATGAAGTACTTGGCTTTCTGCTACCTACTAGGCCGGTCTTTTGGGAAGCATTGGTTAGGTGTTTAACACACTATTGCTTCAGGTATGATTTCTTCCACTTCCTTCTCTTCATCTTGGATAATAGACTCTAGGGCTTTCCTATCTCATAAGCTAGAAGATTAAGTGGGACTAACAAAGATAACCACAAGCTGGTTGGAAGATCAAGAAGGACTCCTAAAAGAGAAGCACGAGCTGGTTAGAAGATCTAGTGGGACCCTCAAGAATAGCCACAAGCTTGCATCTTATCCTAAAGGTCATGTCCTCAGAGAAGAAGTTTAGTTTGAATTATGTTAGTCTTCTAATTATATAGAGTTATTTTATTATATTAGACTTATTTTTTAAGAGTTATAGATTGAATGAAATTAGGAGAAGGTAGTTTAAATGTACTTAGACTCTACTACCCTCCTCTACTATAAATAGAGGACCTTGTACTCTTAATTAATTATCAAGGAAGTAGTTCTCCACTTTTCTCCTACACGTGAAGAGTTCTTCCCTTTTCTGTTTTCTCTCTTCTTCTCCTTACCCGAGCGCATTCTCTCCTCTTTCTTTTTTATCTCTCTGTCCTTTCTTGAGATTAAAGTAAAGGAATCCTAAATTCAAAATGGTATGAGAGCATCAAATTTTGGATCCCTACATCAAAAGGAATGTTCAAAGAAGGTATTATCAAAGCTGCTCATAGAAGGCTCTTTATGAAGCAAGATTGAAGCTCATGAGATAAGCGTCTTCATTTTTTTAAATTATTGAATCATGGTCTTGGTTCACGGATATTAGAAGATGGTTTAAGAGATGTTTTTATAGTTGTCTTCATCCTATAGATTATGGAGATGTATGCATCTCGGATTAGAAGATGTTACCAAGAAAGTTTTATTGCTTTGGGGTTTTTTTTAACCGAGACCAGTTTTGTTGAGATTTTTTGAAAATAGTTATAATTCTGTGGGAACTAAATTTCCTGAAAAATAAGATTGGTATTGAGCCTATTATGAATCGTTATTCATTGAATTTAAAAAATATGATTGATTATCTTTTATGCTAAAACCTTTCCATTAACCGAGATAGTTAAAGAACACTAATTTTTTTTATTAATTGGAGATTTTTTTGAATTGCTTATTATGGCTGAAGACAACATGAGTCACAAGAATTATCTACTTAGAATTACTACTATAACCTTGCGAGGGGTATCAAATTTCATGAGCTGGTCCAAATCGGTTCACATGTTTCTTATAACAAAAGATCTTCTTGGTCACTTCACCAACCGTGGACCACCTCTTGATGTAGAGGATATTTTTTATAACAAGTGGTTAAGGAATGATACTTTGGTTATTAGTTGGCTTATAAACAACATGGAAGAACATGTCTCCAACAATGTTATTCATCCTGATACTGCTAAACAAATTTGGGAGACATGTGCTAAGTTGTATTCTAGTTCTGAGAGCATACACAAGCCATATGATATTGTCCAAAGATCGTTTAACACTAAACAAGGAGAAAATATTCATGAATATTTGGCTAGCTTTAGAGGCCTTCTTCAAGAACGGAAAATAGCTTAGCCTATCTCCACGGATGTCTTTGTCCAAGAAAACAAAAAGAAGCCTTAATCACTACCATATGCCTTGCAAACATTAAACCATATCTTGAAGTTGCTAAAAGTCAACTCCTTAACACTTAAGTTATTCCCACTTGTGATGATGTATGCGCCACATTACTTCAAATTTTTTGAATTTATGGAAAAAAAATTACTTCATTGACTTCATTAACTTATTATAATCAGAGTACATGAACCTCTATTTATAATAGTTGAAGGTAGTAGAATCCAATTACAATAAAACTACCTTTGTCCAAATTACACCCAAACTCTAACACTTAAAGATAAGTCCTAACATAATTAAATAACTCAACATAGATAAAAGACAAACATAACTCAAACTAGAACTCTTCTAGGATGTGACCATAAGATAAAGATGCCTTTGTGAGTCCTTCTTGATCTTCCAACTCGTGTGATAAGGATACCAACTTGTGGTAATCATTGAGGGTCCTACTTTTTATGTGCTTGGGCCCATCTTGTGGGCCTTCCTTTGTCGTGTGGGCTTCGGCCCATCTTCCAACACTCCCCCTCAAGCTGGGGGTGAGAGAACAACATGAACTCCTAGCTTGCTGAATGATGTATAGAATCTTTTTGTATAAAATGGCACATCTTCCAATACTCCCCCTCATGTTGTTGTGTCCTTCCATGAGGCCATGTTGGCATAATATAAGTGAGAGTAAAAATCACTCCTAGCTGGTAAGACATTGCTCCATAATCCAGTTCTAATGTTGGATGTAGGGCACACTCCGTCTTTTGTAGGTAGTGTGTCTATTGGCATTGCTCTGAAGTGTCCACCACCGTGGCCCTCCATAGGAAAATGACTCTCAAGTGGTAGGAGTAATAAAAGCCATTATAGGGGGGTAGTGGGTTTATTTATAATGGTGTCCCAATCTGGACACCGACTCTCATGGTATCCCAACCGTGATATTTTTTAGAGTTAAATTTATAATGGTGTCCCAATCCGGGCACCGACTCTCATGGTGTCAAAACCGTGATATTTTTTAGAGTCAAATAAATTATGGTATGAGAAAAGGTATTGTGGCCGCTTCTTCTTCAATAATAATGTCTCGTCCAAAGAGACATAATAGCAACAACTGTAAAGTAACATGGCCATCTTCCAACACATATAGCACGAACCAAAATAATAAAATTTTTAGAAGGACCCATGAAATAATCATAATCCGATATAAATATTTTATCTTAGATGCAAAAACTTCATCTTTTGTGCTCCTCTTTCTTGAATATTTTGGTCACATAAACTTATCCACAACATATGGAATGAAATACCTCTTTCTTGTACTTCTTCTACTTCTCCCCCTCAAGCTAGGAGGTAATGGTAGTGATCCCAGCTTGAACCAAATACCATAGATGTAGCAATAAGCCCAAATAACAGAGAAATATAAATAATCCCTCAAACCAGGGAGAAGTGATATTTTCCTGATATATCAACTCAAAATGTGACGCAAAACAATTGGCATAAATTCGGATTTTTCAATAAAACTGAATACCAGCATGAGCTTTGATTCTTCCAATTGAAATATATCTTTAAATATCGATCATATTGATGTGAAAATTTCTCCTTATAAAATTAGACTTAAATACATTTTATCCAAGTATAAATTCACTTCATAAAATATAATTATCAGAAGATAAATAATCTGATAGATTTCAGTCTCTCTCATCTGGCAGAACTATGCACTGTTTATCCTTTTTTTTGCTAGCATGACCATTGAATATTCCAAGATCAATATCTCCTTATAAAAAACTCAGATCGAGAATTTGTTGAATAGTTAAGAAAATAGACTTACATATATTTATTTTGAAATATAATTTTCCATATAAAGTCTCATTCTTGATAGCATAAAATACCTTGGAAGTTGAAGCTTTCTGCTGTTGCTCGAACCTTTTTTTCAATCTGACCTTTGCTGCTTCAAATGTCAATTTGTGTTGGTAGATAAATCTGATTTAAACTTGGTTGAATATGTAAGAGAATAGACTTAAATATATTTATTTTGATATATATATATATGTCCATATAAAGTCTATTTCTTGATAGCATAAAATACCTTGGAAACTAAAGCTTTCCGCTTTTGTTCGAGCCTCTTTTGCAATCTGACCTTCACTCATTACAATGTCGACATCTCTCTGTAGATAACTCCGATTGGAAAAAAATAGTTTTTCTTTTGAAATTAGACTCAAATATCTTTTCGTCAATATATAATTTAAAATATAAAAATCTCAGTATAGATGTGAAAAACTCTAAGAAAACTATGGGTACAGGGACTGAAAAAAATAACTACGAACCTAGATTTAGGGTTTAGGGTTTATAGAAATGGATCTCATTATCTCTGTGGCTTGACCAAGTCAACTCAAGGAACCGCTCTGATGCCATGTTGAATTTATGGAAAATAAAAAAATACTTCATATGAATTAATTTACAACATACTAATCTAATTATACTATTCGCATTACCCTTTGGGGATTTTGCTAATCATATAATAAAATTAGTATAACTCATGTAGAATTTAGGATCTCATGAAAGAAACTTTAGATCAACAAGAAAGAAGAAGAAGAAGAAGAAAATGGAAGAAGAGAGTTTGGATTAAGGGAGAAGAGGGTTGCGTCAAAAAGAAAAATGAGGGCTGGACGAATTTGTGGAAAGAGAGGAGAGTGCTTCAATGCCCTACCTCTTAGCCAATGCCTTTATTTATAGTTTTACAATACCCTTAGGGCTACAACTTGATAAAACAAAAGACATAAAAGGAACACATGTTTACACTTCTATGCCATCTTTATGGAAAGTACCATATTTTACACATATGCCACTCCTTTGACATGTGGGCTTCTTGTCTTGCGCCCATCTTCCAACACTCCCCCTCAAGATGGAGGAGAAAAGACATCATAAATACCCAGCTTGCCACTTATAAACGATAGGATTTTAGATGTAATGGGTTTAGTGAGAATCTCAGCCACTTGCTCTTGAGATGACACATGTTTGAGAGAGATTATTCCTACTTGAAACTTCTCCCGTATAAAATGACAATCCACCTCAATGTGTTTAGTTCTTTCATGAAAAACTGGATTTGAAGTGATATGAATGGCTGCTTGATTATCACAATGCAGATTCATGGACCCCTTTGTATAAAAACCTAGTTCGGTAAGAAGGGTCCTAATCCATAAAAGTTCACTAACGGTATGAGCCATAGCTCTGTATTCTGCTTCGGCGCTAGATCTTGCAACCACATTTTGCTTCTTACTTTTCCATGTAACCAAGTTTCCCCCAACCAAAGTACAATATCCTGATGTAGATTTTCTATCATCAGGAGATCCAACCCAATCTGCATCTGAGAAGCCTTCTATATTGAAGTGCCCATGTTTTTTATATAGCAATCCTCTTCCTAGAGCTCCTTTTAGATAACGTAATATTCTCTCTAACGCCTGCCAGTGGGTAATGTGTGGTTTGTGCATGAATTGACTCACCACACTTACAACATATGATATGTCTGGCCTAGTTACCGTGAGATAAATCAGTTTTTCCACGAGTCTTTGGTATTTGCCAATATCAATATCTTCTTCATTTGTGGCACATAATTTTACATTTGTATCCATAGGTCTGTCAACTGGTCTACAACCCTTCATTCCTGTTTCTTCAAGGAGATCCAAGACATATTTCCTTTGAGACAATATTATCCCATGTTTGGATTGAAGAACTTCTATACCCAAAAAATATTTAAGCATACCAAGGTCTTTAGTCTTGAATTCCTGACATATCATCTGTTTCACCTCTTGTATGCTCAAAGCATCATCACTGGTTAAGATAATATCATCCACATATACGGCCAATAATATTTTCCCTTTGACCGTATCTTTATAATATACGAAATGATCAACTGAGCACCGATGAAAACCAAACTGTAGGAGTGTTAGACTAAATTTATCAAACCATGCCCGAGGGGACTGCTTAAGCCCATATAAAGACTTTTTTAACAGGCATACTGACTCCCCCTCAACCACATAACCAGGTGGTTGAACCATATAAATTTCCTCACTGATATCACCATTTAAAAAAGCATTTTTAACATCCAACTGATAGACGGGCCATGAGGAGTTAGCAGCAATAGATAAGATGATGCGTACCGAATTCAATTTTGCAACAGGGGAGAAGGTCTCCTCATAATCTATCCCATAACACTGCATATAGCCCTTAGCAACCAGTCGAGCTTTAAGACGAGCAACCGATCCATCCGGATTATGTTTCACCAAAAAAACCCATCGACAACCAACATGTCTTTTACCTTTCGGGAGTGATGTTAAGTACCAGGTTTGGTTTTTGTATAAGGCGTGCATTTCTTCATCCTTAGCCGACTTCCATCCTGGATGTCTGAAGGCCTCCTGATACGACTATGGAACGGAAGTAGAAAAAAGGGACGCAAGAAACTGAAAACACTCAGAAGACAAACGATGGTGAGACATAAAATTTGAGATAGGATGCGAAGTAGTACAGGAGCGACGTTCTTTTCTTAAAGCAATAGGCCGAGTATCAAATTCACGCCCATACATAGGAGGAGAAGGACTTACCTCGGGTGGATTCGACAACTCCACAGGTGAAGGTATGGCCAGTGTATTAGGGGATGGATCCACTTCAAGATTGAATGGCACAAGCGGACAAGGAGTAGAAGAAGGACAAGTCCATCCAGGAGGAGCATCATGGGAGGAGTAGAAGGGAGTGTCCTCAAAGAAAGTCACATCCCTAGAGATATAGATCCTCCAAAGGGTAGGATTGTAACAGATATAACCTTTTCGGGTGCGAGAGTATCCCAAAAAAATGCACTTCATAGACCGAGGATCAAGTTTATTTTTATGTGGAGATGTAACATGAACAAAACATGTACATCCAAACACTTTCAAAGGAAGAGAAAAAGAATCTTCACCATTAAATAACACAGAGTAAGGAGTTTTATGATGAAGGGTTGATGAAGGTAACCTATTAATGAGAAAGCATGCTGTAAGTATAGGATGAGGCCAATAGAAATAGGGTACCTTCATGGAGTAGAGGAGGCCCCGAGCAACTTCAAGAAGATGACGATTCTTCCTTTCAGCAACACCATTTTGTTGAGGAGTATAAGATCATTACTCTCACAAAATGATTTGAAGTCATGAGACAAGTATTTCTTAGCATTATCAGATCTAAGGGTTTGAATTTTCTTCCAAAATTGTGCAAGTCCATAGCATGAAAATTTTTAAACAAAGGAAGAATTTCAGAATGCTCTTTAAATAGATATAACCAAGTCAGTCGAGTAAAATCATCAACAAAAATGGCAAAATATTTAACTTGGGAAATATTTGAGACACATAAAGGGCCCCATACATCAGAATGTATTAGCTCAAATGGAGCAGTACTTGTAGTTTTAAGAAGAGGAGAATATATACTCCTGACATGTTTACTTAATTGACAAACCTCACAACTGATATTAGAAAGTCCTTTTAAAGATGGAACCAAAGAACGAAGTGAAGAGGTAGACGGATGACCAAGTCGGTTGTGCCAAAGTTGGGCCTCAGATGTAGTGGAAGATAATGCAGCTAATGGTGGAAGAGTGAAGTAGTACAATGTTATGGACTCCATAGCATCAAGAGTGGCTAACCAAAGAAGAGAAGAGATGGAGTAAACTTTTATTTTAGTACCTTAGGGGTTTAATTGTAATTTGAAGTTCCGTAAGGGTCTAATTGTAATTATAGAACCTTTGATGTTTTCCTTGACCTATTTAGGGCGTCAAGTGATTGAATGGAAACAAGCATTGATCATTAGTCTAAATGAGATCAGGTTCTCTCTCTAAAGAGGCCTAAGGTTGGAGCTCCTTCAAAAGCTCACGTCCCTTCATCATTGGGCGTTCCAAGAACCCCAAATCCTTCCCTTCTTCGTCATTCAATCTGGAAGCTAGAGGAGATCGCCGGGTGACTCGATCCATGGCTAGAGAGCCTAACATCGTGGTATCAGACAGGACCACCCTTGGTGATTCCTCTTCCCCTGCAAAAAATCAAAATTTTGTAGAAGAGAACCATGCTGATCTACAATCTCAAATCAATGGCCTGGAGGGCAAATTCCAGATGTTGCTGTCACGCATGGGGGAGGGCTTTACCCAGCTTTCAGTCCAGATGGCATCCTCCTCACGCCCAGCAGATCATCTCAACCCTCATCCAATGCCTCCAGCTCCTCCCCTGCGCAAAACACCTCCACCTCGTGGGGGCCTCAATCCAGCACCCCCTACCGTGCCAAGGTACACAAAGCTTGATTTTCCAATGTATGATGGGTCCTCCGACCCTTTAATGTGGTTGCACAGGTATGATCATTTCTTTTCCAATCAAGGAACTCTGCCCGAAGGCAAGGTTCAATTAGCTGCCTTCCACATGCTCGATGAAGCGCTTATGTGGTTTCATCAATTCAAAAACGAGTTTGTGGTATATGATTGGGAATTTTTCAAAGAAAATTGTATGCTACGGTTTGGTCCTCAGCTTCGCAGCAACCCAGTTGGGGATTTGGTCAATCTAAAACAGCTTCGCACTATAGAACAATATCAGAAATTGTTCCAAGAAAAACTTGCTCGTGCAAGTCATTTGGTCCGGCCTGAACTTTATGTCAATTTGTTCACGGCTGGCCTGGTAGAACCCTTTCGCCTAGAAGTGGAATTGGAAGGCCCCACCTCCCTAGCCCACGCCATGAATTTGGCAAGAGCATTGGACACGAAACAGTGCCTCTTCCGAGAGTCATGAAACAAACGTCCCCCTTGGCCACCTCGCCCACAACCCCATGGTCCTTATTCCACTAACCCCAGGCCTCAACCCAACCACCCCTCTCCACCACCACCACCAGCCTTTACACCCCCACCGGGATTTATCAAACGTCTGACAAAAGCAAAAATTGATCAGAGAAGGGCTCAGGGCCTATGTTTCAATTGTGATGAAAAATTCGTCAAGGGCCATCAATGTAAAAGACTATTTTGGGTAGAAATAGAAGACCCTCAGAGGATGACTTTCAGGAGGATATGGACCAAACCGAGGAGGAAACACCAAAAATCTCCCTCCATGCCATGACAGGCCTGTAGAGCACAAATACCATGCAGGTCCATGCCACCATGAACCATCATATTCTGCTAGCACTCGTGGACTCAGGCAGCACACATAATTTTATAAGCAGCCAGGCAGCACAACAGTTGGGGTTATCACTACAGCAGAAATCAGGAATATCAGTCTCAGTGGCTAACGGTGACAAGGTCACCACTGTGGGTTTCGGTTCAGCAGTGCCCTTTACTATTGAAGGTCACTCCTTTGTAGCTGATTTTTTGGTCATACCGCTGGCTGGGTTTGACCTCGTATTGGGCATTAAATAGCTACATCGATTGGGTCCGATCTTATGGGATTTCCAATCCCTTACCATGAGTTTTAAATAGGTAGGACACCCATCCGATCACCCTCTAGGGCAATAGCGCCCAGCGGCCATGCAGCCTCCAAACACTTTCGGTGGATCCTTCAAAAGGGGATAACTTAGCTTCATTGTTGGCAGAATATGCTGATTTATTTTAGGAACCTGCCGACCTTCCTCCTATATGAGAGTGTGATCACAGAATTCGTTTCAAAATGGGCACCGAACCAGTGGTAGTGCGTCCCTACCGCTATCCCCATGTGCAAAAATATGAGATAGAAAGACAATGTCAACAAATACTCCAACAAAGTATTATTCAGCCTAGTCATTTTCCTTTTTCATCCCCGGTATTGCTGGTAAAGAAATCAGATAAATCTTGGCGCTTTTGTGTGGATTACCGTGAACTCAATGCTTGCACCATCAAAGATAAATTTCCAATTCCAGTGGTCGATGAATTATTGAATGAGCTACACGGCTCTCAATTATTTACAAAGTTGGATTTGAAATCTGGCTACCATCAGATTCGGGTTTATTTGGAGGATATAAAAAAAACTGCCTTCCGCACCCACCATGGTCAGTACGAGTTTTTGGTGATGCCATTTGGGCTATCCAATGCCCCGTCCACCTTTCAAGCGCTTATGAACCAGGTATTTCGCCCTTTCTTACGGAAGCATGTCTTAGTTTTTTTTGACGATATACTGGTCTATAGCAAAACTTGGGAAGCACATTTGCACCAATTGAGACAGGTTTTCACAATTCTCCGAGCACACCATTTATTTCTCAATCGTGCCAAATGTGACTTTGCCACATCCGAAGTAGCTTATTTGGGGCATGTGATCTCGGCATCTGGGGTGAAACCAGACTTCAGCAAGATACAATCGATTATGGATTGGCCCACACCTCACTCCGTTACAGCTTTGAAAGGGTTCCTTGGTCTCGCAGGGTATTATAGAAGATTTATCAAAGAATATGGTCACCTGGCAGCGCCATTGCACAATTTACTGAAGAAGCATGCCTTTCAGTGGTCGCAGTTGGCAGACTCCTCATTTAACAACTTAAAACAGGCATTAGCGTCAGCACCAGTTCTCCAATTGCCCAACTTTGCCAAAAATTTCATCATTGAATGCGATGCATCCAGGGGAGGGATAGGTGCCGTCTTGCAGCAACAGGGTCACCCCATTGCCTATTTCAGCCGCCATCTCGCTCCTCACCATCACAAGTTAGCCACTTATGAAAGGGAACTCATCGGTTTGGCCAAAGCCGTACAGCATTGGAGGCCGTATATGTGGGGTAGACCTTTTGTGATCCGGACAGACCACTGTAGCCTCAAATACTTATTGGAGCAGCGCCTTACTACATCCCCACAACAACATTGGCTCAGCAAATTAATGGGATTCAATTTTTAGGTGGAATACAAACTGGGTTATCTCAATCGGGCAGCGGACGCTTTGTCCCGCAGAGAACTAGGGGATTCACACTTGCATGCACTGAGCCACCCCAAGTCCCCTTTGCTGGACACAATCCGTCAGGATACTAGCCATCATCCAGATCTCCTTGCATTACAAGTTCAAATCGAAAACCATTCCAAGGACAAGAACTAGACACTACAGGACGATCTCATTCTGTATAAAGGACGCATATATCTTCATCCTTCGTCGGTACTCCTTCCTGCCATTATTGCCTCCTTTCATGATAGTACACATGAGGGCCAGTAGAAGACATTCTTCCGCCTGAGTGGGGAGTTTTATTGGAGAATATGTTGCAGCGTGCCAGGTCTATTAGAGGAATAAGTCTGAATCCTTACAACCCGCCGGCTTGCTCCAGCCACTTCAACTTCCTTCACAGGTATGGGCAGATCTCTCAATGGATTTTATCGATGGTCTTCCTCCTTCTGCAGGGAAATCTGTTATTCTTGTTGTGGTAGACCGGTTCTCGAAATATGCCCACTTTATGGCCCTCAACCATCCATATACAGCAACACAAGTCGCTCAACTCTTCATGGATAATATTGTCCGTCTCCATGGCTTTCCGGAGACCATCACCAACGACCGTGATGCTATCTTCACCAGTAAATTCTGGGGAGAACTATTTAAGCTTCATGGCTCTAAGTTAGCTTTTTCTTTAGCATACCACCCTCAAACAGACGGCCAGACAGAGGTGGTTAACCGCACATTGGCGATGTATTTGCGGTGCTTTGTGAGGGACACGCCCCGACAGTGGGTTCGTTGGTTAGCATGGGCGGAGTATTGTTATAATACCTCATACCACACCGCACTGGGTACTACCCCTTTTCGAGTTGTTTATGGACACGAACCGCGCCTACTTTCTTATGAACCGGGGTCTTCTCGGGTAGCGGCATTGGACCAAGCACTAGCCGACAGAGATGCAATGCTTGCTCAAGTCCGCTTTCAGTTACAACGTTCACAACCAACTATGAAGCATACTTATGACAAAGGACATCGTCCATTTCCTTTGCACCTGGAGAATTTGTTTGGCTCAAACTTCAGCCATACCACCAACTATCTCTTTCCGCCATCAAACCCCATAAGCTTTCTCCAAAATTTTATGGGCCATTCCAGGTCATGCACCGTATTGGCACTGTGGCGTATCGTTTGAAACTACCACCAGACGCCATGCTCCATGACGTCTTCCACGTCTCCCTTCTCAAGCCGTTCAAGGGAGACTCACCACTGCTGCATACCCCTCTGCCTCCTCTCAAAGATGGCAGGTCCATGCCCACGTCCGCTCAGATCCTTCAAGCCAGGTGAGTTAACAACGCTTTGGAAGTGCTTGTTCGGTGGACTGACAAGGAATTGATAGAAGCCTCTTGGGAGACAATCTAGTCCTTCCAGACTCTATTCCCCACTTTCGAGCTTGAGGACAAGCTGTTTCTTCAGGAGGGGGGTGATGTTATGGACTCCATAGCATCAAGAGTGGCTAACCGGAGAAGAGAAGAGATGGAGTAAACTTGTATTTCAGTACCTTAGGGGTTTAATTGTAATTTGAAGTGCCATAAGGGTCTAATTGTAATTTGAAGTGCCATAAGGGTCTAATTGTAATTATAGAACCTTTGATGTTTTCCTTGACCTATTTAGGGCGTCAAGTGATTGAATGGAAACAAGCATTGATCATTAGTCTAAATGAGAACAGGTTCTCTCTCTAAAGAGGCCTAAGGTTGGAGCTCCTTCAAAGGCTCACGTCCCTTCATCATTGGGCATTCCAAGAACCCCAAATCCTTCCCTTCTTCGTCATTCAATCTGGAAGCTAGAGGAGATCGCCGGGTGACTCGATCCATGGCTAGAGAGCCTAACATAGAAACCCCCCTTTTCATGGCCGCCACCAATCACCCGCTTCGTAGTGAGATCCTGAAAGACACAAGAAGACGATGAGAAGGTGATAGAACAATTTAATTGTTTGGTCAATTGGCTAACCGAGAGCAAATTTAAAGGAAATTGAGGAACAAACAAAACATCTTGAAGGGGAATAGATGAAGTAAGAGAGAAGGAACCTTTGCCAAGGACCTTGGTTTGGGTACCATCAGCAATAGTAACGAATTTATGAGGATAACAAGGAGATAAAGACTGTAACAAGTGTTTGTTACCCGATAGATGTTTGGAGGCCCCGGAGTCGATGATCCAAGAGGAAGAGGAAGATGTTATGGTCCCTAGCCATGGATCTAGTAACTCGGCGAGTTGAATATAAATCCAGCACTATTTGAGGGTTTCCTATCACGTTTTTGTGAAAAGAACTCTCTTATACTTCTCCTTTCACGTTAGGATTGAAAAGGATTTTGCTTTTCTCAATTATAGATGGAACCAGAAAGTTAAAGGACTGTTTAAGCACTCAGATATGAAACCATTCTTTTACGATTCATGTGTAGAGGGTTTTACTTGCTGTAATTACTCAAGAACATCTCCTTTCCCTTTACTGAATTCATTCCCCTTGAAAAGGAGTTTCCTTTTCTTAATTATGAATGAACCCAGCTAGTCAAGGAAGCTCCTTGAGGCCCCAACGTGGAACCCCCTTTCTTATGGCTCAAGTCAAGGTAGGGTTTCCAATTTCATGCAGCACTGGTTCCTTATGTAAAAGAGAAACATAAATTCTAATCTTCAATACTTGGAACAAGATTAAGAATTACCTCTTGACGTCAACACCAATCCGGCAACCAGAATTCGTCCTCCTTCCTAGTTAGCTCACTCCAACCCTTCTCCCTTTCTGGATTTTTCGTGAAAGAGAAGGTCTTCTCTTGCAGCTCGGAAGAGAAAGGTAATTCCTCTTCCTTTTCCTTCCAAGATCTCCTCGAAGATTCCCCAATGGATGCAGCAAACCACCAAGAGAGTTCACACCAAGAACACAAGAATAGGGAGCCTAGCAACAACCTAAATACCCTAGTTTATGTTAATTCCGAACTTGCTTTATTTCTCCATCCTTACCCCTTAAATAGGGTAATTAACATCAACATAGGTTAGGGTTATAAAACCCAATTCTACCCCTACCTTTAAGTCTTATTACAAATCAATAAAATTCGAAATTAAAAGCAACATAAATAATAAAAGTAAAGTAGATGACTCAGTCTTATTGAGTCCATAACATCTGCCCCCCCCTTGGAGATCGAGCTTGTCCTCAAGCTCGGAAGCTGGGTAGACCTGGTGGAAGTTGTCGAGCCACTCCCATTCTGCGTAGTTGTGGCTGATTGCTGCCCAGTAATGGCACGCAGGGAGATGTCCGGTGGTTCTTCCTCAATCATATCCTCTGTCACCTCAATATCTTCATCTTCAACCTTATTGATCAAAAACAATCTTTTGCATTGATGCCCAACCCGATATGGTTCATCATAGTTGTAACACAAATTCTTAGCCCGCCGTTCAGCCATCTCAGCACTTGTCAATTTTTTTATATAAGGAGGTGTAGGATGACTAGATCTCGGATCCCCTGTCAATGTAATACCCGGGTTGTTTCTCGGAGGAATGCGCTCCCCCGACCATGGAGGTTGTTTGTTTTGTGCTTGCTATCGCAGTTCTAAAGCACAAGCTATATTCATAGCACTGGATAAGTCAACAGGTGCATAGAGCTCCACCTCAAGCTTTAAGGCCTCAATCAGTCCTACTGTAAACAATGCAAGTTGCTGATCCACTTGTACCATATTGCTAGCTCGTGCTATCTTTCCTGGAACAATTTTTGATATTGCTCCACGGCCCCAGTTTGGCGTAGTAAAACCAAATCTCCCAAAGGGTTACTGTAAGCCGAAGGACCAAAACGGAGAGAACAGAGTCGCTTAAATTCATCCCAATCTACCACCTCACTATCAACCTCAACTAGCTGGTACCAAAGTTGTGCTTCCCCTAGTACGTGGAAAACAGCTACGTTGACTCGGTCATAGGTTGGGACTCGCTGATGCTTAAATTTTTTTTCGCATCGATACAACCATATCAAAGGGTCTTCTGACCCATTATAGGTAGAGAATTCCATTTTAGTATATCTCGGGACAGTGCCTCCCCCCTGGTAGAAGTGTCCCCCCGGAATGAGGGGTCCTTGTTATCCCGAGAAACTCGTGCGCCTCAGAAATTCATCTCCCCCTTTGTTATATGAATGGTCCCCTCCTCTCCAATATGGAATGAGAGGTACAGTGCCTCCCCCCTGGTTGAGGTGTCCCCCCAGAATGAAGGGTCCTTGCTGACTCGAGAAACTCGTGTGTCTAGTAAACTCATCTCCCCCTCTGATCTGCGAATGGTCTCCCGGAATTGGGTTCTTGCCAGTGCTCAGACCAGTCTCCATGCTATCCATCCTTCCTTTCAAGGTTTCCAAACTAAGAGTGAACTTCTCCTCCAATGCAGAAAATTTCTTGCCAGTAGTTAGACCATTCTCCATGCTATCCATCCTTCCCTTCAAGGTCTCCATATCGATATCAATTTTTGAGAACCTCTCTAGGACAGTATCAAATTTTCTTTCAAGCAATTCAAAGTATTCATTGGTTCTTCTCTCCGCCGGGTTACCCTGCTCTGATACCAAGTTGTTATGTTCCCTAGCCATGGATCCAGTAACTCGGCGAGTTGAATATGAATCCAGCACTGTTTGAGGGTTTCTTATCACGTTTTCGTGAAAAGAACTCTCTTATACTTCTCTTTTCACATTAAGATTGAAAAGGATTTTGCTTTTCTCAATTATAGATGCAACCAGCAAGTTAAAGGACTGTTTAAGCACTCAGATATGAAACCCCTCTTTTATGATTCATGTGAAGAGGGTTTTACTTACTGTAATTACTCAAGAACAACCCCTTTCCCTTTATTGAATTCATTCCCCTTGAAAAGGAGTTTCCTTTTCTTAATTATGAATGAACCCAGCTAGTCAAGGAAGCTCCTTGAGGCCCCAACGTGGAACCCCCTTTCTTATGGCTCAAGTCAAGGTAGGGTTTCCAATTTCATGCAGCACTGGTTCCTTACGTAAAAGAGAAACATAAATTCTAATCTTCAATACTTGGAACAAGATTAAGAATTACCTCTTGACGTCAACACCAATCCAGCAACCAGAATTCGTCCTCCTTCCTAGTTAGCTTACTCCAACCCTTCTCCCTTTCTGGAATTTTCGTGAAAGAGAAGGTCTTCTCTTGCAGCTCGGAAGAGAAAGGTAATTCCTCTTCCTTTTCCTTCCAAGATCTCCTCAAAGACTCCCCAATGGATGCAGCAAACCACCAAGAGAGTTCACACCAAGAACACTAGAATAGGGAGCCTAGCAACAACCTAAATTACCCTAGTTTATGCTAATTCCGAACTTGCTTTATTTCTCCATCCTTACCCCTTAAATAGGGTAATTAACATCAACATAGGTTAGGGTTATAAAACCCAATTCCACCCCTACCTTTAAGTCTTATTACAAATCAATAAAATTCGAAATTAAAAGCAACATAAATAATAAAAGTAAAGTAGATGACTCAGTCTTATTGAGTCCATAACAGAAGACGAGGAAGAAAGCATACCTGAGGCAATAGTAGTGGCAGCAGTAGATGATTCCATGAAGGACTTCATTTTCTGAAATGCAGCATAGTCCTCAGCCGTAAGAGTCACATTTTTGGATGATGATTCAGCCTTATCTTCATTTTTCTCAACATTAACTGAGACTGGGTTAGCTGTGGTCCTATCAAGCTTGCCATGAAGTTTCCAGCATGAGGCCACAAGGTGGTTCTGATGGCCACAATAAGTGCAAAGTTGAGGCTTAGTACAGAAAGAATTCTGACCCATTCTACCACCTCTATTTTCAGCCCCTCTAATAGTTCGGACCCTTCTCATATTTCTGCCCCGTCCTCGGAATGAGGAAGATGTTCCCCGATTGCCAGAGAACATCACCGATGGAGCATCAATAGGAGAAGGAGGGGATGGATCCGGTATCCTAAGTAATGTAGCACTAATATCATCAAATGATGGAAGACCAGAAGAACTTAGAAGTTGAGTTTTGGCCACCTCAAGGTATGGTTTAATATTTGATAAGCAAATGGTTGCTGCCAAAACTTCTCTTTGTCGTTCTTGAACGGCAATATCAGTGGAAAATGGCTGAGCTAGTTTCCATTCTTGAAGAAGACCGCGAAACCGTGCCAAAAATTCATGAATATTATCTCCATGTTTCATATGCAACATGTTTTGTAAGACATCATATATTTTTTGTAATGAAGCAGTGCTTGAGTAAAGCTTGGCACAAGTGTCCCATATGTTCTTGGCGGTTTCCAAATGGACCACATTGTTGGCCACCTGCTCTTCCATGCTATTAATGAGCCAACTTATCACCATGTTATCATCCTTAACCCACTCGAGGTAGGACACATCTTCTTCATCAATCGGAGGAAAGTTAACAACGTGGCTCAAGAGGTCACGAGTAATAAGAACCCTCCGAACCGATTGTGACCAGCTCATGTAATTGGAGAGACCTCTAAGTGGAATTGTAGTAATACGGAGTATATCTCTCTTATTACTATTGTATCCAATCTCCATAATGAGGCAAGTAAAATATGGAGGTCAAGGGAAAAAGGCCTTCTTCAAAGAACAATTACTCTATGTAATTTGAAGAACCCGTAGACCAAATCAATCACCAACAAAAGAGAACAAGAACCAATTTATTTCACACGGGCAAACACCAAATTATCAACAAATTTGTGCCTTTAGAAAGTGATAATAACATCCAACCATCACTCAACTTCTCTTGTATTCATAAGAACAAAGAGAAGAAAGTAGATGCAACCGATTAGGCCTTAATCCAAACTCCAACACAAACGAGCAATAGAAAAAAATTTAGAGAAGATTTAACGACAAACCAAGACACTTGGAAGAGATTTATCTTCAGCTCATGGGAGACTTCAACGTAAGAAAAAATTCAATTGTTGAAGTTAAAAAAAAACGGAACTACAAAGGGTAAATGGCTGTTGGCATTTCATCAAACATATAATTGGCATCCAACAACATAACACAAACCCATGAGCAACCTTAAGTAGGAGAAGATACAGCAACATGTGCTAGAATTCTACCTCAAATGAGATGGATCCAAATTACATAAAGGTAATTGAATTTCACCCATCAATCTTAATAAGATGCAAACAACAAATGATCTTGATCACTCTTGTAATTGATTTACAAGGAGTCAAGATTATAACATCAATTTAGTCATAGAAATAAATCTTTACAACATATAAAGATTTATCTTGACTTGATGTGACTCAAAATTCAAGAAGTAAAGAAAAAAAGTAAAAAGGAGTATGTAAATAAGAAAAGGAAACAAAAAAAAAACGTAAATAAGAAGATGATGAACTTATCTCTTTATGACTGAACTCCTTTTACAACTTCTTGAACAGATTTCATAATAACTCGATGAAGAAATCCTAAACTCCTTGCTCTGATACCTTGTAGAATTTAGGATCTCATGAAATGAACTTTAGATCAACAAGAAAGAAGAAGAAGAAGAAGAGAGAAGGAGAAGAGAAGAAGAAGAACGTGGAAGAAGAGAGTTTGGATTAAGGGAGAAGAGGGTTGCGTCAACAAGAAAAATGAGGTCTGGACGAATTTGTGGAAAGAGAGGAGAGCGCTTCAATGCCCTACCTCTTAGCCAATGCCTTTATTTATAGTTTTACAATACCCTTAGGGCTACAACTTGATAAAACAAAAGACATAAAAGGAATACATATTTACACTTCTATGCCATCTTTATGGAAAGTACCATATTTTACACATATGCCACTCCTTTGACGTGTGGGCTTCTTGTCTTGAGCTTGTGGGCTTGAGCCCATCTTCCAACAACTCATAAAATAAATTATACTCAAAATAAACACACATAAAATTAATTTAATCTATGCAAAATACATTACCCTTTGGGGATTTCACAAATTATATAATTAAGTTAATTTTCACATACAAATACATAAATATATAACAAGGCATGCAATAACACTAATTATAAATACTTCAAATAGCCAAATAACATGGAAATTCTATTCAAAATACAATTCTGGGTAAAAATAAACCCTTTGAGACACAGTCTGGCTCATTATTTTAGCAAAAACACGGTTTGGTTCATGGTTTTGGGTCATTACTGACCCGGACCGCAGCGGCCTAAACATTGGCAAGCCTGCACCAGTAGGCCCGCACAACTGCCCGCACGCAGTAGGCCCGTACAGTAGGCCCGTGCACAGCAGGCCCGCGCATTGGTAGGCCCGCCTGCGGCGCCAGAACCCAATAAGCCTAAACTAGGCTTCTTTCCATTCACAAATAAATAGCCAAAAAATCGAAAATAAATATGGAAAAAATATAGAAAATTAGAATCTATCTTTATGATACCAGCAGAGGCATTATTCACTTGTATTTGTTAGACTTGATGTCTAATAATAATAAAATAAATATCATAGAAATAAATATTAAATCCTCCGTAATTTTTGTTATTATGAGAGCCATGCATATATCATAGAATTAAAATAATAAGAATAAAGAGAGCGTACCTTTCATCTTGAAGAATATAAATAGAACATGAAGTGCACAAGATAACCTTTGATAATTCGTTTACAAGTGATAAGCTTGCTCCCGTTCAGCCAGACTGGGTGTGCAAATAGCCTTAGCCTCACTTGTAAGACCATGGAGGAATTTATAGATTTCCAAAGTGTGTGGCACTTATGACTATTCATAAGGATACATCCCCTTAGGGATGTGTCCAGTCAATGCACCGAATGAATCTACCTCTACAGGAGGATGTGCTGGCCATTATTCCCTGTACTGAACATTCAATGACAAAATATCTAGAAGTGGGCCCCACGCCTCTAATATCATGGTATTTTTATTTTATAAATAATATATTTTAAACCATAATTCCAACAGTATGTGTACAAAGATATTCAATAAATGACGCTATAGATCTTTTCGAAGAAGCTAGGAGCGTTTTGGAACTTGAATATGGACCGTATCACCAGAGACACTAGGAATTTATCGCAATCTCGCTGGTACTTACAATGCAATGGGAAGATTGGATGATGTAATTGAGATATTGGACAATGTGGTTGGAGAATTTGGAGGCATTCCAATTGACATTGTGGGGTTTAATTTTCTGGATCCCATGTATGTTGTTCGGCCACAAAAATTTTTTTGGATGTTGTTTTCTTTCTATACGGCTGAGACCAGCCGCCTTGCGCCTCTTTCAATTTCTGCTGCCCACAGGGTTGAAAGACATGTTTCATATTCTTTGCTGAAGGGAGATAAAATTCTTTTGGGTAGTCAATTTGACAATGGGGTGCTGACATTTTGTTTGTAGAGGATTTATATCCATTTTGCTGGGCCAAATTGTGTAGTTGTGGATGAACACTGCATCAGTGTGGTTGTTTCTGGTCATTGCTCCGGCAGTAACAATCCCTGGAATCCAGTTGTGTTAATTTTTTTGGATAAATTGTATGATGCTCGTCCACTGTTTTTCAAAATTCTTCCACCAGTGCCTATTGCAAAGAAAGAAAGACCATGATGTGATCATATATTGAACTCTTCTGCAAATGTGGTTCATAGACAAGCTGAACGGCCAACTAGGAAGTCTACCCCTGAGAGGAAGAGTACACCATTGAGAGGGAAGAAAGCCTCTGATCCATCCAAAAATTCAAAACCCATTGAGATTTCACAGAAGCTAGTAGTTCAGCATAGGTGGCCAAGTAGATTGAATGGTAAAGTTGGTGCAGGTGCCTTAACCCGAAGCATGGTTCTCTCTGATAGAGGTTCCAAGAGTGCTTTGTCATTTTCAAGGCGATTTGTTCATGAACATGCAGAAACAACATTGACTATCCAGCGACTAATGGCAGAGGATCGTCTCTATAACGTGTGGCATGCTACTTCAGAAGTATGAGATTTTGTCACCATGTAGAGGATCACCCTCCAGCAACTCAGGTGGGATATGAAGTTGGATTCCCTACTTGTAGAAAAAATAACCTACCTTGTTGATTGGGCTGTAATGGATAGAGAGCATTCAATGCCTTTGGCTGGGGCTAGTGCCGTATGGGAACCATGGACTCTCCACCTTCGTGTCACTGATGGGGCGAGGGCAGATGTACAGATGGTGAAGGATTCAATTAGTTCAGCTGTTGATGTTATGCAAGCCATGTATCATTTACTGTCAAGGGTAGAAGAGATGAATTCTCTGGTGTCGGACCTTGCTACCGTAGCAGCTCTTGAGAGAGTCATGCTCGACCAATGTGGAGACCTATTAGCTTCAACAACAGCAATGTAGGTAGAGGAAAGTAGCCTAAGAACTCACCTTATTCAACTCAAAACAAGCTATGCTTCATGGGATCTATCTATCACAGCCACCAGATGCTTGTTTACCGGCCAGAGAAATCAAGCATGTACATGAGAATTATTTTGTTTCTCTTGACCTGACTGGAATGTAAGTGGGCAAAAAAAAAAATATTGTTTTTTTTTTCAGGTGGAACCTATGATTCACGGAGTGGACAAGGGGAGGATACATTTCGGCAGGCATACTCTACCTTCAAGCTCGAGGACAAGCTCATTCTCCAGGAGGGGTGAGATGTTATGGATCAAATAGGGATCCGAGTCAGGCTGAGATGCCATGGCTGAGTCAATTACCCTAACTGAGTCAATTAAGTAGTCTTTTAGTTTATTTTCTATTTTATGCTATTCGGGTTTAAATATGCCTCAGGGCATTTTTGTAATTTTTGCCTAAACTCTTGTTGGTGTGAACTATTTGTATGCATTGTAAGGTAATGAATGAAAAAGAAAATTCAGTAGGTTAAACAGTAGATTAAACGAGTTCAGGTTCTCTTTATCACGAGACCTAAGGGGGAGCTCCTTCAAAAGCTCAAAACCTTGCAGCGATCCTTCCTATTCATGGTCTTCCTCCCTGTGTTAGATCCAAGCCTCACAAACTTCCAATATGCCTTCATCTTCCATCCTCACGGTGGTGCTCTCGTTGATGAGGCCCAGCTGGTATAATATCAGTGAGAGTAAATCACTCCTAACCGATAAGACATTGTTCCATACTCCAGTCTTAAACTCATGCTAGATGTAGGGCATATTCTGTCTTTTGTAGGTAGTGTATCTATCGGCATTGCTCTGAAGTGTCCACCTCCACCACTGTGTCCCTCCACAGGACAACAACTCTCGAGTGGTAGAGTAATATACGACATTAATGGGGGAAAGTAACATAAATGTAATAATAAATTCCTCCGTCATGGACTTCCAACTGCAAATATTTTTGATATTTTTTACGAGGTATTAAGTTCCTTCGTCATGGACTCTCAACCGCAAATATTTTTGATATTTTTGATGGGGTATTAAGTTCCTCCGTCATGGACTCCCAACCGTAAATATTTTTGATATTTTTTACTATGGTATTAAGTTCCTCCATCATGGACTCCCAATCGTAAATAATTTTGATATTTTTGATGGAGTATTAAGTTCCTCCATCATGGACTCTGAATCGCAAATAATTTTGATATTTTTGATGGAGTATTAAGTTCCTCCATCATGGAAATATTTTTGATATTTTTGACGGGGTATTAAGTTCCTCCATAATGATATCCCAACCACAAATATTTTTGATATTTTTGACAGGGACAAATAAATAATGGTATGAGGTTAACTCAGAGAGACAATAGCAGCAACTGAAATGGACTTGGGCCCATATAACATGAACCAAAATAATCTTTGTTAAAGGACCCATTAAATAATCCAATGCGCATATCTGTACCAAATAATATGCTGACCAAGGAATAATTTGTCAATTCTTCAAAAATAATAATCCAGCTAGATAAAACATTACCAAGTTACGCCGAAATATGTATAAAACTTGGGCACATATACTGAGGTAGAAAATAAGTGGCCCCAAAAATCCTCATAAGGCCGAAATGTTGTGTGGTTGAGGCCAATTGGTGATTGCTGTAAATTTTTCTAGGTCCACTGTGACGCCTTCTGCTGAAATGATGTTGCCAAGATAGGCGACTTGGGCCTTCGCAAAGGATTATTTGGAGTGTTTGACGAAGAGGTGATGTGCTCAGAGGAGTTGGAAGACACCGTAAGTCTTCAAAATGTTGTGCTCTTGATTTGACGTAAATAAGAATATCACCAAGGAAAACCAATACAAATTTGCAGAGATAATCACGGAATACCTCATTCATCAAAGCCTGAAAGGTGGATGGTGCATTGGATAACCCGAAAGGCATCACAACGAATTCAAAGTGTCCATGGTGAGTATGGAATGTGGTTGTCTTGATATATGGTAGGTGCATTCTGATTTGGTGATAGCTCGATTTCAAATCCAGCGTGGTAAAAATGGTTGATCCATGCAATTCGTCCAAGAGCTCATCCACCACTGGAATGGGAAACTTGTCTTTGATGGTTTTTACGTTGAGCTCCCTGTAGTCCACACAGAACCACCGTGTCCCATCAAGCTTCTTAACTAGTATAACCGGCGAAGAAAATGGGCAACGACTGCTGCGGATAAGGCCATGTTCCAACATGGTTTTTCATTGCCATTCGATTTCATCTTTCTAAATGTGTGGATATCGGTAGGGTCTCACCACCACTGCATCTGATCCAGCTTTTAAAAAAATCCAGTGGTCACAGTGCCTCACTGGGGGAAGCCCGAACGACTCCCAAAACACGTCTGTGAACTCCTCTAGTAACTTGTCCATGTTGCTGGCCGGTGGTTGCTGCCCGTGTAATAGGTGGACATGGGGCCCGGTTGTAGCATGACTACCCCTTAACAACACTGGTTTTCCTTTCGAAAGAAAGCTCATTGTTAACGCCGAGAAGTCCCACAAAATGGGGCCTAATGTTGGCAACCACTTAACCCCTAGCACCATATCAAATCCGGCGAGAGATATGACAAAAAATGCAGTGGTAAAGTGAAAGTTACCAATGGATAATTGTACCTCCTTGCTGACCCCGTAGCTCGGAACCTTCTCACCATTGGCGACTGAAACTATGGCAATTGGGTGACGTTGGATCCCAAGTAGGAGGTGTTTCACCATGGTCACACTGAGGAAGTTATGTGTGCTGCCTGAGTCCACCAATCCCATCAGTTCCTGGTCAATGACCTTGGCTCGCACTTGCATGGTTTTGGCCGACTTCTATTCGGTAATGGCATGTAAGGAAATTTCTGGTTCGGCCTCCTCTGTAGTATCCGAGGGTGGTTTTTCTTCCTTTGCCCATGCTTCAAATTCCAATGAAAACAATCATTTACATTGGTGGCCAGCCCGGTGCAATTATAGTTGAGGTTCTTCGTTCTTCAATCAGCCATTTCCATCCCTGTTAATTTTATGATATATGGGGTGGAGAGTTGCTGCTTCTAGTGGCTGCTGGCACAATTTGGCTAGTTGTAGATTTGGGTGGTGGCATTGGTGGCCCTGTCACCAGAGGTGAATAATTCCTTCCCCCTTGCCACTCAAGTGCACTGGTTCTCCCCCCTTGCCAACCACTCCTCTTATTCTAAATATGCTGTCTTGTTTCCATTGCCCGAGCCAAATTCATCGTTCGCCCCAAATATGTAGGTGCGTGAAGCTTCACCTCTAGTTTTAACGAATCAGTAAACTCTGCTGTGAATAGATTTACATGCTGGTCTCTTCGAACTAGGTGGCTGGCTCGAGCTAATTTTTCCTGAAATTAAGTCTGGTATGCTTCCATCAAACCAGTCTATCTTAACAAGACCAAATCTCCCAAATGGTTGCTGTAAGATGGCGGTCCAAACCGTATCATTCATAGCTCTTTAAACTCATCCCAATCTGTGATCAGGCGGTCCAATTCTACTTGATGGAACCAGAGTTGAGCTTCATCCAGCAAGTGGATGGCAGCTAGGTTTACCTTGTCCATGTCAGTTGAGACTTGGTGGGAAAATTGTTTTTCGTATCTGTATAGCCAGATTAAGGGGTCAATGGACCCGGTGTAGGTGGGAAAATCAAGTTTGGTGTACCTGGGTACTGACCCTCCACCTTGTGCCGGTAGACCATTGCACCCAGAATGTTGTTCTCCCCCTCTGCTGTAAGAGTGTTCTTCCATCCTTCGTGTAGTGCCTGGGGGTCGGTTTAATCCCGCTACAATCTCAGAAACTTTGCTTGTGATCTGTTCCATCATTTATGCCATTCGAGCTGCATTTTTTGTCCTCAGTTCTCCTACAAGGTTTCTTAGCTCTTCACTTTGGGATGGGTCCCCCATGTTACCCTGCTCTGATACCAAGATGTTATGGTCCCTAGTCATGGATCTCATAACATGGCGTGGGACGGATGGATCCAATGTTGAGAGGGAGTGGGCCCTCCAAGTTGTTCTGGTCTGGTTCATGGCAGAACCCTTCCTGGGTTACCTAACCTGGTCTGAACAGTAGCTCACTACTGTTCTTCGGATGAAATGGTTATCAACCCACTGGTACTCTAGTCACTGATGGCAGCCGTGGATTGCTGGAAGTTTGCTAGATCGGGACCACAACTCTTCGCTGTTCTCGGTGAACTGGGTATCTACCTCTGTTGTGCTCGGAGGCAGAACAACGGGGAACTGCTCGCTGGTTGAGGTCTGAGCAGCAGTTCCCTGTTGTTCTTGGCGGAATTTCGGCAGCACCTCCCCCCCTGTTGTAGGAAGGCTACAACCTCCCTGTTGTTCTTCTGACCAAACCCAGCAACAACACCCGAGGTGCTGTTCCGTCTCCAAGGTCTCTCGGCTTGTTGTAAAACACAACGAACAACAACACCTAATACCAAATAATGTTCGTGCTGCTATTCCGGGATCAGATCTATAAAAACAGGGAGAGATAGAGTTGAAGAGAAGAGATTTAAGGGATAAGAACTCCAACCCTGAGCTCGTGAGGAGAACTCCAATCCTGTTTTGAGCCAAAATAAATTTGTCCCATCATATTCCCGTCTTTCCCTCCTACAAATACTTCACGCTAACTATAGTTTAGGGCAAAATTTACAAAAATGCCCTTGAGGCATATTTAATCCTAACTGAAATAAAAACAAAAATATAACTAGAAGACTCAATACCCAATGACTCAGCTACAGTGCCACTGAGTTACACGGCTCGCTATCGAGTTCATAACAGAGTCAGGTTGACTTGGACCCGAGTTGGTTCGGATTGACCCAGACCGAGTTAGTCCGAGTTGACTAAGTCTAGCTTACCCTCGGGTCGGCTGGGAACTCGGTCCGGTCCGAGTTGGGCTGGAATGGGCGCGGGCTGCACTGAACCGGCGCAAGCTTAGGAAACATGAAATATTTGAACAGTGTCTTCTTCCCAACTTCCGAATAGAGCAGAAACAGAGAGTTCTTTGGAAGGAAAATTTCCAAATAACAGCAATCAGCAGAGAGATCTAGAAGAGAAAATGTAAATGAAAACTTTCCGAAATAAGAGACATCACCGGGAATCAAGAAGAATGTCGAAGGTAAGATTTTTAAGACGGCAACTTCCGAAAAACAGCAACGCATAGCTGGCGCTCTGGAAGCTTGACAGTGCCAGTAGAATGAATAATTCTCAGAGAGGCAGCGAAGGAGTCTCCGTCTTCGACTCGACATCCTTGTGCACTGCCTGGTACTTTTTCTCACATTCATGGTGTTGCCGGAGATTTTATCGTGGATGAGAACTGAAGACCCTCACTTTGGGGACTCTGCTGATGAAGGTCCTCGCTCTCGCCGACACCGGCAGCTATTTCATTTGGACCCAGTGCAAGTGGCTGAGTCCATGCTTCGAACAATGCCAACAAGAACCACTGGAACTCCACACTTTGGAGACGAGTGGTGGAGTCGAAGCTGGAGTCGGACTCCGACTCTGCTCAGAAACGAACGAGGCGGATGTCGGGCCGGCGGTCGCAATAGTCACAGAGGAAAATGTTTAAGAAAAGGCTAAGTTCCCCTCTTCGGCCCACAACATCACGCCATGCCGACTTTCTTGAGCAAAATTTTCAATTCTCCAACATTGCTCACCACCACAGAATTTCAATGCCCAAACATTGGCAAGTGGAGAGATCATGGAATCACCCCTCCAAGGAGGAAAAGATGAATCGGGAAAAATAAAAAATAGATTTTTTTAGATGCAACATACTGGAAATTGGAATAAGTAAAAAAATATGGGTAGGTCAACTCTACCAGTTGAGACAACAAATAGAAATTCTAAAAAACCATACAACAAGTCCTGAAAATCACAACTTTGATACGATGTTGATTTTTAGGACTCCATGTATTTAGCTCATGGAGAAAAACGGAGAGAGACTCATTGGGAGAAAATCGGAGGAAGAAGGGTTATTGACTTGATTATCTTAACCTTCCCTCTGAAGCTCTATTTATAGATTAATGAAACAACTGTATTACACTAATACCCCTGAACTTAGGGTTTAAGGTTTATGGTTTTTACCTTAGAACTTTAACTTAATTACATCAATGCCATATCTATGGGATGACTCTTTATTTACCATCCTACCATCATTTTATGTGGGCATATGGGCCTTCTCTTTGATCTTTGGGCCTTGAGCCCGTTTTCTATTTTTCTTGGATGCATGGGTCTTCCTCGGTCATATGGGCTTGGGCCCATCTTCTAATACCCTTGGATATGTGGGCATTCCTTGGTCGTGTGGGCTTGGGCCCTATCTTCAAACAATTTATTACACTCCGTTTCTCCTTGTCACTCCCATAAATTTGTTACCATAGCTGACGGCTCTCAAACTAAAGTTCTAGGGAAATGATCCACTTATGTTACAACATCACTTTCGTACACAGATATTCTCTCCGTTTCTACTTTTTCCTTGGATCTTTTATCTGTTAGTCAACTCACAAAATATTTTAATTGCTCTATCACCTTCTCACCCACTTCTTATGTGTTTCAGGATCTTATAACGAAACATGTGATTGGTGGAGGCCGTGAACAAGGAGAGATTTACTACTTGGACGTGCCTAAAATAGTTACTATTTCAACCAATGAAACTGAGATAGGTCTATGGTACAACCGGTTGGGACATCCATCCGCACTATGTCTTCATCGTCTTCATCGTCTTTTTCCTACTCTTAAAGAAAGGTCAGAGTTAAATTATGAAGTCTGTCAAATGAGCAAACATCAAAGGACTACATACTCACCTCATCATGAAATTCAAATTGTTACTCCTTTTTCATTGATTCATACTGATGTTTGAGTGTCTCTAATATTTCTCTAGTAAAGTATTTTATTACATTTATAGATGATTTTACTCGTACCACTTGGTTATTTTCCTTTAAAGAACGTTCTGAAATACCATCAATATTTAAATCCATTCATGCTATGGTACTTACTCAGTTTGGTCAAAAAATAAAAGTACTCTAGTCAGATAATGCCAAAAAATATACTTTTAGAGACCTTGACTCCTTTTGTCAATAAGATGGCATTATCCATCAGACTTCGTGTGCCTACATCCCTCAACAACATGGTGTAGCAGAATGGAAGAACTGTCATCTTCTTGAGGTAGCCCGCAGTTTACTATATACCATGAAAGTTCTATACTTTTATTGGCCGCATGCCACTCTCATAGCATGTTTTCTTATAAATAGGTTACCCTCTTCTGTTCTAGGTAATAAATCCCCATACTCGCTATTATTGCCAAATGACGATCCTTTTGCACTTCCCTTGAAAGTCTTTCGGTGTCATTGCTTTGTTCATGTTACTTCCCCACCACACAGTAAACTTGATCCCAAATCTCTCAAATGTATCTTTTCAGGATATTCTTCCACACAAAAGGGCTATGTTTGCTACAACCCCACTCTCCAATGTTTACTTGTGTCTAGGGATGTCACCATTTTTCAAGACTCTGCATACTATTCTTATAATGCACCTCTAGGTCTATCTTCAGCACCAAATTTTCCTTGACCGGTTGTGCCTTGTGCTATAGAAACTGCTAGACCCCCAGACAAACTGTTCGTCCCATTGCCTTGAGAAAAGAACCCAGAACTTCCACTAGGCCTTCCACTTCTCACCCCATATCAAATTTTATGTCTCACTATCATTTATCACCTTTATGTTGTCAATTTCTTTCATCTAGCTCCTCCATATCAGTCCCACAATCCTCTATCAGGAGGGTCTCAAACATCCAGGGTGGAAATCAGCAATGGACAAAGAAATGTAGGCACTATATGAAAATTAGACATGGGTTCTAGTTCCTCTTCCATCTAAAAAAAATCCGTCGGTTGCATGTGGGTTTTTATAGTGAAACATAATCCAGATAGGTTCGTTGCTCGTCCTTAAGGCTCGACTTGTTGCTAAAGGCTGTACATAGTGTTATGGAATTGATTATGAGGAAACTTTTTCTCTAGTGGCCAAAATGAACCCGATACGTCTTTTATTATCTCTGGCTGCTAATTCTTCCTAACAAGTATATCAGCTTGATGTGAAAAATGCTTTCTTTAATGGGGATATTAAGGAAGAAATTTATATGCAACAATGTTATGCCCCATTTCAGATCAACCACCGAACGATTTCTTCCAGCATGGGGAGGAAGGGATTGAGCCTTGAAGGAGGCTCGACCTTGGACCTCAAAGGGAGAATCCGACCTAGACCTTTGAGGGAGAATCTGACCTGTATAATTCTAATTTTCTCAATGCTTACTTTCTTCATTCATCTCACGTCCCTATATAGGGAGTTAGGGAAAACATGCCAAAGGCAATAAGTTCAAAAAATTACAAATAAACCCCTAATGAATAGAAATTGAAAATAAACCCCTAATGAGTCCATAACATTACTCCTCTTCTGGAGAATGAGCTTGCCCTCAAGCTTGAATGTAGAATGGCCTGTCCATACAAAAGTAGAATGGATCACTAGAGGTGTATCAAAAGACCTTCCAGGAATGTTTGGCCAGTGCTAATGAGTTTGTCAGTCACAGCTAGTATGTTCACATCTTTATTGCTGGTTTGACAGAAGTTCTGCGGCTGGAAGTTGAATTACATGGTCCTATAGATTTGGACCACACTATGAATTTAGCCAGGTCAATTGAGCATAAGCAGCGAGTTCTAAAGGATTCACTGGTCAGAAAACCAGCTTGGCCAGGAAAGCACAATGCCTCTGCGCCAGCACCATATTCTGGGCCTCCATGTTCTAGAGCTAGTGCATCACCGCGCCCAGACAGTTCTAACTCTATTCCACCAGCTCCTTACTTCAAAAAGAAATGGATCAGAGAAAGGCCAAGGGTCGTTGTTTTAACTGTGATGAACAGTATGTCCAGGGTCACATATGCAAAAGATTATTCAGTATATGTTTGTGGGAGGATTGTGAGGACATACTACCAGAGGAAGAGATTGTGGAGACAAACCAATAGGGTCCAAAGATTTCACTTCATGCCATGACTGATCTGCACAGTTCTAATACCATGCAAGTTAAAGCCCAGTTACATCATCTACAATTACTTGCTTTAGTTGACTCTGGCAGCACACATAATTTCATCAGTCAGCCAGTGGCCGAACAACTTGGGTTAGTCGTTCAGCAACAGACAGGCCTTTCTGTCTCAATAGCCAATGGGGCTAAAATTACCAGTGTGGGCATATCTCCATCTACACACATTGATATTGAGGGACACACCTTTATTGCAGATTTCTTGGTGATTCCACTGTCCGGATTTGATTTGGTCCTTGGAATTAAATGGCTACAACTATTGGAGCCTATTTTATGGGATTTTCAGGCTCTGACCATGACCTTCACAAAGGACCACCGTTAGATTACTTTGCATGGCACCCAGGCACTAGTACCCTGCGCCCTTCAGACTGTTTAGGTCCATAGCACCGACTACTATAAGTTATCTCAATTACTTACAGATTTTGAGGATATATTTCAGGAACCTACTACTCTACCGCCTATTAGGCACTGTGATCACCGCATCCGTTTGAAAACGACACTAAACCTATAGTGGTGCGTCCTTATCGTTACCCCCGCTTACAGAAGGATGAGATTGAAAGGTAGTGCCAAAATATGCTCGCCTAGGGTATTATTCAGCCAAGCAGGTCTCCTTTTTCCTCCCTGGTATTATTGGTCCGCAAGCGTGATAAATCGTGGAGGTTTTGTGTGGATTACAGGTAACTCAATGCGCACACCATTAAAAACAAATTTCCCATACCAGTGGTGGACAAGTTGCTAGATGAGTTACATGGTGCTACTATATTTACCAAGCTAGATTTGAAGTCTGGCTATCATCTAATCCGCGTTCATCCATCAGATGTGGAGAAAACTGCGTTCCGCATGTACCACGGGCATTTCGAGTTCCTCGTGATGCCATTTGGTCTATCAAATGCGCTTTCCACATTCCAGGCCCTCATGAATGAGGTATTTTCCTCTCTCTTGAGGAAATACGTTTTGGTATTTTTTGATGATATTTTGGTATATAGCAACAGTTGGGAAGAGCATCTTCAGCACCTTCACCAGGTATTTACTCTTCTCCGCTCACATCATTGGTTTTAAATCAGTCGTAATATTCTATAGGTATCTCAGAAGTGGCATACTTGGGCCATGTTATTTTAGTAGTTGGGGGTGAAGGTAGATTATAGTAAGATTCAGGCCGTCATAGATTGGCCTCCTCCCACCTCCATTACAACCTTAAGGGGATTTTTGGGCCTAAGTGGGTAGTACATGAAATTTATTTGCAGCTATGGCCAGATTGCAGCACCGCTCAACAACATACTCAAGAAAAATGCCTTTACCTGGTCTGAGACAGCGGCTCATTCCTTTCAGCAGTTGAAAGAGGCCTTATCATCCGCATTGGTTTTGCAGCTACCGGACTTTGATGAGTCATTTGTGGTGGAATGTGATGCTTCAGGGGGCGGTATTGGTGCCATGTTACACCAACAAGGACACCCGATCGCTTATTTTAGCTGCCAACTTGGCCAACACCACCACAAGTTAGCAACTTATGAGAGGGAACTGATCGATTTAGCTAAAGCAATACAACATTGGCGGCCTTATCTATGGGGGCATCCTTTTTTGATTCACACCGATCATTGCAGCCTCAAGTATCTGCTTGAGAAGCGCCTCATTACCTCATCGTAGTAGCACTGGTTAAGTAAACTTATGGGGTTTGACTTTACCGTGGAGTATAAACCTGGGAGTTTGAATGTGGGGGCTGATGCTTTATCTCGCCGAGACATTCCAGAGCTGCAATTACATGCCATCAGTCAGTCCAGAGATCTCTTGTTGGATTCTATTTGGGAGGAGACACAACAGTATCCAGAAATTATTGCTTTATATCATGAGATCCAGTAGGGGAGATCGGAAAAACATTGGACGGTTCAGGATAGTCTGGTCCTCTTCAAAAGTCGGATCTTTCTCCACCACACGTCCCCACTTATTCACAACATTTTAGCTTCCTTCCATGACAGTACACATGAGGGCTGACAAAAAACATATTTCCGGATAAGTCGGGAATTTTATTGGAAGGGTATGAAGCGCAGTATAGCCGATTATGTGGCGGCTAGTCAGATTTGTCAACGGAATAAAATTGAATCATTAAGTCTGGCAGGGTTGCTCCAACCACTTCAGTTGCCATCACAAGTCTGGTAAGATATTTCCATGGACTTCATAGATGGCCTTCCCTCATCGTCCGGCAAATCCGTTATCTTTGCAGTGGTTGATCGTTTCTCAAAGTATGGCCATTTCCCACCTTTGGTGCATCCTTACATTGCAGCTCACGTAGCTCAACTCTTTATGGATAATATCGTCTGGTTACATGGGATGCCTACTTCCATTACCAGTGATAGAGATGCCATCTTTACCAGTACATTTTGGAAAGAACTATTCAAGCTGCAGGGCACAACGTTGGCATTCTCTTCCGCCTACCATCCACAGACTGATGGTCAGACAGAGGTCATCAACCGGACAATTGAGATGTATCTTCGTTGTTTTGTGGGGGACTCACAGGCAGCTATCACTGACAGCCTCCAAACGCCACAAGCTCTCTCCGAAGTATTATGGTCCCTTTTAGGTAATGGACCACATTGGTACAGTTGCCTACCGCGTGTAGCTTCCACCAGAGGCAAGGATTCACAATGTGTTTCACGTTTCCCAACTGAAGGCTTTCCAAGGTGACTCTCCCTTGCTGTACACACCTCTACCCCTACTACATGAGGGACGTGTCCTTTCTACTCCAGCACAGGTGTTACAGGCTCACCGCATTCAGGGTGATTAAGAGATCCTAGTGCAATGGGCTGATGCTGATCCTAGTGACACGACATGGGAGCCATTAGCTGCATTTCGAACCCTCTACCCCTATTTCGAGCTTGAGGACAAGCTCTTTCTCCAGGAGGGGGTGATGTTATGGACTCCATAGCATCACGAGTTATCCACAGGCATAGGAATTAAATTATGTCAATTTCCTTTTAATGTAATTCCATTTGGTTTGGTTTGATTTAGTTTAGTTTAGTTTGGTCTGGTTTAGATGTAATATGGCATGAACCAATTGACCCATGGGTCTAATTTGTATTTCCATCCCCAACCCTCTTTATGGGGACGTCAAGGTAAAGAAAAGTAAGTATTGAGAAAATTAGAATTAAACATGTCAGATTCTCCCTCAGAGGTCTAGGTCGGATTCTCCCGCTGAGGTCCAGGTCGAGCTTCCTTCAAAGATCAATCATTCCATTCCAAATTCCGTCATTCCTCGTTCAAGAAACAAGAATCCTCTTCCAACATCAAGATTCAATATGGAGGGAAGAGAGGAAATAAGGGTGACTCGATCCCTGGCTCGGGAAGAACCTAACATAGAGCAACCTAGTGGAGGAGCAAATATATATATATATATATATATATTTATTTAGCATCCTAAACTCTTCACCCTCTCAGAGCTCAGACAAATATGATCGCCACCATTGGCAAAATTTTGAGGATAATTATACTATGAAAACATGCTCAGTAACTTGTTAACTAAATCATGTGCCCGTATTGCATGGGGGCCACATATGGATCTCCTAGATGCATCTGATCTTGCATAGATAAGGAGAAGAGCTTTAGCTACATCTCAGACATCAACTATGCGCCGGATGTTGTGTTTTTGCCCATACTCCAAAGCTTCACTTGCGACTCTGTTTTTGCAAGGCAATACCAGTTCCCAGTTTTTCTACAGTATACTTTGTCTGACCAGCAAGTCTCATCCCTGATTTTATCCTTTGGCCACGTTGTTGGCATAGGAACATCAAAGGGAGAAGAAACAATAATAACCTGTCTCACAGGTGCCTCAGTTTAGGCCTTAGGTACATTGAGGGTACCAGTCACAACATGCTCAATTAAGTCAATCTCTAGATTGGGGACACTACCCGGAGGGAATGGACTTGCAACATGGAAGACTCCAGCGCATTCTGCATTAGCCGCACCAAGAGAGACATAAGCCAGCAATTCGGCCCTAAAGAGTAGAAGATTTTCAGGGGCATGATCCACTTTCTTCAAATGAGCAGCTTCAGTGCTGGACTCCACTTCAATCATAATAATTGAATCACTGAGATAATCCTTGGGAGGAATTCCAGCTTCACAAGTAGACGAAGAAGTGGACAAGCCAGGGCACTCACTGCCCTACATGGAAAGGTTTTTTCTTCCTGTATTTCTTTTTCAAAATTTTCAAGATAGTTTGGATCATCAAACCATGGGTCAAGGAGTTCTTTTTAAAGTTCCTCAAAGGATATAGGCTCTTCTAGCTCTAATACGTCATAAAAATGGAATAGTAATTCCCATGCCTAAATAACATCACCAGCCAGCTCTGGTGGAAGCTTGCTGCTCAAAGGTTGACAAGGAGGAGGAACTCTCGGTTCATTAAACAAATCCTCATTGCGCTGCTTCTTAGATTTTTTAAGCAAGTCATCACTGTGGGGCCCTAAATAAGTCCTCCTCATATAATACTGGCAACAAGAGTGGGGCTCAGGAAGTTGTTCTATTATATTTGGAAAAAAATTCCACATCCAATCCAAATCTATCGTGGTCTATCCTTTTTGCAATAGCTCCACATGTCATTGCAAGCTCACTCTCACTATGAATTCCAAGAGAAGTACATATACCAGCAGTAGAACTGCAAAATTTAGTCAGTAGGTGAACACTGCCGTCAGCTCTAGGGTGAGTTCCATCCAAACCATGCTTACAAAGAAAATGAAAGCTACCTGACTTTCTATAAACTTCAGAACAAGCATTAATAATAGGCAAAATGTACTCCACTAGTCCCAAATCCTCACAGATTGCTGTATTTGCAGCATGGGAAGGGGTGTTAGTGTCCGTATCATACATCTCATCATCCTAGTTTATAAATGTTGCATATAAACTCATCATAGAATAGAGAGAAACCTTGATAGAAAGTGGAATCATGATTGAACATAGAAGCTCAAACCGAAGAGGTATGACTAGTAATTCATACCATAGTTGTCGAGCATTATAAGTGACTGGGTGAGGAACTACACTATCTTGTAACATCTTGTTAAACAAGCCAATAGGAAATTCAAAGTAATCCACTCTAAACAACCCAGGGATCAAACCAGTGTAAGTTCGAACTTTAAGACAAACACCTCTATTTCTCATGTCAATGAGCATATCACATAAGACGACCAACATTGCAAAGACCATGAAGGAAACACAAATAAGTAATAGAGTTTGTCTGATAACCTGCCTTGACCATTCTATCAAAAACTAGAGATGCCAAATAGAAGCTGCCATTTTGACAATCCCCCGTGATTGCGTGGACGAGGGTGCCCCACTGGATTGCCGAGAAGGAGATTGAAACTGATAGTTATCGGCCGGAAGCCAATTCCCCCCGAAATTTTCTTCTGAGCCACGCCCACCCAATTTGGAAGTTGGGTTCCCACGGTTTGGCCGAGAGGGGGATTGCAAGTGGGAGGTGATGGTCAGAAGTCACATCCCACCAGAAAAGTTTCTGATGGCGCTTCCTCATTTTCCAGTGGATTCTTGTTTCTGTCGGTGCTGGTAGATTGTCGTAGACAGAGGTGGGAGGGTCAAATTGAGTCGCCTTGACCGAGGCAGATGAGAATACTTTTGTCTGCTGTGCGAGAAGATGTGCAGCTGGCCGTGAGAAGGGGATTTGGGAGGTCGAACCCAAATCAGTTTGTATTGACGGGATTTGGGCAGAAATGTCTTCCGATTTCCCAAAATCTGGGTCCCCACCTTTTGATTTCGGGAGTTCAGAAAGCGTTTTTGATTCTGCGATCCTTTGGACTGGAAGCGTCCGTTGTGGAGGAAGAGGTATGGCTTCCCGTGAGATAGGGGTGGGGAAAACCTCCTCCGGTGTCAACGATTTGGGGTCATCGCCATTTGGTGTCGGAATTTGGGGGAGCTTTTTAGTGACCAAGAGCTCTCGAATTGGCATTTTAGCCGACGAAGGTTGTATTGGGTGTCGAGGAGCCCTAGGTGGGGGCGGGGTGTGATGGCACATAAGTGGTGGGGTTGGGGGTGGGAATGGTGGTGCTCGGCCAGAAGAGTGGAACTGCCAGGCAGCGTCTGACCATGACCCACTTCCTCATCCAATTGTCGTTTGATCTGCTGTAATATGTCCTTCACGGCGTACATGTCCGTCTGATGTTTTTTCTCCATAACTGGATGCTATTCCACCAAATATAGACGCAAATCCTCCCAAGAAAATGAATCACCATGAGTGGTCCGCTCTGATACCAAGATGTTATGCCCCATTTCGGATCAACCACCGGACGATTTCTTCCAACGTGGGGAGGAAGGGATTGAGCCTTGAAGGAGGCTCGACCTTGGACCTCAAAGGGAGAATCTGACCTAGATCTCTGAAGGAGAATCCGACCTGTTTAATTCTAATTTTCTCAATGCTTACTTTCTTCATTCATCTCACGTCCCTATATAGGGAGTTAGGGAAAACATGCCAAAGGCCATAAGTTCAACAAATTTCAAATAAACCCCTAATGAATAGAAATTGAAAATAAAACCCTAATGAGTCCATAAAAAACAACCACCTGGTTATGTGGTTGAGGGGGAGTTGGTATGTTGATTGAAGAAATATCTTTATGGTCTGAAATAGTCTACTCAAGCATGGTTTGAAAAATTTAGCCAATTTCTCATACGGGTTGGATTTCATAGATGTTCAGTAGATCACTCCATATTTATGAAAGATACACCTAAAGGCAAGGTCATTTTGGCATTATACGTTGATGATATTATTCTAACCGGTAGTGATCTTGAGGGCATCCAGGAAACCAAGAAAATATACGTGCAGAATTCAAGACAAAAGATCTTGGATTACTTAAGGGGGGGGGGGGGGGGGGGGGGGGGGGTTAGTCAACAAACTAGAAATTTGATCTTCATCTTCATCTCATGCATCTACATGATCTTCATCTTCGAAATGGGTGTTAGTGTGGACAAGTTCATGTTAGACGATGGTGTTAGTGTGGACAAGTTCATCTTCATCTTTGAAATTTAAAACCATTGATTTTATTAATTATAAACATGAGTTAATTTAACCAAAATTTTGAGTTAACAATATTTTAATTACCACTATTAAATCACTAATACAATAGAGTAAATAAAAAATAAATATGATTACTAAATAAAAAATTATTATATTAATAACATAAGATAGATTTTTTTCATGGTATTAATTACTAATATATTTTCACAAAATTTAAAGTAATTAATTAATCAAATGCATAGTTTAATTATATTTTATTTCCCGGAACAATAAATATGAAGTTTAATATAGTAATAAAATTGAACAAAAATAATAAATAAATACATATACAACTTTATTAATAACCTAAAAGGAAGATTATTCAAATAACGAGTCCGTGCCTTTAATATTAAAATCATCAAGTTACAAGTTTAGTACATATGAACGACACATGTTCAAAAGTAATAACATACAACCATCATTTATCGTTCCACATGGAAGTCAATATGGCATCTCGAAATTGTGCAGCTCTTGTGGATTATAATGCATGCTACCTCCAAAAGCTTGTTACTTGGCTACCCTCATCCTCAAGACCATCATCTTCGTCGTTGTTTGTATCATCCATTGCACCTTGGACCGCATCACCTCCTCCACCGAGCTCGCCATCTGAATCATCATCTTAATCTTCAAATATATCATCATAATCCTGTCTATATATATAATTGTGCAATATGCAACAAGGATGTACAATTTTCACTTGGATCTTAAAATAAAATGGAGGAGCGCCTTTTAACATTTGAAATCGACTTTTAAAGCACCAAAAGTTCGTTTAATAATATTCCGTAAAGATGAGTGTCTTCGGTTGAATAATTCTTTTTTATTTCTAGGAATATTATCTCCAAATTCTTGCAGATGATACCGGTTTCTTCGATATGGAACCAAAAATCCCGAAAGATTTTCATAACCAGCATCGACTAGATAATATTTTCCTATAATAGAAATTATATTCCACATAAAATAATTGAAGATAAAATAAATAAAAATTGACTGCATAAAAATATATTACTTACCTTCAGGTACAAAGAGTTTATCTTGGCGAGACAATGCGTCCTTCAGTACACAGAAATCAGCTGCTGATCCCTCCCATCCAACAAGTACATAAGTGAATTGCATGTCAAATGAACATGTTGCCATCACATTTTGTGAGAGATAGCCTTTTCTATTCTAGAACCTTGGTTGATCTTCAAGTGGAATGTTCGCTTTGATATGAGTTCCATCAATAGCTCCAATACTATCCTAATTATACATTTTTAATTAATATTGACTAACTTTGTATATTAATCTAAAATTATTTAGTTATAGGAAGTGATGTTACCTTGAAGTACGGATAAAACATTGAACTGGTTAAAGTCTTCGAGTGTGTGCGTTCTGAAGGCCGTTTGACGTAATCAGAGTGAGGTTTGAGGATTGCATCCAATAACTTGTTGAAATACTATCTTATGTCCAGTTTGATTTATCAAACATCTTTGCTATGACACTATACGCTTGTCCTTGACCTACAGTTAGGAGGAAATATGCAAGTTGTTCTTCAACTGAGTTGGTCTTTGTTTACTAGTAAGTATATCTGCCAATTTGCGAAATACCAGCTGATTCATCCTGTAAAGTTTCCAAAATTTAACTAGTGATTTGTCTAGTGCCTTTTGTAAATACAATGGACCATTCATCCCATCAGAAAGTGGTACACGTCTGTTGTAATGGTCTAGATAGTATCTTCCCATGGCGAAAAACAAAGTTCACTCTGTTGTAATGGTCTAGATAGTATCTTACCATGGCGAAAAACAAAGTTGTGAATGCAACCATAGTTGCAACATTTTCTTCGTCTGTCATTGTATCCATGGAAATGTACAAATTCAATTGCCTAAAAGCCATAAACACAAGTAAACATCAATATTTAATCATAACCTATTTGCAATCACACCTATACACAACCATATTCATCCACATTCAATCACATCCCTACGCAACCATATCCATTTAATTGTCCACATCCATATTCATCCATGCAATATATTAACATAACAACATATCAAATTTAAATACTAACCATACTAATAAGTCTTGCAACATCATAATTCAAATAACATACCTAATACATAACAATATTCCAAAAGAAGATAGTGTATTTAAAACGTATTACAAATAGTTTGTTGCACAATATTTAAGCCACTCGACTCGCTCTTCTAATGTCATCTTCGTTAAATACTCCTTACTTGGCGTGTCCAACCATAAAGGAGTGCACATCTTCAAGTCTACAGACAGGTCCGGGATTTCCCTGATGGCTTCAACCCAATCTGCCTCTTTAGGCATGATGACTTCCTTCAATGTCTGAGCGATTTCCCTCATTGCATCAATGAATTGACTTCTGCCATCATCGGACATTTTGGTTCTCTTTCTACGATGACTTGAAGATGTCTGCTTACTTCTTTCAGATTGATTACCTGGAGACTCATTCACGGTTAATAATGGCAATAGAGTATCCCTAACTATATCAACATCCTCGGGCTCATCAATCAGGACATGTTCTGATTCACGGGTGACTTCATTGCCCTGATCTACAAAGGTTGCACCTCCTAACCCTAGAACTATTGTGTTTCCCACCAGCACAACTAATTTGTCTTACAGGAGCAGCTTTCACGTCTGTACTTCTCAGTATCTTTATGCTCCTACAAGAATAAAACATTCTTCAGACGTCTTGGAATAGAGTTATACTAGCACGGAAAACATAAAAACTTATTTATAGTACGTCGTGATTTACTGACCTTTATGTAGTCAAGCCATACAGAATTACATGCAGTAACTCGTTGTGTGGTTGCATCCCAACCGAACCCACTAGTGTTGATACATCACGTTACTGTTTGGTATGTTCTCTTCCATGCTCTTGTTCGATTCTTCACCTGCTCAACAATTTTTTCATAGACTGCGTCTTCATTGAACTTATTAACACAGTCCATATATACCTCATGCTTCCACACCCCATTAGGCAACTTGTTCCCTAGATTGACCTGCTCGACCAAGAGATCGAGCATTTTGCTATCATCATCGAAGGTCCAAATGTCATATGGTCGACCAGTTGGTTGTCTTCTTGCAGCCATGTATAATCTAAATCCGAGACGGTCCTCATGAAATTTTTTTTATCAGACAACATTTACCCGTCATGGAAACACTAACCATAAAAAATAGAATACCTTGTGGTGGATATGTATAACACCCGAATCTCCTAACCACATGGCAAAAACATTCCATAGAACTTTAAAAATTTTCAACAACATGCTAAAATAGAATACCATGTGGTGGATATGTATAACACCCGAATCTCCTCACCACATGGCAAAAACATTCCATAGCACTTCAAAAATTTTCAACAAAATTCACTATTGCATATACACTAAACAATGAGAAAACACACTTCAAGTCCAAATTCACTGAACACCCCTAGTAGAGCCCCATATAACTTTGCAGTCACTACGAACTATACCTCATCAGTGATGGGGGTCGGGTTTCGTTGGCTAATGGACGCTCGTGTAGGCGAGTCAACCTTGTTTGAATTGGACTAAAAAATCCCTAATAAAACCTAAACCCTAAACCATCAAACCCTACAGTCAAACCCTATCACCTACAAAACTCTAAACCCTAAACACTAATTCCGTAACATAATACCCTAAACCCTAAACCCTAAACCCAAAAAACCCTAGAGCATAAAAACACAAAACCCCCATAACCTTAAAAACCCTAAACCATCAAACCCTAAACCCTATCACCTACTAAACTCTAAACCCTAAACACTAATTCCAGAACTTAATACCTTAAAAACCCTAAACCCTAAACCATACACCCTAATTATAGACCCTAAACTCAAAACACGCTAGAACTTAAAAACACAAAACCCCCAAAACCTTAAAATCCCTAAACCCCCTAAACCTTAAAAACCCTAAATCCCCTAAACCTTAAAAACCCTAATCCCTAAAATACCCTAAATCCTTAACCATAAACCCTAAACCCTAATTCCAGGTCCCTTTTACCGAGCACCAAACCCTAAAATAATCCATAACACGAATCAAGAATTTAGACCCTAAACCGTAACCCTAAATCCCACAATTATGCACAAATAACCCCCAATTAGGCACTAAAAATAAAATTAAATCAAATAAACACTAATTTAATGAAAAAAATAGGATTTAGTCATACCTTCTGAAATTTTGGGAAAATCGATGCCGAAGGGTGAAATCGATGCCGAATGGGAAAATCGATGCGTAATCGAAGTAGAAATTAAGCAATCGATACCCAAATGTCAAAATTGAAGAAAATCAAAATCGAAATGGGGAAATCGAACAAAATCGGAAGGTATTTGGGGGGAAAGGAGAATAGCCAGTAAGAGAAGGGAGTGGGAGGCTGAAAGGGTGAAGAGAGGGAGAAGAGAGAGAAGAAAGGGAGGTCGAGAGGGATAAAAGAGAGAGAAACGAGAGAGAAAAACGGAGAGCGAGTCCTAGAGAAGAGAGGGCAGCACGAAGACCAGAGAGGGGGTGAGTTCGAGAGAAGATCGAAAGAGGGAGACCGGAGATGAGAGGGAGTAGAGACGGAAGCCGGAGATGAGAATCCGAGAGAAGAGAGGCAATAGCGACGTCGGGGGCACAGGGAGACGAGAGAGGGAGTACGGGAGAAAGGGAGGAAAAAAAAGAAATGAGGACGCGAGAGAGGGAGGTGCGAGGAGAGAGTGGGGGAAAAAAACAAGGAAGCCTGCTCGCGTCCTTCTTCTCGTTGAAGACAAAAAATGGTCTTCAACGAGATGAAGGATTTTAAACCGTGGAGATGAAGGACCGCTTCATCCCCTGCATCCAGATGAAATGTCATCTGCGCTCCACTAACGACTTCATCTGTTGAAAGGCGTCATGCGGTTGAAGATCATCTCGGACTTCAAGTTGCCTAACCCCCCTTAAATATGTTCTGGGTATTGAAGTACTACAGTCTAGACATGGGATTTTACTATCTCAAAGGAAGCTTGTCCTTGATGTACTGTAGGAGATAGGAATGATGGGGTGTAGTAGACCAAAAAAAACCCCTATGGACTCATATACAAAATTGTGTCCAGGTACTGGAGAAGATGTAGATATTGGAAAATATCAAAGACTAATGGGAAAAATTATCTATCTCTATGTAACAAGGCAAGATATATCATCTGAAGTAAGAGTGAGTAGTCAATACATGCAAAAACCACAACTCAGTCACTGGCAAGCCCTAGAAAGAATATTGCGATATTCGAAGAGAGCTCTAGGAAGAGGGCTTCTCTATAAGAACCATGGTCACTTCTACGTAGAAGGATTCTCAGATGATGATTGGGCCGAATTCCCGTATGATAGAAAATCTTGTGGGACCCACCATGGTGCACGTGCTGGTGGGACCCACCATGAGGATGTGGGATGCAAGAAGAGTTCTCACCCAAGCAAACATGAGTTAAGAAGATAAGAAGTCCAAACTGAAATGAGTTAAAAGACTTGAGGAAGTGGGACCCACAAAGATACCATGAGCTGGAAGATTACATGGGACCCACAAGGATAAGGCCACGAGTTGGCCTCCTCCCTTATCTCCACGTTCCTGAAGAAGAGATATAGTTAAACTTCTATTAGAACTCTATTAGATTGTGTTATCCTTTCATGATAGACTTATCTTAGAGAGTTAGAGTTGGAATGTAATTAGGAGATTTAAAGGTTAATTGTAATAGGACTCTATCACTTCATCTACTATAAATAGAGGTGTTGTAATTCGGAATTAATCAAGTTCTACAGTTTTCTCTTGAGTAAATCTCTCTCTCTCTTTTTGCTTGGCTCACACTTTGTTCCTCTTCTCTTCTTCTCTCTACCCGAGAGCCTTTTTCCCCTTTTCTCCTTTTTATTTCTCTTCCCTTACTCGGAATATGAGAAAAGGAATCCTAAATTCAACAAATCTACTTTGGGATATTGTACAATAATTGGAGGGAACTTGGTTACATGGAGAAGCAAGAAGTAGAATATAGTTGCACAATCTAATGCAGAACCAGAGTACAGAATCATAACACACATAGTTAGTTAACTTCTATGGATCAGATCCCTTCTCACTGAACTAGGATTTTATAAAGAAGCTCCTATGGACCTATATTGCGATAATAAGGCAGCGCTACATATCACATCAAATCCGGTCTTCCATGAGAGAACAAAACACATTGAAGTAGACTGCCTCTTCATAAGAGAAAAATTTTAAACTGGCATACTATCTCTCAAACATATATCTTCACAGAGCCAAGTTGCAGACATTCTCACCAAACCAGTCACTCATAAGATCTTGTCCACCATCTGCAACAAGCTGTGTTTTCTCAACCCTAGCTTGAGGGGGAGTATTACAAGGAAGGATCCACCAAGCTTGCACGAGTTAGTGGGACCCACCATAAGGACAAGGGTTGACTTGATGAGTCATCACATGAGCTGGCATGAGCTGTATTGAATTTAGGATCCCTTTTCCATAATTCCGAGCAATATAAAGAAGAAAGAAAAAGAAGAAAATGGAAGAAGAACTCTTGAGTAGAGAGAAGAAAAAATAAAAGAGTAGAGAGAGGTTGCATCAAGCAAAGGGAGAGAGTGAGAGAGAGAGAGAGAGAGTAACTCGAGATCGAGATGTGTAACTTGATTTATTCGGAATTACAACACCTCTATTTATAGTAGAGGAGGAGGTAGAGTCCTTATACAGTTAGCCTTTCAATCCTAATTACATTCCAACTCTAACTCTCTAAGATAAGTCTATTCAAACCAATCTACTAGAAGCCTAATATGAGTTGAACTAGGACTCTTGCTTCATTCACGTGAACATAAGGGAGAAGGCCAGCTCGTGGCCTTATCCTTGTGGGTCCCTCATGATCTTCCAGCTCATCTTGATAAGGTTGACAACTCATGAGATATTAGTGGGTCCCACTTGATCTTCAAGTCTTCTAACTCAATTCAGCTTGTGATTCTTAATTCCTTGACTCGTGCTTGCTTGGGTGAGGATTCTTCTTGGTGTCCCACGTCTTCATGGTGGGTCCCACATTGTAACACTCCCCCTCAAGCTGGGGGTGATAAGACATCATAAATGCCCAGCTTGCTGTATATGGTAGACATAAATCTTGTGAGTGACTGGCTTGGTGAGAATGTCTGCAGCTTTATTTTTTGATGATAAATGCTTCAAAGATAAGAAAACCAGCTTGGAACTTTTCTCGTATAAAATGGCAATCCAATTCAATATGCTTTGTCTCTTCATGGAAGACTGGATTCGATATAATGTGTATTGCTGCTTGATTGTCACAGTATAGATCTATTGGAGTCTCTTTGTAGAATCCCAATTCAGTGAGAAGATATCTTATCCATATGAGTTCACTAACAGTGTGTGCCATGGCTCCGTATTCTGTTTCTACACTCGACCGTGCTACTACATTTTGCTTTTTTCTTTTCCATGTAACCAAATTCCCTCCAACATTCGTACAAAATCCCAAAGTAGATTTTTTGTCATCCGGGGATCCGGCCCAGTTTGCATATGAGAATCCTTCGATGTTGAAGTGACCATGGTTTTTATAGAGAAGCCCTCTTCAGGGTGCTCCTTTAAGATATCGTAGTATTCTTTCAAGTGCTTGCCAATGACTAAGTTGTGGCTTGTGCATGTATTGACTTACCACACTTACTGCGTATGAAATGTCCTGCCTTGTTACACACAAGTAAATTAATCGTCCCACTAGTCTTTGATATTTCCCATTATCTCTACATCTTCTCCAGTGTCTCCACATAATTTTGTATTTGCATCCACAGGAGTGTCTACTGGTTTGCATCCCATCATTTATGTTTCTTCTAGTAGATCAAGGGCATACTTCCTTTGGGATGGCACAATCCCATGTCTGAATTGTAATACTTCAATACCGAAAAAATATTTGAGTAATCCAAGATCCTTCATCTTGAATTCATCACATATTTTCTTCTTTTTTTTCTGAATGCCCTCAGAATCACTCCCAGTTAAAATAATATCATCAACATATACAACTAGAATCACCTTACCTCTCGGTGTATTTTTAATAAATACTGAGTGATCTGCAGAGCATCTGTGAAAACCGGCCCGTATGATCGCTTGACTAAATTTCTCAAATCTTGCCCGAGGGGACTGCGTTAGACCATATAGTGATTTTTTAAGGCGGCATACGGACTCCCCCACAACCACATACCCAGGTGGTTGGTGCATATAAATTTCTTCTTTAATATCACCATTAAAAAATGCATTTTTAACATCCAATTGATATATCGGCCATGATGAATTGGCTGCCAGAGATAATAATATACGTACCGAGTTGAGTCTTTCCACTGGAGAGAAGGTTTCTTCATAATCAATTCCATAGCTCTGAGTATAACCTTTGGCAACCAGTCGAGCCTTCAGGTGTGCAAGTGACCTATCTGGATTATGTTGGTAATATAAACCCACTTGCAACCAACGGGTTTTTTACCTGTGAGAGGAGGAACCAGTGGCCATGTATGATTGTCATTAAGTGCCTTCATTTCTTCATCCATTGCTGCCTTCCACCCTGGATGTTGTAGAGCCTCATGATATGAATGTGGAACAGATATGGAGGAAATAGAAGAAAGAAATTGACAACATAAAGGTGAGAGGCGATGATGAGACACAAAATTGGAAATAGGATGAGAAGTAGAAGGTTGAGTGCATGATCGAGGTTCTTTCCGTATAGCAATAAGATGAGTATCATATTGAGGACCAAAAATAACTGGTGATGAAGGACTTAGAGATAGAGAATGTAATAAAATTTTGTTACTTGAAAGATGCTCGGAGGCTCCTGAGTCAATTATCTAGGATGAAAATGAGGTAGATAGCATACGGGGAAGCGGTAGTGGTAGTAGTAGTTGCGGAGGAATTAGAAGAAGAACCTAACATTGTCTTCAATTTTTGAAATAGTTCATACTCTTCATCAGTAATATTTTTTTGTGCTGCTGATTTTGTGTGATGTTCTTCTTTTGTATAACTTATAAAGGCTTGATTAGCCCTTGTCAATTCTGGCTGTTCAATGTCTTTATAACAAATTTCTTTATAATGGCCATATTTTCCACAATAAGTGCATGCCCTGTAATGACACTGATCTATAGTGTGGCAAAAATATTTATAATGAGTACACTTGGTATCTTCTTTCCCATCTATTCGGCCACCACCAGTCCTTCCACCTCTTCCTCTGCCCCCTCTATAACCTCTACCTCGGCCTCGGCCGCGGTTAGATGATGATCCTCTATGATCGGAATATTAGCGGATGATACGTCAGTAGTGGAGGAAGAAGTGTCTGGAATAAAAAGTAGTGTTGCGCACACATCATCAAACTTTGGGGCAGCAGAAACACTGAAAAGTTGACTCTTGGCAATCTCAAGATGAGGTTTGACATTTGCAAGACAAATAGCAGTAATTAAGGCTTCCTTCTGTTTGTCTTGGATAGAAATATCAGTGATTGAAGTTTGAGGTAACTTCCACTCTTGAAGAAAGCCTCTAAAACTGGTCAAGTACTCATGAATATTTTCTCCTTGTTTAGTATTCAACATTCTTTGGAGAATATCATAGGGTCTATGTAGTGTATCCAGGCATGAGTACAGTTTAGCACATGTCTCCCAAATTTGTTTAGCAGTGTCAAGATGAATAAAATTATTGGAGACATGTTCTTCCATGCTATTGATTAGATAACTAATTACCAAAGTATCATTTTCAGCCATTTCATATAAAAAATATCATCTTCATCAATAGGTAGTCCTCGGGTGGTGAGGTGACCAAGTAGGTCTTTTGTTATAAGGAACCTCCGAACCGATGTGGACCAACTCATGAAATTTGATACCCAACATAAGGGTATGGTGGTGATTCTCAGTATATCACCTTTGATATTCATATTTTTGTCAGCCATTATAGGCCGCCCTTCTTCAAAATTATTTTTAATAATAACACCAAGTAGTACTTCTTCAATCAACTCGATGTATGGGGAAGTTTAGGATTGATGCTAAATTATTATTCTAATTTTTTTTCTAATACTACTCATAAGAGACTCAATAAAAATCTTCTATGTCAGGGAACTCTTATCCCATAAAAAAATTCCAATAATCTGATCATGGACTGCTCTCGGTAAACATAATTTCCAAACCAGCAAATTTTTTTTGATAACTCCTTCTAGATAGAGAGGCATGCATATACATAATATAATAAGCTGAAAGTATTCACATATTCATCCTTGAATCATCTTTTAAATTCAGAAACCAGTAACATGAAAAAAAAAATTTTGAACACTATCTCTTGGCTTGTGTTCTTCCTTCATAAAAGAGCCTTCTTTGAGTGGAGTTGATCATCACTTCTCTAGAGCATTCATTTGACGAGGGATCCTAAATATAATGCTCTGATGCCATGTTGAATTTAGGATCCCTTTTCCATAATTCTGAGCAAGAGAAAGAAGAAAGAAAAAGAAGAAAAGAGAAGAAGAGCTCTCGGGTAGAGAGAAGAAAAAATAAAAGAGCACAGAGAAGTTGTGCCAAGCAAAGGGAGAGAGAGAGAGAGAGAGAGAGAGAGAGAGAGAGAGAGTAACTCGAGATTGAGATCTTTAACTTGATTTATTCCGAATTACAATACCTCTATTTATAGTAGTGGAGGTAGTGTCCTTATATAATTAGCCTTTCTATCCTAATTACATTCCAAATCTAACTCTCTAAGATAAGTCTATTCAAACCAATCTACTAGAAGCCTAATATGAGTTGAACTAGGACTCTTGCTTCATTCACATGAATATAAGGGAGAAGGCCAGTCCGTAGCCTTATCCTTGTGGGTCCCTCATGATCTTCTAGCTCATCTTGATAAGTTTGACAACTCGTGAGATATTTGTGGGTCCCACTTGATCTTCAAGTCTTCTAACTCAATTCAACGTGTGCTTCCTTGGGCGAGGACACTTCTTGGTGTCCCACATCCTCATGGTGGGTCCCACCAGCTCGATGTTATGGACTCCATAGCAGGTCGAGTGATTAGTAGACACCGTGGGTAAATCATGTAATTTTTTGGTTTAAGCACTTTATTGGTTTAGATGTAATTTCCTTTCTTTTCATGGGCCTTGTTATTGGCCTTTGCTTTGTACTCTAACCCTAGTCCTCTTTTATAAGGGGATGAATGCTTGAATGGAATTAAGCTTGATCATTAGTCTTAAATCAGAGATCGGGTACTCTCTCTTCCAAGGAGGTCCAAGGTGCAAGCTTCCTTCGAAAGCTTGAGTCTTCTCAACTATAGGGCGTTCTAAAAATCCCAATCCGATGAATTCCAATTTGGAACCAATAGGACATCGCCGAGTGACTCGATCCATGGCTAGGGACCTTAAAAACGTGGTATCAGACAAGACCACCATCGGCGATTCTTCTTCTCTAAGTGATTTGTGAAATATTATTGAAGAAGTTCGTATTGGAGGAGACAACCAAACAGTAGCACTTCAGGCAGAGAATGCAGCACTCATAAATGATTTTCTGGAGCTTCAGGAGTCTGTTCTTCAACTCAATCTTCAAAATGGAGAGTGGCTTGCTAGGGATTCTTCTATTCCTGGTAGTTCCAGCAGGCCATCTGACCAACAGCCCCTTCACCAACCATCTACTCAACCTCCTATGCGTCCAACATATCAAACAACGAGGGGTGTCCATAGCATAAGCCACACCACCGTTCCCAGGTACACAAAGCTTGATTTCCCCACTTATGATGGGTTCTCTGACCCTTTAATATGGTTACATAGGTGTGAAATTTTTTTTGGAATCAAAGAACACAAAAGGACGACCGGGGCCCTTTAGCTGCCTTCCACATGCTCGATGAAGCACAGCTATGGTTCCACCAGTTTGAATCTAAACACCACATCAATGATTGGGACACTTTTAAGGAGTGTTACATGCTAAGGTTCCCCTCCCCCCCCCCCCCCCCCCCCCCCCCCCCCCCCCCCCCCCCCTCCTTCCTCCCCCGGGCCAGAAGTAACCGTTTGGGTGATTTGGTGAACCTAAAACAAATTGGTTCAATAGAAGCTTATCAAAAACAATTTCAGGAACAACTAGCAAGAGCAAGCAGGTATGTTCGTCCTTATCAATATGTTAATTTATTTACTACTGAACTAGTGGAAGCACTTAGGTTGAAAGTTGAATTATATGACCCACCAGACTTAGCTCATGCTATGAATCTGGCCTGTACCTTTGATACCAAATAGAGGTTCTTGAAAGAGTCTATGGTGTGTCGGCCCCCATGGCAAGGCCGTGTAGCCACTGGTGCACCAAATGCCCCTAGATTCCCTATGCGGCATGGCCAGAACAGCTCTCAACCATCAGAGACACACAAGTTAACGCCGCCCACCCCCTTCATTTGCCGCCTTACACGCTCAGAGATGGATCAGAGGAGGGCCAAAGGGCTTTGTTACAATTGTGATGAGCAATTCATTCCTAGGTACCAATGCAAACGTTTGTTTTGGTTAGAGGTGGAAGATTCAGAGGACACCACACCACTTGAGGAAGCAGAAGAGCCAGTGGTGGTCGAACCACCCATTTCCCTACATGCTATGACAGGGTTGCATAGTACAAACACTATGCAGGTCTGTGCCATCCTCCAACACCTCATGTTGTTGGCCTTAGTTGATTAGGACAGCACCCACAACTTCATCAGCCATCCAGCGACACAACAACTTGACTTGCATATTCAGCAGAACACTGGGACTTCGGTTTCTGTAGCAAATGGTGACAAGATTTCCAGTGCTGTAATTTGTTCAGCAGTACCCTTTGTCATTGAAGGACGCAAATTCGTGATAGATTTCTTGGTCATTCTGCTCGCCGGGTTTGACTTGGTATTGGGTATCAAATGGTTGCAGCAGTTGGGTCCAATTTTATGGGATTTCAAGTCCCTCACTAAGAGCTTTACTTTTGCCCAACAACCCATTATCCTTCATGGGACTCATGCACCGTCCCCTTGCACTCTCCAACATTTACAAGTTCTGGACTCCGACCATTGTAAGTTGCATTCAGTCTTAACAGAATTTGTAGATTTATTTCAGGAGCCAACAACTCTCCCACCTATCCGAGCTTGTGACCACCAAATTCATTTAAAATTGGGCACTGAGCTAGTAGTGGTGCGTCCATACCGCTACCCCCATTTAAAAAAAGATTAAATCGAGCGGCAGTGTCAACAAATATTAGAGCAAGGCATTATTCAGCCGAGCCGGTCACCCTTCTCTTCTCTAGTCTTATTAGTAAAAAAATAAGACAACACCTGACATTTTTGTGTGGACTAAAGAGAGCTAAATGCCAAAACCATCACAGATAAATTTCCTATTCCAGTGGTGGATGAACTGTTGGATGAATTACATGGAGCACACTTCTTTACTGTTGAATTTATGGAAAAGAGAAATACTTCATTGACATCAATAACTTGTTGTAATCAGAGTACATGAACCTCTATTTATAATAGAGGAAGGTAGTAGAGTCCAATTACAATAAAACTACCCTTGTCCCAATTACACCCAAAATTTAACACTTAAGGTCAGTCCTAACATAATTAGGTAACTCAATATTGATAAAAGACAAATATAACTTAAACTAAAACTCTTCTTGGTCGTGACCCTAAAATAAAGATACTTTCGTGAGTCCTTCTTGATCTTCCAATTGATGTGATAAGGATGTGAACTCTTGGTAATCATTGTGGGTCCTACTTCTTATGGGCTTGGGTCTATCTTGTGGGCCTTCCTTGGTCATGTGGCCCATCTTATAATAATCTTACATATGTGGGTCCTACTCCTAGCCGGTAAGCCATTGCTTCATAATCTAGTCCAAATGCTAGATGTAGGGCACACTCCACTGCTATCGGTAGTGTGTCTATCGGCATTGCTCTGAAGTGTCCACCACCGTGTCCCTCCATAGGACAACGACTCTCAAATGGTAGGAGTCATAAAAGCCATTACAGGGGGGGGGGGGGATATCATTTATGTAATAATAAGTTCCTCCGTCATGGTTTCCCAACTGTGATATTTTTTGACAGGACCTATCATGGTTTCCCAACCATGATATTTTTTGACAGGGTATTCTCTGTCATGGTTTCCCAACCGTGATATATTTTTTTTTACAGGGCCTATCATGGTTTCCCAATCGTGATATTTTTTGATAGGGTATCCTCCATCATGGTTTCCCAACTGTGATATTTTTTGACGGGGTAAAATAAGTGATGATATGAGGCCACGTCTTCTTCAATAATAATGTTCCTAAAGAGACATAATAGCAACAATTGTAGATAACACGACCATCTTCCAACACATATAACACGAACCAAAAAATAAATTTTGTAGGACCCATGAAATAATCATAATCTGATATAAATATTTTTTCTTAGATGCACAAACTTCATCTTTTGTGCTCCCCTTTTCTTGAATATTTTGGTCACATAAACTTATTCACAACATATGAAATAAAATACCTCTTTCTTGTTCTTCTTCTACTTCTCCCCCTCAAGCTGGGAGGTAATGGCAATGATACCAGCTTGAACCAAATATCATAGATGTAGAAATAAACCCAAATAACAGAGATTTATAAATAAGCCCTCAAACCAGGGAGAAGTGAGATATTTTCCTGATCAACTCAAAAAGTGACACCAAAAAATTGGCATAAATTCAGATTTTTCAATACAACAGAATACCCACATGACCTATGATTCTTCCAATTCAAATATATCTTTCAATATAGATCAGATTGACATGAAATATTTTCTTTTTGAAAGTAGACTTAAATAAATTTCATCAAAATATAACATATCTCCATAAAATATAATTATCCAAAGGTAAATAATCTGATAGGTTTCGGTCTCTATCATTTGGCTGAACTAAGTTCTGTTTCTCCTATTTTTCCAGAACGACCATTGACTCTTCCAAGATCAATATCTCCTTATAAAAAAATCATACCGAGAATTGGTTGAATATTTCAGAAAATATACTTACATACCTTTATCTTGACATATATTTATCCATATAAAGTCTCTTACTTGATAGCTTCAAATACCTCGGAAGTTGAGGTTTCTGCTGCAGGTCGAATCTCTTTTTCAATCTAACCTTTGCTGCGTCAAATATCTATTTCTCTTTGTACATAGCTCAGATAAAAAAATGGTTGAATAGGTAAAAGAATAGACTTACATATCTTTCGTTTTATATATATTTATCCATATAAAGTCTAGTTCTTGATAACAAAAATACCTCAGAATCTGAAGATTGCTGTTGCTGCTCTAACTTTTTCGCAACCTGACCTTTGCTCATTCAAATATGGATATCTCTCTAAAGATAACTCCGATTGGAACAAATAAGTTTTATTTGGAAATTATACTAAAATATATTTCCTTAAATATATAATTTTAAATATAAAAAATATGTATAGAGGTAAAAAACACAAAGAAAACTACAGGTGTAGGGACTAAAAAAAAACTATGAACCTAGACTTAGGGTTTAGAGTTTAGAGAAAAGGATCACATTACCTCCGTGAGTTGACCAAGTCAACTCACCAAACCTGCTCTGATACCATGTTGAATTTATGGAAAAGTAAAATACTTCATTGACTTCAATAACTTGTTGTAATCAAAGTACATGAACCTCTATTTATAATAGAGGAAGGTAGTAAAGTCCAATTACAATAAAACTACCCTTGTCCTAATTACACCCAAACTCTAACACTTAAGGTAAATCCTAACATAATTAGGTAACTCAATATTGATAAAAGACAAATATAACTTAAACTAAAACTCTTCTTGATTGTGACCCTAAAATAAAGATACTTTTGTGAGTCCTTCTTGATCTTCCAACTGATGTGATAAGGATGCCAAATCTTGGTAATCATTGTGGGTCCTACTTTTATGGGCTTGGGCCCATCTTGTGGGCCTTCCTTGGTCATGTGGTCCATCTTATAATAATCTTGCATATGTGGGCCTTCCTTGGTCATTTGGGCTTGATCTTATCATCCAGCATTTACTAAACTGGATTTGAGATTTGGTTCCCACCAGATTCGGGTACAACTTTCAGATGTGGGGAAGACTGCCTTCCGTACACATCATGGCCACTTCGAATTCCTCGTGATGCCATTTGGGCCTTTCAATGCCCCATCCACATTTCAAGCCCTTATGAATGAGGTATTTCACCCTCTCTTACGAAAGTACGTTATGGTTTTCTTTGATGACATTTTGATCTATAGCAAGCAGTGGGACATCCAAGTTTTTCATTTGCACCATGTCTTCCAATTGCTGCATTCACATCATCTATCTCTCAAGAAATCCAAGTGCTCCGTTGGCACCACCGAGGTGGCTTATCTTGGGCATGTCATATATGCCTCTGGGGTTAAGGCACACAGTAGCAAGATCCAGGTGGTTGTCGAATGGCCTCCTCCACATTTAGTCATCGCCTTACGGGGATTCTTAGGCCTGGCTAGGTAATATCAGAAGTTCATTCGAGACTATGGCCAATTGGCTGCTCCTCTCATGACTTTACTGAAGTGTAACTCCTGCACTTGGTCTGAAGCTACTGCCTCCTCTTTTTCCCACTTAAAGCACACCTTAGCCACTGCCCCTGTGCTCCAACTTCCAAATTTTGAAGAGCAGTTTATGGTAGAATGTGAAGCTTCAAAGGCGGCCTTTGTGCGGTCTTTCAACAGCAGGTTCATCCCGTTGGAAGATGGGCTGAAGTCCACAAGCTCAAGACAAGAAACTCACACTTCAAAGGAGTTGCATATGTGTGAAATATGATAATTCACTTCAAGATGGCATAGAGGTGTAAATATGTGTTCTTTTTATGTCTTTTATTTCATCAAGTTGTAGCCCTAAGGGCATTTTAAAGACTATAAATAAAGGCATTGGCTAAGAGGTAGATCATTGAAGCGCTCTCCTCTCTTTCCAAAAATTCGTCCAGCCCTCATTTTCTCTTTGACGCAAACCTCTTCTCCCTTAATCCAAACTCTCTCCTTCCACGTCCTTCCTCTTCTCCTCTCCTTTTCTCTTCTTCTTCTTCTTCCTCGTTGATCTAAAGTTCCTTTCATGAGATCCTAAATTCTACATGGTATTAGAGCAAGGAGTTTAGGATCCATATTGATGAAGTTATTAAAGAATCTGTTCAAGAAGTTGTAAAAGAAGGAGTTCGGTCATGAAGAGATAAGTTCATTCTCTTCTTATTTACATTTTGTTTCCTTTCCTTATTTACATATTCTTTACTGTTTTTCTACTTCTTGAACTTTGAATCACATCAAGTCAAGATAAATCTTTATATGTTGTGAAGATTTATTTTTATGAATAAATTGATGTTATAATCTTGATCTTCTTGTAAATCAATTACAAGCGGATCAAGATCATTTGCTGCTTGTGTCTTATTAAGATTGATGGTTGAGATTCAATTACCTTTATGTAACTTGGATCAATCTCACTTGAGGTAGAATTCAGTACATGTTGCTGTAACTTCTCCTACTTAATGTTGCTCATGGGTTTGTGTTATGTTGTTGGATGCCCATTATATGTTTGGTGAAATTCCAGCAGTCTTTTACCCTTTGTGGTTTCTTTTGAACTTCAACAATTGATTTTTTTTTTACGTTGAAATATCCTATGATATGAAGATAAATTTCTTCCAAGTATCTTGATTGCCTTTAAATCATCCCTAAATATTTTTTCTCTCTCTCTCGGTATGTTTTGGAGTTTTGATTAAGTCCTAATCGGTTGCATATATCTTTTCCTTTTTATTTTTAAGAATACAAGAGGAATTGAGTGATGGCTGGATTTTATTCTCACTTGCTAAAGGCACAAATTTGTTGATAATTTGGTGCTTGCTCTCGTGAAGGAAATTGGTTTCTTGTTCTCTTTTTTGGTGATTGATTTGGTCCACGGGTTCTTCAAATTACTTTGAGTAATTGTTAATTGAAGAAGGCCCCTTCCCTTGACCTCCACATTTGACTTGCCTCATCATGGAGAGTGGACACAACAGTAATTAGAGTGATATACTCTGTATTACTACGATTCCACTAAGAGGTCTCTCCAATTACATGAGCTGGTCACAATCGGTATGGAGGGTTCTTATTACTCGTGACCTCTTAAGCCACGTTATTAAATATCCTCCTCCGATTGATGAAGAAGATGAGACCTACCACAAGTGGGTTAAAAATGATAACATAGTGATAAGTTGGCTTATCAATAGCATGGAAGAGCATGTGGTCCACTTGGAAACCGCCAAGGACATATGGGACACTTGTGCTAAGCTTTACTCAAGTATTGCCACATTACAAAAAATATATGATGTCTTACAAAATATGCTGCATACTAAACATGGAGATAATATTCACGAATTTTTGGCCGGATTTTGGGGCATTCTCCAAGAATGGAAAATAGCTCAGTTATACTCCACTAATATTGTCGTTCAAGAACGACAACAAGAAGCCTTGGTAGCAGCTATTTTCTTATCGAATATTAAACCTTACCTTAAGGTTGCAAAAACTCAGCTTCTAAGTTCTTCCTCTCTTCCATCTTTCAATGACATTAGTGCTACATTACTTCAAATTCCTGATCCATCCCCTCCTATTGATGCCCCATTGGCGATGTTCTCCGGCAATCAGAGTACATCTTCATCATACCGAGGATGGGGCAGAAATATGAGAGGGGGTAGAACTATGAGAGGGGCTGAAAATAGAGGTGGTTGAACGGGTCCGAATAATTCCAGTACTGGGCCTCAACTTTGCATTTACTGTGGTGGTTAGAACCACCTTGTGGCAACATGCTGGAAACTTCATGGAAAGCCTAATTGGGCCACGACTAACCCAGTCTCTGTTAGCGTTGAGAAACATGAAGATAAGGCTGAATCATCCTCCAGAAATCTGACTCTTACTGCTGAAGACTATATTGCATTTCAAAAAATGAAGTCCTTCATGGAATCCTCTATTCCCCCATCATCTACTGCTGCTACTACTATTGCCTCGGGTATGCTTTCTTCCTCTTCTTCCTCTTCTTCCTCTTCCTCTTGGATCATCGACTCCGGGGCCTTCGAACATCTATCAGGTAACAAACACTTGTTGCAGTCCTTATATCCTTGTCATCCTAAAAAATTCATTACTATTGCTAATGGTACCCAAACCAAGGTCCTTGACAAAGATTCCTCCTCTCTTACCTCATTTATGCCCCTTCAAGATGTTTTGTTTGTCCCTCAATTTCCTTTAAATTTTCTCTCGGTTAGTCTATTAACCAAACAATTAAATTTCTCTATCACCTTCTCACCGTCTTCTTGTGTATTTCAGGATCTCACTATGAAGCAGGTGATTGGTGGCTGGTTAGTCTATTAACCAAACAATTAAATTTCTTTATCACCTTCTCACTGTCTTCTTGTGTATTTCAGGATCTCACTACGAAGCAGGTGATTGGTGGCTGCCATGAAAAGGGGGGCTTGTACTACTTCACTCTTCCACCATTTGCTGGATTATCATCCACTACATCCGAGGCCAACTTTGGCACAACCGGCTTGGTCATCCATCTACCCCTTCACTTCGTTCTTTGCTTCCGTCCTCAAAAGAACTTTCTAATTTCAGTTGTGAGGTTTGTCAATTAAGTAAACATATTAGGAGTACATATTCTCCTTGTCTTACAACTACAAGTACTGCTCCTTTTGAGCTAATACATTCTGCTGCATGGGGACCTTTATGTGTTTCAAATATTTCCCAAGTTAAATATTTTGTCATTTTTGTTGATGATTTTACCCGAGTGACTTGGTTATATTTATTTAAAGAGCGTTCATAAATTCTTCCTTTGTTTAAAAATTTTCATGCTATGGTCTTGACACAATTTGGGAAGAAAATTCAAATCCTTAGATCTGATAATGCTAAGGAATACATGTCTAATGAATTCAAATCATTTTGTGAGAGTAATGGGCTTATTCATCAAACATCATGTGCCTATACCCCTCAACAAAATGGTGTTGCTGAAAGGAAGAATAGTCATCTTCTTGAAGTTGCTCGGGGCCTCCTCTACTCCATGAAGGTACCCTATTTCTATTGGCCTCATGCTATACTTATGGCATGCTTTCTTATTAATAAGTTACCTTCATCAGTTCTTCATCATAAAACTCCTTACTCTGTGTTATTTAATGGTGAATATCCTTTTTCTCTTCCTTTGAAAGTGTTTGGATGTACTTTTTTTGTTCATGTTACATCCCCACATAAAAATAAACTTGATCCTCGGTATATGAGGTGCATTTTTTGGGGGTACTCTCGCACCCAGAAAGGTTATGTCTGTTACAATCTTACCCTTCAAAGGATGCTTATCTCTCGGGATGTGACTTTCTTTGAGGACACCTCCTTCTACTCCTCCCATGATGCTCCCTCAGGATAGACTTTTCCTTCTACCACTCCTTGTCCACTTGTGCCTTTCAATCTTGAAGTTAACCCAAACCCTGATCCATCGGCTGTACCTTCACCTGTGGAGTTGTCAGATCCACAAGAGTTAAGTCCTCCTCCTCCTATGTATGGGCGTGAATTTGATACTCGGCCTATTGTTTTAAGAAAGGAACGTCGTTCTTGTACTACTTCACATCCTATCTCCAATTTTATGTCTAACCATCACTTGTCTTTCGAATGTTTTCAAGTCCTTGCGTCTATTTCTTCTACTTCCATTCCACAGTCGTATCAGGAGGCTCTGAGGCATCCAGGATGGAAGGCCACTATGGATGAAGAAATGCATGTCTTAAACAAAAATCTAACCTGGTCCTTAACATCACTCCCAAAAGGTAAGAGAATGGTTGGTTGTTGATGGGTTTTTTTGGTAAAACATAATCCGGATGGATCGGTTGCTCGTCTTAAAGCTCGACTTGTTGCTAAGGGCTATACTCATTGCTATGGGATAGATTATGAGGAGACCTTCTCTCCTGTTGAAAAATTGAATTCGGTACGCATCATCTCATCTATTGCTGCTAGCTCATCATGGCTCGTCTATCAATTGGATGTTAAAAATGCCTTTTTAAAAGGTGATATAAGTGAGGAAATTTATATGGTTCAACCACCTGGTGTTAAGCACCGTAGATATATCTCAATGGTGCGGTTCACCACCTCAGTTTGCCTGTCTGTCTGTGGATGATAGGCGGAGGAGAACTTAAATTTTGTTCCACTCAAGCGAAACAGTTCCCGCCAAAAGGTGCTCGTGAAAACTGCATCTTTGTCACTCACAATGGATTCTGGAATGCCATGTAAGCAGACTATCTACTCCAGGAAAGTCTGATCAACCCGTGCTGCTGTATACAGATGAGCCATCGGTATAAAATATCTGTACTTGGAGAATCTATCAACCACTATGAAAAGTATGGATTTGTCGGCGGATAGGGGTAGGCCTTCCACAAAATCCATTGAAATGTTGGTCCAAATCTGCGTAGGAAGGGCCAGAGGCTGGAGAAGACTGGCTGGACTCAAGTGCTCGGCTTTGTTGTACTGGCATACCTGATAGTCCCCCACATAATTAGCAATAGAGGGTTTCATGGCTTGCCAGTAAAAATTAGCTCGAATTCTGTGCAAGGTCTTCTGGATCCCCTCATGTGTACTGTCATGGTAGGCCGAGAGAATAGCTGGAATCAACTCGGACTCAGGTGGAAGGAAAATCCATTGCTTTTAATAAATAAGTGAATCCTGGATGGACCACTTCAAATTCATTGTCCCTTCCGATATCTTCTGATGCAGTTCATGCAGTGCAGGGTTAGTGGCATGTGCGTCTCGCACCAAGTCCAGAATGAGAAATCTCGGCTGGCTGATAGAATAGACCGACTGCTGATCTTCAAAACACCGTGACGAGGTGTTTGCCGCCTTATTTAATCTCCCCGCACGATACTCCACTGAGAAGTCAAACTCCAACAACTTACTGATCCAGTGCTGCTATGGCGACGTCGTCAAACGTTGTTCTAGTAGGATTTTAAGGTTGTAGTGATCCGTGCGTATGAGAAAAGCCCGGCCCTAGAGATAAGGCCTCCAATGTTGGATCACTTTGGCCAACCCAATCAATTCTCGCTCATAGGTTGCCAGCTTGTGATGATGGACTGCCAACTGTCTGCTAAAATACGTAATAGGATGGCCCAACTGCTATAAAACCTCCCCAATGCCCACGCCTGAAGCGTCGCACTCTACCACAAACAATTCGTCAAAGTTGGGAAGTTGTAATACAGACACGGATGCAAGGGCAGCTTTGAGTGCCACAAACGACGTGGTGGCCCCATCATTCCAAATAAAGGAATTTTTCTTCAGTAGACTCGTCAATGGTGCTGCCACTGGCCCATAGTTCTGAATAAATTTGCGGTAGTAGCCTGCAAGACCCAAAAAACCCCGTAATGTAGAACACGACTGTGGCCGCGGCCACTCGTGAATAGCTCGAATCTTCTCGGGATCCACCGTAACCCCCTCATGTGAGATAATGTGTTTCAGATACCCCCACATGTGAAGCCTCAAAAGAACACTTGGAATGTTTCAAATAGAGCTGATGTGCTCTTAACAAGTCGAAAACAATCCTCAAGTGTGCCAAGTGATCCTCAACCAACTTGCTATATATCAAAATATCATCAAAAAATACAAGAACAAAATTTTGAAGATAGGGGCTAAATACCTCGTTCATCAAAGCTTGAAAAGTGGAGGGTGCATTGGATAACCTGAACGGCATGACGACGAAACTCAAAGTGGCCTATTATGGACTCCATAGCATCATGAGTTATCCATAGGCATAGGGATTAAATTATGTCAATTTACTTTTCATGTAATTTCAATTCGGTTTGGTTTAATTTGTTTGGTTTGGTTTACTTTGGGTTGGTTCAGTGTAATGTGGCGTGAACCACTTGACCTATGGGTCATCTTTGTATTTCCGTCCTCAACCCTATTTAGGGGGACGTGAAGGAAAAGAGTGGCAAGTATTGAGAAAATTAGATTTAACTGGTCAGATTCTCCCTCAGAGGTCTAGGTCGAATCCTCCCTTTGAGGTCCAAGGTTGAGCTTCCTCCAAAGCTCCTTCATTCTATTTGAGTTCCACCATTACTCATTCAAGAAACAAGAATTCTCTTCCAACGTCAAGATCATCCATGGAGGGAAGAGAGGAAAGAAGGGTGACTCGATCCATGGCAAGGGAAGAACCTAACATCTTGGTATCAGACAGGTCCACCCTTGGGGATTCCTCTTCCCCTGACGATTTGAGACAGTTAGTGGAAGATACTAGGAAGAGGACAGATAACCAGGCTCATGCCCTGGAAGAGGTGTGTCAAACAACCACCATCAATTCCAACCACTACCTCCCCTACAACCACCAATGCGTCAACACCATCCCCATCTGGGGCCTGCCATTCAAGGACCAAACACTGTGCCCAGGTATTTAAAACTTGACTTTCCTACATATGATGGGTCTAAGGACCCTTTGATTTGGTTAGCCAAGTGTGATCAGTTCTTTTATCATAAAAAAACACCTCAGGATGAGAAAGTGTATTTGGCCGCCTACCACATGCTCGATGAAGCGCTTCTATGGTACCACCAATTTGAAATGACCAAGTGGTTCAAGATTGGGCAACTTTTAGACAGTCTTGCATGATGAGATTTGGTCCTCCAGCTAGTAGCAATCCATTGGGAGAATTAATCAATTACAAACAAACTGGATCACTAGAGGTGTACCAAAAGACCTTCCAAGAAAGGTTAGCCCGAGCGAACTAGTTTGTTAGCCACACACAGTATGCTCATATTTTTACTGTTGGTTTGATAGAATCTCTGAGATTAGAAGTTGAATTACATGCTCCTATAGATTTTGACCACACTATGAATTTAGCCAGGGAAATTGAGCACAAGCAGCGTGTTCTAAAGGAGTCACTGGTCAGAAAACCAGCTTGGCCAGGGAGGCACAATGCCTCAGCGCCAAATCCTTCCTATGGACCTCCACGATTTAGAGACAGTGCAGCCCCATGCCTAGACATCTCTAATTCGGCTCCACCTGCTCCTTACTTTAAAAACCTTACTAGACAGGAAATGAAGCAGAGAAAGGCCAAGGGCCTATGTTTTAACTGTGATGAACAATATGTCATTGGACACCACTGCAAATGATTATTCAGTATATGTCTGTGGGAGGATGGAGAAGAAATACTACCTGAGGAGGAACTTGTGCAAACTGTCCAAGAAGGTCCAGAGATTTTCCTTCATGCTATGACTGGTCTACGCAGTTCATGCACAATGCAGGTTAAAGCACAGTTACATCATTTACAGTTACTGGCTTTAGTTGACTCGGGCAGTGCACATAATTTCATCAGTTAGCAGGCGGCAAAACAACTTGGGTTAGTAGTATAGCAACAGACTGGTCTTTGTGTATCAGTAGCCAATGGGGCTAAAATTAATAGTGTAGGCATATCGCCAGCCACACACTTTGATATTGAGGTACATGCATTTGTTGCAGATTTTCTGGTGATTCCACTATCAGGATTCGATTTGGTATTCGGAATTAAATGGCTACAATTGTTGGGGCCTATCATATGGGATTTCCAAGCTCTGACCATGTCTTTTATAGAGGACCAACATCACATTATATTGCATGGCACACAAGCACCACTCACTTGCGCACTACAGGTTGCCCAGGTCCAGTCCACAGTCACATGTAAGTTCTCTCACTTACTTACAGAATTTGAAGATATCTTTCAGGACCCTATTGCCTTACCGCCAATTAGGCACTGTGGTCACCGTATCTGTTTGAAAACGGGTACTGAGCCGGTAGTGGTGCGTCTATATCGTTACCCCCACTTACAGAAGGATGAGATTGAAAGGCTGTGCCAGCAGATGTTAGCACAGGGTATTATTCAGACTAGCAGGTCTCCTTTTTCCTCATCGGTATTACTAGTCCGCAAGCATGATAAGTCATGGAGATTTTGTGTGGATTACCGATAACTCAATGCCCATATGATTAAAGATAAATTTCCTATTCTAGTGGTGGACGAGCTGTTAGATGAGCTACATGGATCTACTATGTTTACTAAACTCGATTTGAAATCTGGCTATCATCAAATCCGAGTTCATCCATCAGATGTGGAGAAAACAGTGGTCCGCACGCATCACGGCCATTTTGAGTTTCTCGTAATGCCATTTGGTCTGCCTTCCACCTTCCAGGCCCTCATGAATGAGGTATTTTCCTCTCTCTTGAGAAAATATGTATTGGTATTTTTCGACGATATTTTGGTCTATAGCAACAGCTGGGAAGAACATCTTCAGCACCTTCACCAGATATTTTCTCTTATACATTCACATCATTTGGTTTTAAATTGGTCCAAATGTTCTATGGGCACATCAGAAGTGGCATACTTGGGCCACGTTATTTCAACAACGGGGGTGAAGGTAGACCATAATAAGATACAGGCAGTCACAGACTGTCCTATTCCTACATCTATTACAGCCTTAAGAGGATTTTTGGGCCTAGCTGGGTATTATAGAAAATTTATTCATAGCTATGGCCAACTTTCAGCTCTGCTCAACAATCTCCTCAAGAAAAATGCTTTTACCTGGTCAGAGATAGCAGCTCATTCCTTTCAGCAATTGAAAGACGCCTTATCATCAGCCCCAGTTTTGCAGCTCCCCGACTTTGATGAGTCGTTTGTAGTGGAATGTGATGCTTCAGGGGGCGGTATTGGAGCAATGTTGTACCAACAGGGCCACCCGATTGCTTATTTTAACCGACAACTGGGACAACACCACCACAAGTTGGCAGCTTATGGGAAGGAATTGATCGGATTGGCGAAAGGTATACAACATTGGCGCCCTTATCTATGGGGACGTTCTTTTTTAATTCGCACTGATCATTGCAGCCTCAAGTATCTTCTTGAGCAGCATCTCACTACTTCACCACAACAACATTGGTTAAGTAAACTTATGGGGTTTGACTTTTCTGTCGAGTATAAACTAGGAAGTTTGAATGTAGGGGTTGATGCATTATCTCGCCGGGCCGTTCCAGAGCCGTAATTAAATACCATCAGTCAGCCCAGAGCTCTCTTGTTGGATTCTATCCGGGAAGAGGCTCAACAGTACCCGGATATTATCACCTTATGCCAGGACATCCAGCAGGGGACAGCGGCAAACAATTGGAGGGTTCAGGACAATCTCATCCTCTACAAAAACAGAATTTTTCTACACCACACATCCCCTCTGATTAACAGCATTTTAGCCTCCTTCCATGACAATACACATGAGGGCCGAAAAAAAACATATTTCCCTATCAATAGGGAATTTTATTGGAGGGGCATGAAGCGCAGTATAGCTCATTATGTGGCGGCTTGTCAGACTTGTCAATGGAATAAAGCTGAAACATTAAGTCCAGCTGGGTTGCTCCAACCACTTCAGCTTCCGTCACAGGTCTGGTATGATATTTCTATGGACTTCATAGATGGACTTCCCTCTTCGTCGGGTAAATCTATTATCTTTGTAGTGGTGGATCGTTTCTCTAAGTATGAGCATTTCATTCCTGTGACGCATCCTTACACTACAGCTCAGGTCGCTCAACTTTTTATGGATAACATTGTCTGCTTACATGGGATGCCGAATTCAATTACCAGTGATAGGGATGCAATCTTTACAAGTACCTTCATGAAAGAACTCTTCAAGTTACAGGGCACAACGTTAGCCTTTTCTTCAGCCTACCATCCGCAGACTGATGGTCAGACAGAGGTTATCAAAAGAACCATTGAAATGTATCTCCGCTGTTTCATGGGGGACTCACCTAAGAGGTGGGTTAAGTGGCTCGCCTAGGCTGAGTTATGTTACAACACCTCCTACCACAGCGCACTTGGCACAACCCCATTCAAGGTGGTATATGGTAGAGAACCTCCCCATCTTTTAGCCTATGAACTAGGGGCATTTAAAGTCGCCACTTTGGACCAAGCATTAGCTGAAAGAGACACATTCATCACTGAGGTGCGCACTCATCTACAGGAGGCACAACATTCTATGAAAAAATATTATGACTGGAGATTATGTTTGGTTGCGTCTCCAACCCTACAGGCAGTTGTCGTTGACAACCTCCAAACGTCACAAGCTCTCTCCTAAATATTATGTTCCCTTTCAGGTGATGGACTGCATTAGGACAGTAGCCTACCAATTGCAGGTTCCGCCAGAGGCCAGAATTCACAACGTCTTTCATGTCTCACAATTAAAGGCCCTCCAAGGTGATTCACCTTTGCTGCACACCCCGCTGCCTCCACTCCATGAGGGACGGGTACTTTCTACCCCAGCCCAGGTATTACAAGCTCGCCGTATTCAGGGTGATTGGGAGATCTTAGTGCAATGGGTAGATGCTGACCCCAGTGACACGACATGGGAGCCATTAGCGGCGTTTCACACCCTCTACCCATACTTTGAGCTCTAGGACAAGCTCTTTCTCCAGGGGGGGGGGGGGGGGGGGTGATGTTATGGACTCCATAGCATCATGAGTTATCCATATGCATAGGAATTAAATTATGTCAATTTACTTTTCATGTAATTTCACTTCGATTTGGTTTACTTTGTTTGGTTTGGTTTACTTTCGGTTGGTTCAGTGTAATGTGGCATGAACCACTTGACCTATGGGTCATCTTTGTATTTCTGTCCTCAACCCTACTTAGGGGGACGTGAAGGAAAAGAGAGGCAAGTATTGAGAAAATTAGATTTAACAGGTCAGATTCTCCCTCTGAAGTCTAGGTCGGATTCTCCCTTTGAGGTCCAAGGTTGAGCTTCCTCCAAAGCTCCTTCGTTCTATTTGAGTTCCACCATTACTCGTTCAAGAAACAAGAATTCTCATCCAACGTCAAGATCATCCATGGAGGGAAGAGAGGAAAGAAGGGTGACTCGATCCATGGCAAGGGAAGAACTTAACATGGCCATGGTGCGTGTGGAACACCGTCTTCTCGATATCAGAGGGGTGCATCCGGATTTGATGGTATCCCAAACGGAGGTCAAGTTTAGTGAATAACCACGACCCATGTAACTCATCCAGGAACTCATCCACTACCAGAATCAAGAACTTGTCTTTTACTGTCTACACATTCAACTCCCGATAATCCACTCAGAACCTCCATGTCCCATCATGTTTCTTCACAAGTAAGACGGGTGAAGAGAATGGGGAGCGGTTGGGACGAATAAGACCCTGTTTCAACATCTCATGGCACTGATGCTCTATCTCGTCCTTGTGAAGGTGTGGGTAATGTTATGGTCGCATGACCACTACCTCAGAACCTGGTTTCAGATAGATCCTGTGGTCACAGTGCCTCATGGGAGGCAACCCCGAAGGCTCCTGGAAGAGGTCAGAGAACTCCTCAACCAGACCTTCACTAGTACTGTCAGGCTGATCCTGTGTCTACAAAGTGTGTATGCGGTGAACCCTGTCCACCTGACAGCCCTGTAAGAGCACCCGACTTCCGGCCAAATCAAAGCTCATGGTTAAAGCCAAAAAGTCCCACAGAATGGGCCCCAACATTTGTAACCATTTAATGCCTAATACCATATCAAATCCTGCCAGGGGAATAACAAAACATTCCGCATTAAATGAAGTAAATCCAATGGAAAAATTTACCGCCTTACTAATCCCATAGCTGGGACCTTCTCGCCATTGGCCACTGAGACGGTGGCTGTCGAATGAGTGTGTATCTGGAGTTGGAGATGTTGTGTGGCTGTCAAACTCAGCAAATTGTGTGTACTCCCCGAGTCAACTAGTCCCACCAGTTCTCGGTCGATGACATGAGCTCAGACTTGCATTGTAGTAGGCGATTTCTACCCAGTAATAGCATGCAAGGGTATCTCTGGTGGTTCCTCCTCGATAATATCCTTTGGCTCCTCTGGATCCTCTGAATCCTCCACCTCGAGCCAAAACAATCGTTTACATTGGTGTCCGACCCGATATTGCTCATCGCAGTTATAACATAGATTTTTGGACCGCCTTTCTACCATCTCTGCACTCGTCAATTTTTTTATAAAGCTCAGTAGGGAATTACCAGGGCGGGGATCAGCTACCCGAGTGGTAGTCGGAGTGTGTCTGGATGGTGCTGCTGTAGATGCTCCTTGAGATGAATTATAGCGGTTCCCTTGTCACGTGGAGGAAGTGTTCCTCTCACTCGACCAACCCGCCTTACGCTGTTATAGCTGTTGTCATTGTTCCATTGCTCATGCCATATTCATGGCATGAGCTAAATCCGTGGGCATAAGGAGTTCTAACTCTAGCCGTAATTACTCATTGAGACCTTCTGTGAATAAGGAGACCTGTTGGTCAACCAATACCCTCTCACTAGCACGACCCAACTTTTCCTGGAATAGTTTTTGATATTGTTCCACCGAACCAGTTTGTCTCAATAGGACTAACTCTCCCATGGGGTTGCTATTGGCAGGAGGCCCAAATCTAACTATGCATAGATTTTTAAATTCTCCCCAAGTCATTCCCGGTCTCTCTTTCTCTACTTGAGTAACCCATAACATGGCTTCATCTGTCATATGGAAAGAGGCTATTTGCACCTTATCCCATTCAGTAGTCCCTTGGTTCAAATTTTTTTTTCACATCTATGCAACCAAATTAAGGGACCCATAGAACCATTGAAAGAGGGAAACTCTAACTTGGTGTACCTTGGGACTATGCCTCCATGCTGAGGTCCTTGGATAGTAGTGCGCCCAGGCCACTGCTCCCCTCTTCTATGATATGGTTGAGCAACAACCTCTCTCATCTCTGGACTCTGATGTCTCTCTGTCCTCAACTCCTGTAGCCTGCTGATGACTCGACTCATCTCTTCTTCCAAACCACAAACCTTTCCCAACACTGGTTGTGCTGTTTCAAGGCTATCTTCTATCTTGTGTATCCTGATTTGGATTTTTTCATTGCTGATATTATCCCCCATGTTACCCTGCTCTGATACCAAGTTTTTACGGTCCCGGGTCATGGATCGAGTAACACGGCATGGGATTTGTGAATCCAGCACCGGTACTGAGTTGCTTGACTCGGTATGAGGGTAAAAACAACTTTTCCTTGCTGGTTTTCTCTCATGTGGACAAGACTCTTGATGAATGCAATATATCGATTGCTAGTTATATGAAATTAATCCATCAATGTTGACCAGAATAAAGTAAGGAGAATACCTTTTTCTTCTCACGGAAATCAGGGTTTCAACCTTGATTTGGTTGTAACACATCAAGCTATGCACACCTGGCTTGTAGCAAGCCTTGGCCCACGTGAATGAATGATTGTACTCTCTTTCCTTGCTGTCTCCAAGCTAGGAACATCAATTAAGCTCCTTCATGTGAATGATCAGAAAATTCTCCACTTGATGCTCGTCAAGAGGGTTAGACCCCTTGATCGTTGCTAACGTTGATGAAGAGGGAGAACCCTCTCTTTGGGCTTTAAAAAGGGGCAGGAAGCTCCTCTTCTTAGTATGGATGATGAGGGATGAATTTGGGTGAAGATAGATGGCAACGGGGGGTGAAGGATAGGGTAGATTTTTGGAGTAAACCCTAAACTCGAGATCAAGAGGTGATCTCAACCTGTTTAGACTAGGTTATTCTTAATTCTCAAAGCTTACCTATTTCATTCATACCTTTCCCTTAAATAGGTCATGTCAAGGAGTTTTAGGGTTAGGGTTACAATAATTCTCCATAATGCCCTTACATATAAAGTAATTAGAAATAACTCCTACTTAAAACAATATAAGAAATAAATCCTACTCAAAGAAATATAAGAAATAAATCCTACTCAAAGAAATATAAGAAATAAATCCTATTGAGTGAGTTGTTGTTGTCTCCTTCATTGTGTGACTTGGTGTGCTATTGAGTCCACAACAATGTGCTGCCAAATCCAGCTTTTGTTTTGTAGGCTTGATGTGTACACGGTTTGTGGGAGATTTTAGTCCTGTGGGCGAAGACCAACCCTGCTGAAGCCTCATGGGAACTATTAGAAGCCTTCTGTGCTATCTATGGCAACTTTGAGCTTGAGGACAAGCCCTTTCTCCAGGAGGGGGATGATGTTATGGACTCCTTAGCAGGTCGAGTGATTAGTAGACGTCGTGGGTAAATCATGTAATTTTCTGGTTTAAGCACTTTGTGTTAGGATCCTCACGAGCCATGGATCTTGTCACCCTCCTCTCTTCTCTTCCTTCCATTACCTTGCTTGACGTTGAGATGGAATGAGGGGTTGAAGGGAATTGAATTTCGGAAAGGAGAATTGGGGGAAAAACGGAAGAGAGCTTGAAGGAGCTCTTGACCTGTTTATCTAAATTACGTTAGCTAAAGTGAACTCAATTGATAATTCTCATTACCCTAGCCGTCCCCTTAAATAGGGTTGAGGATGTCCAAAACCCTAAAGACCTCTTGGGTCAATGGTTCAAACCAATAAATGCTAAACCAACCCAAACCAAATACAAAACCAAACCAAGAAACAATTACATGGAAATTGAAAAACACATTCATTAATTCCTACACCTGTTGGTAAATCGTGATGTTATAGAGTCCATAACATCACCCCCCTCCTGGAGAAAAAGCTTGTCCTCAAGCTCGAATGAAGGATATAAAAGTCAAAATGATGATAACGGCTCCCATGTGGTGTCACTGGGATCGACATCTGCCCACTGGACAAGAATTTCCCAATCACCTTGAATGTGGTGTGCTTGTATTACCTGAGCCGGAATAGAAAGGACTCTGCCCTCATGTAGTGGCGGTAGTGGAGTGTGCAGTAGGGGCGAGTCACCCTAGAAGGGCTTCAACTGGGAGACGTGAAAGTGTTATGGTCCCTAGCCATGGATCTAGTAACTCGGCGAGTCAAATAAGGATCCAGCACTGTTAGAGGGTTTCTTAACACGTTTTTGTGAAAAGAAACTCTCTTTTTCTTCCCTCACACATTATAATTGAAAAGGAGTTTCCTTTTCTCAATTATAGATGCACCAATGCAATCAAGAGACTGTTTTAAGGATCCAATTATGAAACCCCACTTTATACCTCACGTCAATGAGTAGGGTTTCTGAATTCATGCAACTACCAATGCTGAATGTAAAGAGGGCAATCTCTAGCTCTTCTAAACTCGAAAAAGATAGATAAAAATACCTCTTGAAGACCTCCTTCAATTCAGCAGCTCGAAAATCCCTTTCTTGATACTAAGTCTCACGCAAATCCTCCTTCCCTCACTGCTGGTTTGTGGAAGAGATGGATGGCTATTGTAGCATGGAAGAGAAGGCTGATTACTCCTCCTTTTCCTTCCAAGATCTCCTCAAAGACTCCCCAATGGATGCAGCAAACAACCAAGGATAGTTCAAGCCAAGAACCCTAGGATAGGGAATCTAGCAAGAACCTAATTACTCTATTTTACTCTAAATCCGAACTTACCTTATTTCTCATTCCTTACCCTTTAAATAGGGTCATTCACGCTAAGATAGGTTAGGGTTAGGTTTATAAATCCCAACTATACCCCTACCTTCAAGTCTTATTACATAATCAATCAAATTTGAAATTAAAAGCAACATAAGTAATAAAAGTAAAATTAGGTGACTTGGTGAGTCATTGTCTCCTCCTCTGAGTGACTCGGTGTGCTATTGAGTCCATAACATCTGCCTCCCCTTGGAGAAAGAGTTTGTCCTCAAGATCGTAAGCTGGATAGACCTGTTTGAAGGTCTCTAACCGCTCCCATGTCGCTGCCTCGGGGTCTGTAGTGGTCCACTGCATGAGGATGTCCCACTTTTCATTCGTCACACGCGCCCGTAACACCGCGTAGGGTGTCAGAATGACGTGGCCATTGTCCACTGGAGGAAGGAACGGTGGAGAAGAAGGGGCTGGCCCCTTGTGAGGTTTCAGTAGTGAGACATGAAACACATCATGCAGCTTCGCTGTGTCCGGCAATTTTAGTTGATACGCCACCTGCCCGACGCGTTGAATAATGGCAAAGGGCCCAAAGTACTTGGGGGATAGCTTATGGCACGCTGGCCCGGTGAGAGAGTGCTGTCGGTACTGCCGAAGACGTAGCCACACATAGTCCCCAACCGCGTATGAGACATCCTGGTGGCTCTTGTTGTAAGCCGTAGTCATCCGGACTTGAGCCTTTTGTAGCCGGTCTGTAAACGTCGTCAACACTTGATCTCGATCCATGAGTGCCTCATCAATGGCATCCACGCGGGTGGTGCCTCTGGTATAAGAGAGAAGCCTCGGGGGGTCCCTCCCATAAAGAACCCGGAAAGGAGATGACTGCAAGGCCGAGTGGAATGAAGTGTTATAACAGTATTCTGCCCAGGGTAGCCATTGAACCCACTGTTTCGGTCGATCTCCCACTAAGCACCGGAGATACATCTCGATGGTCCGATTAACCACCTCGGTTTGGCCATCCGTCTGAGGGTGATATGCGGAGGAAAATTTCAATTGCGTGCCACTCAGTTGAAACAGTTCCCTCCAGAAAGTACTCGTGAAAACCACATCCCGGTCACTCACAATAGATTCAGGAATGCCATGTAAACATACAATATGCTCCAAGAAGGTCTGAGCCACGCGGGCTGCCATGTAGGGGTGAGCCATCGGAATAAAATGACCATACTTCGAGAAGCGATCAACCACCACAAACAAAACAGACTTCCCGGCTGAGAGGGGAAGACCCTCCACGAAGTCCATTGAAATATCTGCCCATACCTGAGTAGGGAGAGCGAGAGGCTGGAGAAGACCTGCAGGACTCAAATGATCTGATTTGTTCCTTTGACATACCTGACAATCAGAGACATATGTAGTAATGGAGGACTTCATAGCTGGCCAATAGAAATCCGCCCAAATACGCCACAACGTCTTTTGTAACCCCTCATGGGTAGAATCATGATAAGCTGAGAGAATGGCTGGAATCAACTCGGTCGTGGTCGGAAGGTAAATCCGCTGCTTATAGCAAATTAGTGAATCCTGAATGGACCACTTAGAATCCATCTCCCCATTGGAAATTTTTTTGTGCATCTCCTGTAGTGCTGGAAGTGTGGCATGCGCATCACGGACCATGTCTAGGATGAGAAAACGCGGCTGGCTAATGGCATAGACGAGTTGCTGATATTCTGGACAAGTCATCCGCTGCCTTGTTTAATCTGCCTGCACGATACTCCACTGAGAAATCAAAGCCCATCAACTTACTAATCCAATGTTGTTGTGGTGATGTCGTGAGACGTTGCTCAAGTAAGAACTTGAGACTATAATGATCAGTGCGGATGAGAAAAGTACGTCCCCATACATATGGCCGCCAGTGTTGGACCGCCTTGGCCAACCCGATCAGCTCGCGTTCATATGCAGCCAATTTATGATAACGAGAGGCCAACTGTCGATTGAAATAAGCAATGGGGTGGGAGTTCTGATGCAACACGGCCCCAATGCCCCCACCAGAAGCATCACATTCTATAACAAACAAGTCATCAAAATTTGGAAGCTGCAACACCGGTGTAGATGCAAGAGCATTCTTGAGTGCGTCAAATGCCATGGAAGCCTCCTCGTTCCACTGAAAGGAATTCTTTTTAAGGAGGTTTGTCAAAGGTGCTGCCAACGGACCAAAACTCCGAATAAATTTTCGGTAATAGCCTGCCAAATCCAAGAATCCGCGTACTGCTGAACAAGACTGAGGCTGTGGCCACTCACTAATGGCCTGAATCTTCTCGGGATCAACAGTGACCCCCTCATGGGAAATAATGTGACCCAGATAAGCAACATGAGATGCCCCAAATGAGCATTTAGACTTCTTCAAATATAATTGGTGTGCTCGCAATAAATCAAATACAATTCTCAAATGTTCTAAGTGGTCATCTTGAGATTTGCTATATATGAGTATATCATAAAAAAAAACAAGTACGAATTTTCGAAGGTAAGAGCTAAATACCTCATTCATCAGCGCTTGGAAAGTAGAAGGAGCATTTGATAGTCCAAAAGGCATGACCACAAATTCAAAGTGGCCGTGATGTGTTCGGAATGCCGTCTTTTCAATATCTGCTGGATGCATGCGAATCTGATGATACCCAGACCGTAAGTCTAATTTTGTGAAGACCCACGATCCATGTAGCTCATCGAGGAGCTCCTCCACCACCGGAATGGGAAATTTTTCTTTTACTGTCAGTGCGTTCAACTCACGATAATCAACACAAAAGCACCAAGTCCCATCATGTTTCTTCACGAGCAGAACTGGTGAAGAGAAGGTGGACCTACTGTTACGAATAAGGCCCTGTTGTAGCATCGCTTGACACTGTCTTTCAATCTCATCTTTCTGGAGGTGAGGGTACCGATACGGATGAACAACTACCACATCTGACCTTGGTTTCAAACATATACGGTGATCACACTGTCTGAGAGGGGGGAGCCTTGTAGGCTCACAGAAAAGGTCGGAGAACTCATCAATCAGGCCATCAATACTGCCTGTTGAATTATCCGGGACAGTCAGAGAATGAATGTGCTGTTGTGTTTCTGTCTGACTTCCTTGTAGGAGCACTTGGCTACCACGTAGGACAAAACTCATTGTCAATGCAGAAAAGTCCCACAAAATGGGTCCCAACGTTTGTAACCATTTGATTCCCAATACCATATAAAAACCCGCCAGAGGAATAACAAAAAACTCAGCATGAAACAAAGTAGTGCCAATAGTAAAATTTACCGCCTTGCTGATTCTGTAGCTAGGAACCTTCTCCCCATTGGCCACTGAGACTGTGGCTGTCGGATGGGGAAGAATCTGTAACTGCAGGTGCTGGGCCGTCGTCAAACTAAGAAAATTGTGGGTGCTCCCCGAGTCCACTAAGCCCACGAGTTCCCGATCGAAGATCTGAGCTCTGACTTGCATGGTTTTGGGCGACTTTTGCCCAGTAATTGCATGCAAGGAAATTTCCGGTGGTGCTTCCTCTATCATATCCTCGGTCACCTCGATATCATCATCTTCAACTGTATCAATTAAAAACAATCTGTTGCACTGATGGCCAACCCGATATGGTTCATCACAGTTGTAACACAGATTTTTGGACCGCCTCTCCATCATCTCAGCACTTGTCAATTTCTTTATGTACTGAGGTGGATGACTGCTCGATTTCGTATCCCCTAGTAAAGTGTTGCTCGGAGTGTGTGTGGGAGGAGGTGTTGTGGTCCGAACCCCCTGATGATAATTGCGTTTGCTCTGCCAGGTGGAGGAAGTGCTCCTCTCCCCTGACCATGTGGGTCGTCTGTGCAGGGCCTTCTGCCGCAGTTCTAAAGCACGGGCAATATTCATCGTGTGTGATAATGTAATCGGTGCATAGAGCTCCACCTCAAGCTTTAACGCCTCCGTCAGGCTTGCTGTAAATAACGCCACTTGTTGGTCCACTCGTACCATACCGTTTGCTCGTGCTAAATTTTCCTGGAACAATTTCTGATATTGCTCCACAGAACCAGTTTGTTGTAACAGAACCAAATCACCCAAGGGATTGCTATATGCCGGAGGACCAAAATGAAGAGAGCATAAATTCTTAAATTCTTCCCACTCCACAACTGGTCTATCCGCCTCAACTTGCTGATACCAGAGTTGTGCTTCTCCCAGTAAGTGGAAAACAGCCATCCCCACTTTATCATACGCTGGTACTCGTTGATGGGCAAAAATTTTTTCGCAACGATATAGCCATACCAAAGGGTCTTCTGACCCATTATAAGTGGGAAATTCTAGTTTAGTGTACCTAGGTACTGTGCCTCCTCCCTGGTGGAAGGGCCCCCCCGGGATGAAGGGACCTTGCTGGCCTGGTATAGTGCCTCCCCCCTGGTTGAAGGGTCCCCCTGGGATGAAGGGTCCTTGCTGGCAAGAGAAACTCGTGCGCCTCGTAAACTCATCTCCCCCTCTGTTATATGAATGGTCCCCTCTTCTTTGCTCTGGAGTTATGTTCCTTCCAGTAGTCAGACCAGTCTCCATGCTGTCCATTCTTCCATTCAACGTCTCCATACTGATATCAACCTTAGAGAACCTCTCCTCCAATTCAGCAAATCTTTTCTCATTATCTGCATTGCCTTTGAGGATAGCTTCAAGCAATTCATGGCTGCTGATATCTTCCGAGTTACCCTGCTCTGATACCAAGTTGTTATGGTCCCTAGCCATGGATCTAGTAACTCGGCGAGTCAAATAAGGATCCAGCACTGTTAGAGGGTTTCTTAACACGTTTTTGTGAAAAGAAACTCTCTTTTTCTTCCCTCACACGTTATAATTGAAAAGGAGTTTCCTTTTCTCAATTATAGATGCACCAATGCAATCAAGAGACTGTTTTAAGGATCCAATTATGAAATCCCACTTTATACCTCACGTCAATGAGTAGGGTTTCTAAATTCATGCAACTACCAATGCTGAATGTAAAGAGGGCAATCTCTAGCTCTTCTAAACTCGAAAAAGATAGATAAAAATACCTCTTGAAGACCTCCTTCAATTCAGCAGCTCGAAAATCCCTTTCTTGATACTAAGTCTCACGCAAATCCTCCTTCCCTCACTGCTGGTTTGTGGAAGAGATGGATGGCTATTGCAGCATGGAAGAGAAGGCTGATTACTCCTCCTTTTCCTTCCAAAATCTCCTCAAAGACTCCCCAATGGATGCAGCAAACAACCAAGGATAGTTCAAGCCAAGAACCCTAGGATAGGGAACCTAGCAAGAACCTAATTACTCTATTTTACTCTAAATCCGAACTTACCTTATTTCTCATTCCTTACCCTTTAAATAGGGTCATTCACGCTAAGATAGGTTAGGGTTAGGTTTATAAATCCCAACTATACCCCTACCTTCAAGTCTTATTACATAATCAATCAAATTCGAAATTAAAAGCAACATAAGTAATAAAAGTAAAATTAGGTGACTTGGTGAGTCATTGTCTCCTCCTCTGAGTGACTCGGTGTGCTATTGAGTCCATAACAGAAAGACATTGTGGATCTTTGATTCCGGTGGTAGCTGCAAGCGGTATGCCACGGGCCCAATTTTGTCCAATATCTGAAATGGACCATAATATTTAGGAGACAGCTTATGGCACTTTGATGCAGTCAGGGACAGCTGGCGGTAGTGTTGAAGCTTTAACCACACATAGTCTCCAGGGAAATAAGATGCCTCTCGGTGCTTCTTATCATAAAAGCATTTCATAGAGTGCTGGGCCTCCAGTAGATGTGTACGTACCTCAGTGAGCATAGCGTCTCTGTTAGCTAATGCTTGGTCCAAAGTGACGACTTTGGATGCCCCAGGTTCATATGGTTACAGACGAGGTGGATCTCTGCCATAAACTACCCTGAAAGGAGTAGTACCCAGTGTTGTGTGGTAAGATGTGTTATAGCAAAATTCTGCCCATGAAAGCCATTTCACCCATCTTCTAGGTGCGTCTCCCACAAAACAACGAAGATACATTTCAATCGTGTGATTGACAACCTCTATTTGGCTGTCCGTTTGTCGATGATAGGCAGACGAAAATGCCAATTGGGTGCCCTATAATTTGAATAATTCCTTCCAAAAGATACTGGTAAAAATGGCATCCCTATCACAGATAATGGATGAGGGAATTCCATGTAATCGGACAATGTTGTCCATAAATAATTGAGCGACCTGAGCAGCAGTATATGGATGCGCCAAAGCAATGAAGTGCCCATATTTTGAAAACCGATCAACGACGACGAATATCACCGATTTACCTGATGAAATGGGAAGTCCAACAATGAAGTCCATGGAGATATCCGACCAGATTTGAGATGGTAGTTGCAGAGGTTGCAGTAGGCCGGCCGGACTTAAAGATTCGTCCTTGTTTCTTTGACAAATCTGACGAGCAGCTATATAATCAGCAATTGTGCTTTTCATGCCCTTCTAGTAAAAGTCCCGACTGATTTGGAAATATGTTTTTTGTCGACCCTCATGTGTGCTATCATGGATAGAAGACAGGATGGTGTGAAGAAGTGGGGATGTATTATGCAAAAAGATCCTGTTTTTATAGAGAATGAGACGATCCTGAATCGTCCAATGAGGAGCAGTTGTCCCCTGTTGAATATCCTGATATAATGACATGAGATCCAGATATTGATGTACTTCCTCACGAATAGAATTTAATAGCAGTGCACATGGGTGACTGATAGCATAAATTTGTGTGGCGGAAATATCCCGACGTGATAAGGCATCAGCCCCCAAATTCAAACTACCTGGCTTATAGTGAACCGTAAAATCGAAGCCCATGAGTTTAGTTAACCAATGCTGCTCTAGGGATGTGGTGAGGCTCTGTTCAAGAAGATACTTGAGGCTGCAATGATCTGTACGAATGAGAAATGGTCGTCCCCAAAGATAAGGTCGCCAATGTTGGACAACCTTGGCTAACCCAATCAATTCCCTCTCATATGCAGCTAACTTATGGTGGTGTTGTCCCAACTGACGGCTGAAATAAGCAATGGGGTGTCCCAATTGTTGTAACACTGCCCCTATACCTCCCCCGGAGGCATCACATTCCACCACAAATTCTTCCTCAAAATCTGGTAATTGTAGGATTGGCGCTGAGGCTAAGGCTTCCTTTAACAGGTTAAAGGCCTGTTCTGCTGAAGAAGACCAGTGGAAGGCATTTTTTTTGAGCAGGTTGTTGAGTGGTGCAGCTATCTGGCCATAAGATTGGATAAATTTTCTATAATATCCCGCTAAGCCCAAAAATCCCTTTAATGCTGTGGTGGAGGTGGGAATCGGCCAATCTGTAACTGCCCGTATCTTGCTCTGGTCAACTTTCACGCCCACAGCTGATATGACATGGCCCAAATATGCCACCTCAGATGTACCAATAGAACATTTTGATTTATTCAAAACCAAATGATGAGAGCGTAGAATGGTAAATACTTGATGGAGGTGGTGGAGATGTTCTTCCCAATTTTTGTTGTAGACCAGAATGTCATAAAAAAAGACTAACACATAGTGGAGCAGAAGTGATGAAAAGACCTCATTCATATGAAAGGTGGATGGTGCATTGGAGACACCGAAGGGCATGAAGAGGAACTCGAAATGACAGTGATGTGTACGGAAGGCAGTCTTCTCCACATCCGCCGGGTGAACTCGTATTTGATGATAGCCCGATTTCAAATCTAATTTGGTAAAAATTGTAGCACCATGTAACTCATCCAGCAACTCGTCCACGACTGGAATGGGGAACTTGTCCTTAACTGTGTGCAAGTTGAGTTGCCTATAGTCGACACAAAATCTCCAAGATTTATCTTTTTTACATACAAGTAACACAGGTGAGGAGAAAGGAGATTGACTGGGCTGGATCACACCCTAAGCGAGCATATGCATGCACTGTCGTTCTATTTCATCTTTCTGGATATGCGGGTAACGATAAGGCCGAACCACTACCGGATCAGTTCCCAACTTTAAACGAATGCGGTGATCGCAATGACGCACTGGTGCTAGACCTGTAGGGTCATTAAATAAATCCGCAAATGCTTTAAGTAAAAGAGCTAACTTATCATCACCCGTGTGTTGAATATGCAAAGTGTGAAGTGCGTTAGGGACCTATGCCACAATGCCTTGTAATGTAATCTGGCCCTGTTGTGCTGAAAATGTCATAGTCCGAGCCTGAAAGTCCCATAATATCGGTCCTAATAGCTGGAGCCATTTAACCCCAAGCACCAAATCAAATCCAGCCAATGGAATGACTAATAAATCCGCCTGAAATGAATGCCCTTCAATGGTGAAATGGGTGTTAGCACATAACCCCACACTAGCAATTTTGGCCCCATTGGCCACCGAAACTGAGAGTTCCCTTTGTTGTTGAATGGCCAATCCCAATTGTTGCGTGGCTGGTTCACTGATAAAATTATGGGTGCTGCCCGAATCAACTAAAGCAAGTAGCATGAGATGATGTAACCTGGCCTTTACCTTCATGGTATTAGAAGTATGCAGGCCATGCATGTTAGGTTCCTCACGAGCCATGGATCTTGTCACCCTCCTCTCTTCTCTTCCTTCCATTACCTTGGTTGACATTGAGATGGAATGAGGGGTTGAAGGGAATTGATTTTTGGAAAGGAGAATTGGGGGAAAAATGGAAGAGAGCTTGAAGGAGCTCTTGACCTGTTTATCTAAATTACGTTAACTAAAGTGAACTCAATTCATAATTTTCATTACCCTAGCCATCCCCTTAAATAGGGTGGAGGACGTCCAAAACCCTAAAGACCTCTTGAGTCAATGGTTCAAACCAATAAATGCTAAACCAACCCAAACCAAAGACAAAACCAAACCAAGAAAGAATTACATGGAAATTGAAAAACACATTCATTAATTCCTATGCCTATTGGTAACTCGTGATGCTATAGAGTCCATAACAATGCATGCCATGGAGGGAGAGCTTTGGTTCTATCTGTACCTCTTCAACAATATCATTTTCAATAAGCTCTTCTGAATCTTCTTCCAACAGTTCAATACTGAATAAGCGTTTACAAGTATGGCCTGGCAGGAATTGTTCATCACAATTAAAACATAGGCCCTTTGCCTTTCTAGCGTCCATTTCCTATTTAGTCAAAAATTTATGTGGCATAGTCTGTGGAGGCACATTGGTAGCCTGATCTACTCGGTTAGGGGTAGAGGACCCAAAATGTGGCCCAAATGCAGTACCCTGTATTCTGTTGTTCCAAAATGGTTTTCACTGTAAAGACTCTTTTAGAACTCTCTATTTGTGTTCCACAGCTCGGGCATAATTCATTACTGAGTCCAAATCTGTTGGACCAAGTAATTCCACTTCCAATCTAATTGCCTCTGTCAATCCAGCATTAAAAATCTGAACATGTAGGTGAGGAGGAACAAATTCACTAGCTTGGGCCAACCTTTCTTGGAACGTTTTTTGGTAAACTTCTAAGGTCCTGGTCTGTTTATAGTTGATCAATTCCCCCACTGGGTTGCTGCTAGCTGGAGGTTCGAACCTCAATTGGCAAGCATGTTTAAAGTGCAGCCAATCCTGAATGGAATGGACATTTCGGTAGTGATGGAACCACATGAGCGCTTCATCGAGCATGTGGTAGGCGGCCAAAGTAACCTTGTCCATTTCCACCGTTTGTTGATGATAGAAGAATTGTTCACATTTCGTGAACCACAGTAAAGGATCTTTAGAGCCATCATATGTAGGAAAGTTAAGTTTAAAGTACCTGGGAACCGTTGATGGTCCTTGTGCGTGAGTGGTCATTGAACCCATTGGTTGGCGAGTACCTTGAAGAGTGGATCATTGTTGAAGTTCTGAAAGGACTTGACGTATGTCCTCTGGAGAAGAGGAATCACCGAGGGTGGACTTGTCTGATACCACGTTGTTAGGATCCTCACGAGTCATGGATCTTGTCACCCTCCTCTCTTCTCTTCCTTCCATTACCTTGGTTGACGTTGAGATGGAATGAGGGGTTGAAGGGAATTGAATTTCGGAAAGGAGAATTGGGGGAGAAATGGAAGAGAGCTTGAAGGAGCTCTTGACCTGTTTATCTAAATTACGTTAGCTAAAGTGAACTCAATTGATAATTCTCATTACCATAGCCGTCCCCTTAAATAGGGTTGAGGACGTCCAAAACCCTAAAGACCTCTTGGGTCAATGGTTCAAACCAATAAATGCTAAACCAACCCAAACCAAATACAAAACCAAACCAAGAAACAATTACATGGAAATTGAAAAACACATTCATTAATTCCTACGCCTGTTGGTAACTCGTGATGCTATAGAGTCCATAACACTTTGTTGGCTTAGATGTAATTTTCTTTCTTTCATGGGCCTCGTAATTGGCCTTTGCTTTGTACTCAAACCCTAGACCTATCTTATAAGGGGGACGAATGCTTGAATGTATTTAAGCTTGATCATTATTCATAAATCAAAGATTAGATACTCTCTCTTCCAAGGAGGTCCAATGTGCAAGCTTCCTTCGAAAGCTTGAGTCTTCTCAACCATAGGGCATTCTAAAAGTCCCAACCCTCACTCAAGGACGAATTTCAATCAGGAACCAATAGGAGATTTCCGAGTGATTCGATCCATGGCTAAGGACCTTAACGCTCGCGCACCATGGTGGTTTTGTTATGCACGCAATAAAATTATTATTTTAGTTGTTTTATTTAATTTACTTTATTTTATTTCAGTTTTAGGCCATAGGGGTATTTTTGGAATTATTTATTAATAGGGATATTTTTGGAATATTTTATTCATAGGGATATTTCTATAATATTTTATTAAACCCTAACAGGGTGAACCCTATTTAAGGGGTAAGAGTAATGAGAAAATGAAGCATTGAAGTATTAAGAATTAGGTTAAAATTTAGCGTAAGAGGCTTAGAGTTCTCCTCAACGAGCTCTAGGGTATCAAGCTTCCCTTTGGCTTGATCTTCGTTTTCGTCTTCCCCATGTCTTCCTACTACCCCTATGGTAATGCTTGGAAGACCCGTAACCCGTGGCAGATTGCAGATCCTCCCAAAGAATCCATGTGTCAAATCCGGGACCGTATCAACTGGTATCAGAGCGGAAACATAATGAATTATTCTATATCTCAAGAAGGAACACAAGCTCGCATGGAGAAGGTATACAATTCTGCGGACAAACTATGCAAAGAATTTGGAGAAGCACGAGCATTATATGAAATTTTCATGGAATGCTGGACAAGGGAGCCACGCGCTGCCGCAAAGTAGGTCACACGACCTGAATTCGTCGAGCACGACAGTGGCACAGAAGTCCCAGAAGCTCTCTCGAACGAACAGAAAACTGTCTCGAGAAAGCTCTCCAAAAATTGTGTATCCGACGGCGGATACACCAGAATTTCAAAAACGGAAGAGGCTCACCCTTTCCCAATGGACGCCGTGCGTATCTCCGAACCGAAGCTGCAGTGGGGAGGTGATTTCCTAACAGAGGAAATCCCAAAATCGTCGACACCGGAGGATTTTGGGATGACCGAAAATCTGAAATCGGAGGGGAATAGGAAATTCCGTCAGCGCCGTAGGCAAAATTTCTGACGGAATTTCCGCTGGGCTCTGTTCCGGGGGGTTGAGAAACAGAGGTTCTTTGTCTCGGCAATGCTCCCGGCGGCGAAGCCCCAATGGGCTTCTCATCGCCACTGGTGAAGCAGGATAGTTCATCGGTGCCGTAAGCAACTTTTCCACAAGGGATCTCGGTTCTGGGAGGCTGAGCAACGACGATTCACAAGTTTTCGAGACCCCTCTGTCTCGGAAACTATCCAGGCGGCGAAGCCCCGACGGGCTGCGATTCGCCACCAGAACATCAGGCGATTCCGTCGGTGCCGGGAGAGAGGAAGGAGACGCCCATCGTCGGACTTCATCGGTGCCGTGAGGAACGGAACCGCCGGCCGCAGAGTTCGGGAGCCGAAGGAAGAAGATGACTCCCGATTAAATTTTCCTAACTTAGGAAAATTTAATCGGCCCGGTCCGCTGAGTCGCACGCCGGACCGGGTTCTTGAACAGAGTCAACCCAGGTTAACTTGGATCGGCCCAAAAAAAAAAGAAAAAAAATTGGTGTCCAAAAGGGGGGTCGTGCGCCGGACCGGGTTCCTGAACCGAGTCAACCCAGGTTAACTTGGACCAGGTCAAAAAAAAAAATGTCGTCCTGAATGGGGTCATAGCTATCACGGATGCTACTATGGCACCGGTGGAGACGTCGACATACAGACACTACTTCCGAGCTTGAGGACAAGCTTGTCTTCCAAGGGGGGTGTAATGTTATGCACGCAATAACATTATTATTTTATTTTTTTATTTAATTTACTTTATTTTATTTCAGTTTTAGGCCATAGGGGTATTTTTGGAATTATTTATTAATAGGGATATTTTTGGAATATTTTAGTCATAGGGATATTTCTGTAATATTTTATTAAACCCTAACAGGGTGAACCCTATTTAAGGGGTAAGCGTAATGAGAAAAGGAAGCATTGAAGTATTAAGAATTAGGTTAAATTTAGCGTAAGAGGCTTAGAGTTCTCCTCAACGAGCTCTAGGGTATCAAGCTTCTCTTTGGCTTGATCTTCGTTTTCCTCTTCCCCATGTCTTTCTACTACCCCATGGTAATGCTTGGAAGACCCGTAACCCATGGCAGATTGCAGATCCTCCCAAAGAATCCACGTGTCAGATCCGGGACCGTATCAGGTTCCCACATTGTAACAAGCTGGAAGAGTTGGAGATCAAGAGGGACTACTACAAGTAGGCTGTCCTATCTCATAAGTTGGAAGATTAGTGGGACTCATAAAGATAACCACAAGCTGGTTGGAAGATCAAGAAGGACTCCTAAAAGAGAACCACGTGCTTTTTAGAAGATCTAGTGGGTCCCACAAGGATAGCCACGAGCTGACATCTTATTCTAAAGGTCTTATACTCATAGAAGAAGTTTAGTTTGAGTTATATTAGTCTTCTAATTATATAGAATTATTTTATTATATTAGATTTATCTTTTATGAGTTATAGATTGAATGTAATTAGGAGAAGGTAGTTTAATTGTAGTTGGACTCTACTACTCTCCTCTACTATAAATAGAGGGCCTTGTACTCAGAATTAATTAGCAAGGAAGTAGTTCTCCACTTTTCTCCTTCACGTGAAGAGTTCTTCCCTTTTCTGTTTTCTCTCTTCTTCTCCTTACCCGGGAGCACTCTCTCTCATGTTTCTTTTTTCTCCCTCTCTCTCCTTGCTCGAGATTTAAGTAAAGGGATCCTAAATTCAGCATAGCCTAAACTCTTTTTCTCTCTTATCTCTTCTCTCTTCTCTACCCTAGCTCTCTCTCTCTCTCTCTTTGCTTTTATTCTTCTCCCTCTCTTATCTTGCTTGAGATTTCAATCATGGGGTCCTAAATTCAACAAAACCCTAATAGTGGCACCCTAAATATAAAGAGAAAACTAGGAAAACCTCAATACAAGAGTAAAATCCCAATAGACCGACTCAGTGTAAGGTGTTGATTGGGCTCCAGAACTTAAGAGTGTTAACCCAATATGGGAATAAAATTCATTTACTTAGGTCTGATAATACTAAAGAGTACTTATCTAGTGAATTTAAGTCTTTCTGTTAATATAATGGCCTTATCCATCAAACATCTTGTGCTTACACGGCTCAAGAAAATGGTGTTGCTGAAAGAAAGAACTGCCTTCTTCTTGAGGTTGCCCAGGACCTCCTCTACTCCATGAAGGTATCCTACTTTTATTAGTCACACGCCTTATTGACAACCTGCTTTCTTATAAATGGGTTAACTTCATCCATATTTGGACATAGGACTCCATACTCCCTACTATTTCCTAGTGAAGACCCATTTTCTCTTCCCATGAAGGTCTTTGGGTACACTATTTTTGTCTATCTCACATCTCCTAAAAAAAGTAAACTTCCTCCTTGCTCTATGAAGTGCATTTTTTTGGGTTACTCTCGGACCTAGAAATGTTGTATCTGTTACAATCCTACTCATTGGTGGTTATTTGTGTCTAGGAATGTGACCTTTTTTTAGGAGACCTCATTCTTCTATAATTTAGGACTTCTTCATAATGATCTTGAGCCAACGATGAAGAGGAGAAGAAGAAAAAGAAGGAGAAGAAGAAGAGAAGAAGAGAGAGAGAGAGAGAGAGAGTTTAGAGATCAACTTCCAAGAGAAGGGAGAGGAGACTTTGGACGAATTTGAGAAGTGAGGAGAGAACTTAATGCTCTACCTCTTAGCCAAGGGAATCTATTTATAGTTTTTAAAATGCCCTTAGGGCTACAACATTACAAGTGAAAAGACATAAATACACAAGTAATTACATCTTCATGCCATCTTTATGAGAAGTCTTCTTATTTACCAATATGCCACCTCTTGGATCTGTTGGCTTGAGCCCAACTTCTAATACATCCCCTCACGCTGGAGGAGAAAAAAATCATAAATACCCAATTTACCACATATAAAAGATAGAATCTTAGACTTAACTGATTTAGTAAAAATATTTGCAACTTGTTGAGTTTAGGACCCCATGAATAATAAATTAAGCAAGGGGAGAGATAAGAGAAAAAGAGAAGAGGGAAAAAGAGTTCTCGGGTAGAGAGAGGAGAAGAAGAAAAAACTAAAGAGAAGAGAAGAGAAGAGAAGAGAAGTGAAGAGCTTCACGTGAATCAGAAAAGAGGAGAGAACTCCTTTCTTTTTTATTGATTTTTCTTGAATACAAGCTCCTCTATTTATAGTGGAGGAGTGATATAATTTATGTACACTTTCCAACTATAATTCAACTCAATTTATAATTTACTCAAATTTCTAACTTACCCAAATTCTATCTTACCCAAATTCTAACTTTCCCAATTCCTTCTTCACGAGTTGGCTAGGCTGAGGATGCCAGGTCATGCTATATTATTGTGGGTCCCATTATATATTCCAGCTCATGGAACAAAGATGCTAGCTCATGGTATCTTTGTGGATCCCACTCAATCTTCAATTATGCCAACTTATTCCAGATCGTCATCCAACTCATGCCAGCTTGTGTGTTGACTCATCTTGGCTTCTCACGTCTTCATGGTGGGTCCTACCTGCTCATGAAACCATGGTGGGTCCCACATTGTAACACTCCCCCTGAAGCTGGGGGTGAGAAAACATCGTAAATGCCCAGCTTGCTACAAATGGTGGAAAAATTTTTCTGAGTGACAGGTTTGGTGAGAATGTCATCAACTTTGCTCTATGTAGATATATACTTGAGAGGTAATATGCCAGATTGGAAATTTTCTCGTATGAAGTAGCAGTCTACTTCAATATGCTTTGTCTTCTCATGAAAGACTGGATTGGATGTGATATGTATGGTTGCCTGATTATCGCAATATAGGTCCATAGGAGCTTCGTTGTAGAATCCTAATTCAGTAAGAAGAGATCTTATCCATAGAAGTTCACTGACCGTGTGTGTCATGGCTTTGTATTCTGCTTCTACACTGGATCGTGCAACTACATTCTATTTCTTACTTCTCCATTTAACCAAGCTCCCTCCAACCATTGTACAATATCCTAAAGTAGATTTTCTATCATCCGGGGATCCGGCTCTGTCCGCATCTGAGAATCATTCGATGTTGAAGTGACCATGATTTTTATAGAGGAACCCTCTTCCTGGTGCTCCTTTCAGATATCGCAATATCCTTTCTAGTGCTTGCCATTGACCGAGTTGTGTGGTGTGCATATATTTACTTACCATGCTGACTGCATATGAAATATCTGGCCTCGTTACCTAGAGGTAAATAAGTTTTCTCACCAATCTTTGATATTTTTCGACATCTACCTCTTCTCCAGTACTGGCACATAATTTTTTATTTGAGTCCATAAGAGTTTCTATTGGTTTGTATCCCATCATTTCGGTCTCCTCCAGTAGGTCAAGGATATACATCCATTGAGATAATATAATTTCATGCAGGGATTTTAATACTTCAATGCCCAAAAAATACTTGAGCAGTCTAAGATCCTTCATCTTGAATTTAGCACATATCCTTTCTTTTGTTGTCTGAATGCCCTCAGGATCACTACCGGTTATAATGATATCATCAACATATACTACCAAAATCATCTTGCCCTTCATTGTGTCTTTAATAAATATGGAGTGATCTCCAGAGCATATGTGAAATCCGGCGTGTACAAGTGTTTGACTAAAATTTTCAAACCATGCACGAGGAGACTATTTCAGACCATAAAGAGATTTTTTGAGTTGACATATGGACTCCCCCTCAACCACATACCCAGGTGGTTGTTGCATATAAATTTTCTCTTTGATATCCCCATTCAGAAAGGCATTCTTGACATCAAGTTGATATATCGGCCAGGAAGAGTTAGCTGCCAAAGATAATAACACACGTACCGAGTTCATTTTTGCCACTGGAGAGAAGTTTTCCTCATAATAAATGTCATAACACTGTGTATAGCCTTTAGCAATGAAGCGATCTTTCTGTCGAGCCACAGACCCATCCAAATTGTGTTTCATAGTAAACACCCATTTGCAACCGACGGGTTTCTTCTCTGATGGAAGTGGGACTAGAGCCCATGTCTGACTTTCATAAAGTGTCTACATTTCTTCATCCATTGCCACCTTCCACCATTTATGTTTGAGAGCCTCCTGATAGGAAAATGGTACAGACATGGAGGAAATAGCCGAGAGAAATTGACAGCATACAAGGGACAAGCGGTGTTGAGACACAAAATTTGTAATGGGATGAGAAGTAGAGGGCATGGTGCATGATCAAGGTTCTTTTGGAGGGCAATAGAACGAGTATCATATTGTGGGCCAAAAACAATTGGAGAAGATGGACTTACCTCAGGGGGATTCATAAACTCAGCAGGTGAGGTGTCAGCCTGTGTTACTGGTGGTTGAGTCATTTCTGTAGCACGGGGCACAACCGCCCGAGTCGAACCTCGCACTGATGATAGGCCTGGAGGAGCATTGTTTGAACAATATGGAGAGTCTTAAAAAAATATGAGATCCTGAGAAACAAGTAAATGTTGAAGAGTGGGATTGTAACCCTTTTGGGTGCGAGAGTATCCGAGAAAGATACACTTGATAGCTTTTGGATCAAGTTTACTGTGTGTTGGGAAGGAAACATGAACAAAACATTGACACCCAAATACTTTCAATGGCAGTGAAAAAGGATCTGTTATGGACTCTATAGCATCATGAGTTACCAACAAGCGTAGGAATTAATGAATGTGTTTTTCAATTTTAATGTAATTGTTTCTTGGTTTGGTTTTGTCTTTGGTTTGGGTTGGTTTAGCATTTATTGGTTTGAACCATTGACCCAAGAGGTCTTTAGGGTTTTGGACGTCCTCAACCCTATTTAAGGGGATGGCTAGGGTAATGAGAATTATGAATTGAGTCTACTTTAGCTAGAGTAAATTAGATAAACAGGTCAAGGGCTCCTTCAAGCTCTCTTCCATTTTCCCCCCAATTCTCCTTTCTGAAATTCAATACCCATCAATCCCTCATTCCATCTCAACATCAAGCAAGGTGATGGAAGGAAGAGAAGAGAGGAGGGTGACAAGATCCATGGCTCGTGAGGATCCTAACAACGTGGTATCAGACTGGTCCACCCTCGGTGATTCCTCTTCTCCAGAGGACATACGTCAAGTACTTTTAGAACTTCAACAACGATCCACTCTTCAAGGTACTGAAATTTCTCACATCAATAATACCTTACAAACACTGGAATCATCTCTACAAACCGTCCTCCGACAACTTGCTACACTTCAAGCACCAACGCCACCACCAGCAACCAATTTTCAACCACAACCAGTACCCCACCAACAATTCATGCCACCACCAAATCCACCCCTGCGCCAACCAATGGGTTCCATGGCAACTCACGCACCAGGACCATCAACGGTTCCAAGGTACTTTAAACTTACCTTTCCTACATATGATGGCTCTAAAGATCCTTTACTGTGGTTCACGAAATGTGAACAATTCTTCTATCATCAACAAATGGTGGAAATGGACAAGGTTACTTTGGCCGCCTACCACCTGCTGGATGGAGCGCTCATGTGGTTCCATCACTACCAAAATGTCCATTCCATTCAAGATTGGCTGCACTTTAAACATGCTTTCCAGTTGAGGTTTGGACCTCCAGCTAGCAGCAACCCAGTGGGGGAATTGATCAACTATAAACAGACAAGCACCATAGAAGTTTACCAAAAAACGTTCCAAGAAAGGTTGGCCCGAGCTAGTGAATTTGTTCTTCCTCACCTACATGTTCAGATTTTTAATGCTGGATTGACAGAGGCAGTTAGATTGGAAGTGGAATTACTTGGTCCGACAAATTTGGACTCAGCAATGAATTATGCTAGAGCTGTGGAACACAAACAAAGAGTTCTAAAAGAGTCTTTACAACGAAAACCATTTTGGAACAACAGAATACAGGGTACTGCATCTGGTCCATGTTTTGGGTCCTCTACCCCTAACCGAGCAGATCAAGCTACCAGTGTGCCTCCACACTCTACGCCACTTAAATTTTTGACTAAACAGGAAATGGACGCTCGAAAGACAAAGGGCCTATGTTTTAATTGTGACGAACAATTCCTGCCAGGACGTACCTGTAAACGTTTATTCAGTATTGAACTGTTGGAAGAAGATTCAGAAGAGCTTCTTGAAAATGAAATTATTGAAGAGGTACAACAGGAACCAGAGCTCTCCCTCCATGCCATGCATGGCTTGCGTAGTTCTAATACCATGCAGGTAAAGGCCAGGTTACATCATCTCATGCTACTGTTATGCACGCAATAACATTATTATTTTAGTTATTTTATTTAATTTACTTTATTTTATTTCAGTTTAGGCCATAGGGGTATTTTTGGAATTATTTATTAATAGGGATATTTTTGGAATATTTTATTTATAGGGATATTTATGTAATATTTTATTAAACCCTAGCAGGGTGAACCCTATTTAAGGGGTAAGAGTAATGAGAAAAGGAAGCATTGAAGTATTAAGAATTAGGTTAAATCTAGCGTAAAGAGGCTTAGAGTTCTCCTCAACGAGCTCTAGGGTTTTCAAGCTTCCCTTAGGCTTGATCTTCGTTTTCGTCTTCCCCATGTCTTCCTACTACCCCTATGGTAATGCTTGGAAGACCCGTAACCCGTGGCAGATTGCAGATCCTCCCAAAGAATCCACGTGTCAGATCTGGGACCGTAACAGCTACTTGCTTTAGTTGATTCGGGCAGCACACATAATTTTATCAGTGAACCAGCCGCGCAATAATTGGGATTGGCAATTCAACAACAAAGGGGACTCTCAGTTTCAGTGGCCAATGGGGCCAAAATTGGTAGTGTAGGGTTATGTCCTAACACCCCTTTCACCATTGAGGGGCATTCATTTCAAGCAGATTTACTAGTCATTCCATTGGCTGGATTTGATTTGGTGCTCGGGGTCAAATGGCTTCAGTTATTAGGACCTATATTATGGGACTTTCAGGCTCAGACTATGACATTTTCAGCACCACAGGGCCAGATTACATTACAAGGTATTGTGGCACAGGTACCTAACACACTTCACACTTTACAGCTTCAGCACACCGGTGATGATCAGTTAGCTCCTTTACTTACAACATTTGCGGATTTATTTAATGATCCTATGGGTCTACCACCAGTGCGTCATTGTGATCACCGCATTCGTTTAAAGTTGGGAACTGATCCAGTAGTGGTGCGGCCTTATCGTTACCCGCATATACAAAAAGATGAAATAGAACGACAGTGCATGCATATGCTCGCTCAGGGGGTGATCCAGCCCAGTCAATCTCCTTTTTCCTCCCCAGTGTTACTTGTACGTAAAAAGGATAAATCATGGAGATTTTGTGTCGACTATAGGCAACTCAACTTGCAAACAATTAAGGACAAGTTCCCCATTCCAGTCGTGGACGAGTTGCTGGATGAGTTACATGGTGCTACAATTTTTACCAAATTAGATTTGAAATCGGGCAATCATCAAATAAGAGTTCACCCAGTGGATGTGGAGAAGACTGCCTTCCGCACACATCGCGGTCATTTCGAGTTCCTCGTCATGCCCTTCGGTCTCTCCAATGCACCCTCCACCCTTCAGGCCCTCATGAATGAGGTCTTTTCATCACTTCTGCGCAACTATGTGTTAGTCTTTTTTGATGACATTCTGGTCTACAACAAAAATTGGGAAGAACATCTCCACCACCTCCATCAGGTATTTACCATTCTACGCTCTCATCATTTGGTTTTGAATAAATCCAAATGTTCTATGGGTACATCTGAGGTGGCATATTTGGGCCACGTCATATCAGCTGTGGGCGTGAAAGTTGACCAAAGCAAGATACAAGCAGTAACAAATTGGCCAATTCCCACCTCCATCATAGCATTAAAGGGATTTTTGGGCCTAGCGGGATATTACACAAAATTTATCCAATCTTATGGCATGATAGCAGCACCACTCAACAACATGCTAAAAAAGAATGCCTTACACTGGTCTTCTTCAGCGGAACTGGCCTTTCACCTGTTAAAGGAGGCCTTAGCCTCAGCGTCAGTCCTACAATTACCAGATTTTGAGGGAAACTTTGTGGTGGAATGTGATGCATCCGGGGGAGGTATAGGGGCAGTGTTACAACAATTGGGACACCCCATTGCTTATTTCAGCCGTCAGTTGGGACAACACCACCATAAGTTAGCTGCATATGAGAGGGAATTGATTGGGTTAGCCAAGGTTGTCCAACATTGGTGACCTTATCTTTGGGGAAGACCATTTCTCATTCGTACAGATCATTGCAGCCTCAAGTATCTTCTTGAACAGTGCCTCACCACATCCCCACAGCAGCATTGGTTAACTAAACTCTTGGGCTTCGATTTTACGGTTCACTATAAGCCAGGTAGTTCGAATTTGGGGGCTAATGCTTTATCACGTCAGGATAATTCAGCCACACAAATTTATGCTATCAGTCACCCACGCTCGCTGGTATTAGATTCGATTCGTGAGGAAGTACATCAATATCCGGATCTCATTGGACGATTCAGGATCGTCTCATACTCTACAAAAACAGGATTTTTTTGCATAATACATCCCCACTTCTTCACACCATCCTGTCATCTATCCATGATAGCACACATGAGGGTCGACAGAAAACATATTTCCGAATCAGTCGAGACTTTTACTGGAAGGGCATGAAGAGCACAATTGCTGATTATGTAGTTGCTTGTCAGATTTGTCAACGAAACAAGGCCGAATCTTTAAGTCCAGCCGGCCTACTGCAACCTCTGCAACTACCGTCTCAAATCTGGTCTGACATTTCCTTGGACTTCATTGCTGGACTTCCCATTTCAACAGGTAAATCTGTGATATTCGTCGTCATTGATCGCTTTTCAAAATATGGTCACTTCATTGCTTTGGCGCATCCATATACTGCTGCTCAGGTCACTCAATTATTTATGGATAACATTGTTCGATTACATGGAATTCCCTCATCCATTATCAGTGATAGGGATGCCATTTTTACCAGTATATTTTGGAAGGAATTATTCAAATTACAGGGCACCCAATTGGCATTTTCGTCTGCATATCATCCACAAACAGACGGACAAACAGAGGTTGTCAATCGTACGATTGAAATGTATCTTCGTTGTTTTGTGGGGGACGCACCTAGACGGTGGGTGAAATGGTTTTCATGGGCAGAATTTTGCTATAACACATCTTACCACACAGCATTGGGAACTACACCTTTCAGGGTAGTTTATGGCAGAGATCCACCTCGTCTGTTACCATATGAACGTGGGGCATCCAAACTCGTCACTTTGGACCAAGCATTAGCTGAACGAGATGCTATGCTCACTAAGGTACATACTCATCTACAGGAGGCCCAACACTCAATGAAACGCTATTATGATAAGAAGCACCGGGAGGCATCTTATTTCCCTGGAGACTATGTGTGGTTAAAGCTTCAACACTACCGCCAGCTGTCCCTGACTGCATCCAATCGCCATAAGCTATCTCCAAAGTATTATGGTCCATTTCAGGTATTGGACAAAATTGGACCCATGGCATACCGCTTGCAACTACCACCGGAATCAAAGATCCACAATGTATTTCACGTCTCCCAATTGAAGCCCTTCCAGGGTGACTCACCCCTACTGCACACTCCACTGCCGCCACTACATGAGGGCAGAGTCCTTTCTATTCTAGTTCAGGTCGTACAAGCACGTCACATTCAAGGTGATTGGGAAATTCTTGTCCAGTGGGCCGATGCCGACCCCAGTGACACCACATGGGAGCCATTATCAGCATTTCAACTCTTATATCCTTCCTTCGAGCTTGAGGACAAGCTCTTTCTCCAGGAGGGGGGTGATGTTATGGACTCTATAGCATCAGAGTTACCAACAGGTGTAGGAATTAATGAATGTGTTTTTCAATTTCCATGTATTTGTATTTTGCTTTGGTTTTGTCTTTGGTTTGGGTTGGTTTAGCATTTATTGGTTTGAACCATTGACCCAAGAGGTCTTTAGTGTTTTGGACGTCCTCAACCCTATTTAAGGGGACGGATAGGGTAATGAGAATTATGAATTGAGTCTACTTTAGCTAGAGTAAATTAGATAAACAGGTCAAGAGCTCCTTCAAGCTCTCTTTCATTTTTCCCCCAATTCTCCTTTCCGAAATTCAATACCCATCAATCCCTCATTCCATCTCAACGTCAAGCAAGGTGATGGAAGCAAGAGAAGAGAGGAGGGTGACAAGATCCATGGCTCGTGAGGATCCTAACAGGATCATCATGAGGTAATAATAGAGAGTAAGGTGATTTGTTACCAAGAACTGAAGATGGTAACCGGTTTATTAGAAAGCATGCGGTAAGAATTGCATGCGGCCAATAAAAGTATGGAACTTTCATGGCATATTGTAAACCGCAAGCTACCTAAAAAATATGACGATTCTTTCATTCGGCTACACCATTTTGTTGAGGGGTGTAGGCACATGAGGTTTGATGAATAATGCTAGTTTCTTGACAAAAAGAGTCAAGGTCTTTGGAGATGTAATCTTTGGCATTGTCCGACCTAAGTATTTGAATTTTTTGACCAAACTGAGTGAGTACCATTGCATGAAATGATTTAAAAATCAATGGTATTTCAGAACATTCTTTAAATAGAAATAACCAAGTGGTATGAGTGAAATCATCAATAAATGTTATAAAATACTTGACTTGAGAAATGTTTGAGACGCTCAAGGGTCCCCATACATCTGTATGAATTAAGATCAACAGACTGACACTTTTAACCTCTCAAAAAGGTGAGTATGTAGACCTCTGATGTTTACTCATTTGATAGACTTTCATTGAATCTCTGACCTTGATTTAAGAGTAGGAAGATATGATGAGGAGATTTTGTAGACGGATGTCCCAACCGGTTGTGCCATAACCTGGTGTCAGTTTCACTTGTGGAAATGGTATTTATTTTTGGCACATCTAGGTAGTAGAGCCCCCCTTGTTCACGACCTCCACCAATCACTTGCTTCGTTATGAGGTCTTGAAAAACACATGAAGTGGGTGAGAAGGTGATAGAGCAATTAAAATGTTTAGTGAGCTAACTAAATGATAAAAGATTTAAAGGGAAGGTAGGAACAAAAAGAATATCAGTGAGGGGAAGTGATGATGTAGCAAAAGTGGAACCTATCCCTAGAACTTTAGTTTGAAAACCGTCAACTATGGTAACAAATTTTTGTGACAGACAAGGAGATAATGAGTGTAGTAAATTTTTTGATACCTATGAGATGGTCGGAGGCCCCTGAGTCAATTATCCAGGATGAAGAGGAGGCAGATAGCATACCTGAAGTGGTGGTTGTAGTAGCAATGGAGGATGAGCTTGGAACAGAACCCAGTAGTGTTTTCGTTTTCTGAAATAGCTCATACTCATCTTTACTAAGGGTTTTCTGTTCTGTTGATGGTGTAGACAGTTCCTCCTTTGTAGCACTTAATAAGGCTTGATTAGCCTTCTTATTACATATATATGCAATGTGGCCATATCTTCTACAGAAGTTGCATTTCTTGTCCTAGAAGCACCTATCAATAGTGTGGCCAGGTTTCCCACACTTAGTGCATTCTTTGTTTGAATAGCAAGTTTCTATAGTGTGGCAGATTTCCCACACTTAGTGCATTCTTTCCAATTTGTCCTGCCATACCCATTCCTTCCACTTCTTCCTCGTCCTCCTCCAAAATAGTTGCCACGACATCGGCCACGGTCAGATGATGGTCCCCTATGCTCGGAGTACATAGCAGATGGTATTGTAGGAGTAAATGAAGAAGTGTCTAGAAGACGAAGTAATGTGGCACATACATCATCAAATGTGGGGATTGCGGCAGAGCTAAGAAGTTGACTCTTAGCAACCCTCAAGATACGGTTTGATGTAGGCAAGACATATGGCCATGACTAAGGCTTCTTTTTGTTTGTTTTGGACAGAGATATTTGTGGAAGTAGGCTGGACTATTTTCCATTCTTGAAGAAGCCCTCTAAACCGAGCCACATATTCATGGATATTATCTCCTCGCTTAGTGGTAAGCATTCTTTGGAGAATATAGTATGGCCTATGTAAATTATCGGATCTAGAATACAACTTAGTACATGTCTCCCAAATTTTTTTAGCCATATCAAGATGAATAACATTATTAGAGACATGCTCTTCCATGCTGTTTATAAGCCAACTAATCACAAAAATATCATTCTTCAACCACTTGTTGTAAAAAATATCATCTTCTAGGAATCTCGTTCCCATAGAGTTATAAAAAATTTCAACCTAAACTGGTCTCGGTCAACAAAATTTTCAAACCGACAAAAAACTGTCTTGATGACTTCTTCTAATCCGAGATGAAAATTTTTTCCACCACTTCATGAGATGAAGACATGAAAAAAAATATCTCTAAACCATACTTTTAATATCCTAAAACTAGTAGCATAAATAAATAATATCATAAACAAAAAAACTTATCTCGTGAGCTTCAATCTTGCTTCATGAAGAGCCTTCTATGATCATATCTTCTTAGAGCTTTCCTTTGACATGGCGATCCTAAATTGGTTGCTCTGATACCATATTGATTTTAGGACCCCATGAATAATAAATCAAGCAAGGGGAGAGAGAAGAGAAAAAGAGAAGAGGGAAAAAGAGCTCTCGGGTAGAGAGAGGAGAAGAAGAAAAAACTAAAGAGAAGAGCAGAGAAGAGAAGAGCTGCATGTGAACGAGAAAAGAGGAGCCTTTATTTTTTATTGATTTTTCTTGAATACAAGCTCCTCTATTTATAGTGGAGGAGTGATATAATTTATGTACATTTTCCAACTATAATTCAACTCAATTTAGAACTTTCTCAATTTCTAACTTACCCAAATTCTATCTTACCCAAATTCTATTTTTCCCAATTCCTTCTTCACCAGTTCGCTAGGCTGAGGATGCCAGATCATGCTATATTATTGTGGGTCCCATTAGATATTCCAGCTCATGGGACAAAGATGCCAGATCGTGATATCTTTGTGGATCTCACTCAATCTTCAATTATGCAACCTTATTCCAGCTCGTTAGCCAACTCATGCCAGCTTGTGTGTTGACTCATCTTGGCTTCTCACATCCTCATGGTGGATCCCATCAGCTCATGACCCCATGGTGGGTCCCACATTTTAACTCTACTTTCTCTTGTGATGAAACATGTTCGAGGGATACTATACCTGCTTGAAATTTCTCCCGTATAAAGTGGCAGTCCACCTCAATGTGTTTGGTCATTTCATGGAAGACTATATTCGAAGTGTTATGAATAGCTTCTTGGTTATCACAATATAGACCCATAGAACCTCCTTTATAAAATCCTAATTTGGTAAGAAGGGACTTGATCCATAGGATTTCACTGACTGTGTGAGCCAAAGCTTTGTATTCTGCTTCTGCACTAGATCTCACAACCACATTTTGCTTCTTATTTTTCTATGTAACCAGGTTCCCTCCAATAAGAATGCAATATATACAAGTGGAATTTCTGTCATCAAGTGATCCAACCCAATCTACGTTTAAGAAACCTTCTATGTTGAAGTGGCCATTTTTCTTATAAAATAACCCTCTTCTTGGGGCTCCTTTTAAGTATCGTAATATCCTTTCCAATGGGTAAGTTGTGGTTTATGCATGTACTAACTCACCACACTTATGGCATATGATATGTTGGTCTAGTTACTGTGAGGTAGATAAGTTTGCCCACAAGTCTTTGATATTTGCTAATATTGATATCCTCTCTAGAACTTGCACACAATTTAATATCTGTATCCATAGGTGTGTCTGCAAGGCTGCACTCCATCATTCTCATTTATTTGATGAGGTCAAGACATACTTCCTCAGAGATAATATTATCCCAAACTTGGACTGAAGAACTTTTATGCCCATAAAATAATTTAGAAGTCCAAGATCTTTAGTTTTAAATTTATGACATATCATGTTTTTGACTTCTTGTATGTTATTCGCATCTTTGCTGGTTAAGACAATATCATCAAAATACACAACTACTAATATCTTTCCTTTCGAGGTATCTTTAATAAATACCAAATGATCTACTGAGCACCAACAAAAACCAAACCATAGTAGTGCTTGGCTAAATTTTTCAAACCAGGCTCAAGGGCACTATTTAGGCCCATATAAGGTCTTCTTTAAGCAACATATGGACTCCCCCTCAACCACTTAACAAGGTGGATGAATCATGTAGATTTTCTCGTGTATATCACCATTTAATAAAGTATTTTTTTGACATCGAGTTGATAGACGGGCCATGAAGAGTTAGCCGCAAGCGATAATAGGATACATACTGAATTTAACTTGGCAACAAGAGAGAAGGTCTCCTCATAATCCACTCCATAACATTGAGTGTACCCTTTACCGATGAGGTGGGCCTCAAGGCAAGCAACATACTCATCCAAATTATGTTTGACAGTAAAACCCCATTTCCAATCAACCGATTTCTCACCTGTCGGAAGTGGTGCTAAGTTCCATGTCTGATTTTCATATAAGGCTTGCATTTCCTCATCCATAGCTGCCTTCCATCCTGGATGTTTCAGGGCCTCCTGATAGGAATGTGGAATAGAGAAGGAAGAAAGAGATGCAAGGAACTGATAACATGTAGAAGACAATTGATGGTGAGACATTAAGTTGGATATAGCATGAGAAGTAGTGCAAGTACGGGGTTTTTTACTTAGAGAAATGGGGCGAGTATCAAATAGTGAACCAAATGGAATAGAGGAGGAAAGACTTACCTCATAGGATCTGAAAACTCCACAGGTGTGGTGTAGGCCGATGCTTTGAGGAGGAGAGTGACATCAGCATTAAAAGGCACAAATGTACAAGGAGTTGTAGAAGGGAATGACAGACCCAAAGGAGCATCATTTGAGGAATAGAATGAGGTGTCCTAAAAAAGGTCACATCCCTAGACTCAAGTAATTACTGAAGGGTAGGATTGTATCAGACATAAATTTTTTGGGTGCAAGAGTAATCCCAGAAAATTCACTTAATAGAGTGAGGAGCAAGTTTACTTTTCTAAGGAGATGTGAGATGGACAAAAAAAGCACACCCAAAGACCTTTACGGGAAGAGAAAATGGGTCTTCACTAAGAAATAATACAGAATATGGAGTCTTGTGACCAAGTATAGATGAAGGTAACCCTATTGATAAGGAAATTGGTTGTAAGTATGGCATGAGGCGAATAAAAGTAGTGGAGGGCCCGGGCAACCTTGAGGAGATGACAGTTTTTTCTTTCAAAAATACCATTCTGTTGAGGTATGTAGGCACCTGATATTTGATGGATAAGGCCATTACCTTGATAGAAGGACTGAAACTCACTAGACAAGTACTTTTTAGCATGATCAGACCTAAGTACTTGAGTTTTCTTGAAAAATTGGGTTAATACCATAGCAAGAAAGACATTAAAGATAGTAAATATGTCAGATCTTTCTTTAAATAGATATAACCAAGTAAACCAGGTAAAATCATCGACAAAAGTAACAAAATATTTAACTTGAGAAATATTGGAGACACTCAAAGGTCCCCATACATCAGAGTGTACAAGTGAAAAGGAAGCAACACTTTTATAGGTAGGGCGAGGAGAATATGTGCTCCTTTGGTGTTTGGTTAATTGACAAACCTATTAATTTAAAATAAACAAAGACTTTAAAGAAGGAAATAAATGTTGCAGAGAAGATGTATAAGGATGGCCAAGCTGGTTGTGCCAAAGTTACTCCTCAAATGGAGAGGATGAAAGTGCAGCTAATGTAAACAGGTCCAAGTAATACAAACCCCCTTTTCATGGCCTCCACAAATCACCTGTTTCATTGTTAGATCCCAAAATACACAAGAAGAGGATGAGAAGGTGACAAAGCAATCTAGATGTTTTGTGAGATGACTTACCAAGAGTAAGTTTAAAGGGAATTGAGGAAAAAATAAGACATCTCGAAGTGGGATAGAGGGTGTAATAGAAGATGATCCCTTGCCAAGTACTTTGGTTTGGGTTACATTAGCTATAGTAACAAACTTATAGGGAATACATGGTGTTATGGTCCTAGGTTAAGTACTTATGTCTTCCGGTCCTAACAGGCCGGTCTTTTGGGTAGTATTGGCTAGGTGCTTAACATTTGCTATCAGAGCACCTAGTCAATACTACCCAAAAGACCAGCCTGTTAGGAGCGGAAGGCATAAGTACTTAACCCAGGACCATAACATCACACCCCGCCCACCGGAGCAGATGACCATGGTAACATTAACACAGCAACGCGACAGGGTCAGGGGTCCCGCCAGGGGCTTGCGGTCCACCTGCACATGTGGCTGCGGGGACTCAAAGTCGGGACGTAGCACCTGCTCTGATACCGAATGTTAAGCACCTAGCCAATACTACCCAAAAGACCGGCCTGTTAGGAGCGGAAGGCATAAGTACTTAACCCAGGACCATAACACGTGGAGATAAAAAAATTAGCATATGTTTGTTACCTAAGTGATGCTCAGAGGCCCCAAAGTCTATTGTCCAAGATGAAGAGGAGGAAGTGGAATAAAGCATACCTGAAGGAATAGTGGTAGCAGTTGTAGGTAAATATGTCAGGGAAGACCCATGAATTACTTCATTTTTTTGAAATGTTTTATAGTCTTCATGAGTTAGAATCATCTTCCCGGTTTGTGATTCAGCCTTTTCTTCCCCTTTATCATTGGTAACGGCGGCGGGAGTAGTCATGGCCCATTCTGGTTTTCCATGAAGCTTCCAAAAAGTTTCCACAAGGTGGTTTTAACCGCCACAATAAGTGCATATTTGAGGCTTTGTGCAAGAGTAGTTAGGACCGGTTTTACCACCTCTTATTCGACCTCCTCTAGAAATTCTATCATGGCCTCATCTGGAGGATGATTTACCTCTATTACCTAAATACATAGTAGATGAAGCATCATTATTTGAATTAAGAGACAGATCGGGAATTCCCAGCAATGTGGCACTTATTTCATCCAAGGTGTTGGAAGATAGGGCACAAGCCCACACAACCAAGGAAGGCCCACATATCCAAGTGTGTTAGAAGATGGGCCCAAGCCCATATGACCAAGGAAGACCCATGTATCCAAGAGAAATAGAAGACGATCTCAAGGCCCACAGATCAAGGAGAAGTCCCATAGGCCCACATAAAATTATGGCAGGATGGTAAATAAAGAGTCTTCTCATAGAGATGGCATTGATGTAATTAAGTTAAAGTTCTAGGGTTAAACCCTAAACCCTAAACCATATGTTTAAGGGTATTATTGAAATACAATAGTTTCATTAATCTATAAATGGTGCTTCAGGGGGAGGGTTAGACATCAAGTCCCTAACCTCTTCTTCCTCCACTTTTCTCCCAATGGGTCTCTCTCCCTTTTTCTCCATGAGCTAAATTCATGGAGTCCTGAAAATCAACAAAAGGACGATAGTGTAGAGGAGCTAAGAAGTTGAGTCTTAGCAACTTCAAGGTATGACTTGATATTTGTAAAAGAAATTGCTGGTGCTAAAGCTTCCCTTTGCCTCTCTTGTACTGAAATATTGGTGGAGTATGGTTGAGTGATCTTCCACTCTTTATGTAGACCCTAAAACCGAGCCAAAAATTCATGAATATTGTCTCCTTGCTTAGTATTGAGCATGTTTTGCAATACATCAAATAACTTTTGTAAAGTAGCCATACTAGAATATAACTTAGTATAAGTGTCCCAAATCTGTTTGGCTAATTCTAATTCGACAACATTGCTGGCTACATGCTCTTCCATACTATTAATAAGCCAACTAATTACCAAATTTTCATCCTTAACCCACTTTAGATAGGATTGACTTTCTTCATCAATCGGTGGAGAAGACTTGGTTAAGTGACCGAGAACGTCTCAAGTAATAAGAAACCTTCTAACTGATTGAGACGAACTAAGATAATTGGATAATCCTCTTAAGGGAGTAGTGGTAATTTTGAGTATGTCACTCTAACTGATTGAGACCAACTAAGATAATTGGATAATCCCCTCATGACTTTTCGCTGCCTTGTTTAATCTTCCCGAACGGTACTCAATTGAATAATCAAATCCCATCAACTTACTGATCCAATGTTGTTTTGGCGAAGTTGTGAGGCGTTGTTCAAGTAAGAATTTAAGGCTGTAATGATCAGTCTGGATGAGAAATGCACAACCCCATAAGTAAGGACGCCAATGTTGGACCACCTTGGCCAACCCGATTAATTCTCTTTCATACACTGCCAATTTGTGATGTCGTGTTGTCAACTGCCTGCTGAAATATGCAATGGGGTGTGACTACTGCTGTAAGATGACTCCAATGCCCCCACCGGAAGTGTCGCACTCAACCACAAATAAGTCCTCAAAATTGGGAAGTTGGAGGACTGGTGTGGAGGCAAGAGCTAGTTTGAGGGCCTCAAAGGATTGTGTGGCCTCATCATTCCAAATAAAGGAATTCTTCTTGAGGAGATTGGTCAATGGTGCTGCCAAGGGTTTGTAATTCTTAATGAATTTGTGGTAGTATCCGGCTAGGCCCAAAAATCCTCTCAAAGCTGAGCAAGACAGAGGTTGTGGCCAATCATGAATTACCTAAATCTTCTCAGGATCAAAAGTGACCCCCGTATGTGATATAATATGGCCGAGATAGGCGACATGTGACTCCGAAAAAGAGCATTTGGATTTCTTCAAATAGCGCTGGTGGGCTTGTAACAATTCAAAAACTATCCGTAAATGCGCTAATTGCTCTTCCCCAGATTTGTTGTATATGAGTATATCCTAAAAAAAAAAACAAGGACTAATTTCCGAAGATTGCTAAATACCTCATTCATCAGTGTTTGAAAAGTGCATGGGCATTTGATAACCCAAACGGCATGACCACAAACTCAAAATGGTCGTGATGTGTGCGGAAGGTCATCTTCTTAATGTCGGATGGGTGCATAAGAAGCTGATGATATCCTAAACATAAATCCAACTTGGTGAAGACCCACAAACCATGTAATTCATCCAGAAGCTCCTCCACTACCAGGATAGGGAACTTATCCTTCATGGTTTGGGCATTTAACTCCCTATAACCGATAAAAAAATCTCCATGTGCCATCATGTTTCTTTACGAGCAATACTGGTGAAGAGAAGGGGGAGCAACTGCAACGAATAAGGCCTTTTTGTAACATGGCTTGACATTGTCGCTCGATGTTATGGACTCCATAGCATCACGAGTTATCCACAAGCATAGGAATTAAATTTTGTCAATTTAATTTTAATTTAATTTATTTTGGTTTGGTTTGGTTTTATTTACTTTGGGTTGGTTTAGATGTAATGTGGCGTGAACCACTTGACCGATGGGTCACTATTGTAATTCCGTCCTCAACCCTATTTAAGGGGACGTCAAGGGAAGGAGAAATCAAGTATTGAGAAAATTAGAGTAAACATGTCAGATTCTCCCTCAGAGGTCTAGGTCGGATTCTCCCTCTGAGGTCCAGGTTGAGCTTCCTTCAAAGCTCCTTCATTCTATTTGATTTCCATCATTCCACGTTCCAGAAACAAGAATTCTCTTCCAGCGTCAAGAGCATCCATGGAGGGAAGAGAGGAAAGAAGCGTGACTCGATCCATGGCTCGGGAAGAAACTAACATCTTGGTATCAGATAGGTCCACCCTTGGGGATTCCTCTTCCCCTAAGGATTTGAGGCAATTAGTTGAAGATAATCGGCAGAGGACAGACCTTCAGGCTCAATCCCTAGAAGAGGTGTATTAGACAACCTCTGACTTGTGTGAGTCCATAAAATCCATGGATGCTGCCATCCAAGCTCTCCTCCAGCAACAAGAAGACAAGGGTACACGAGCAAAACCACTGGCAACCTACTTTCCATTGGCCGACCACCATCAATTCCACTCACCACCTCCACCACAACCATTAATGCGTCAACACAATCCCCATCTGAGGCCTGCCATTCAGGGACCAAATACGGTTCCCAAGTATTTAAAACTTGACTTTCCTATGTATGATGGGTCTAAGGACCCTTTGATTTGGTTAGCCAAGTGTGATCAATTCTTTTATCATAAAAAAACACCTACGGATGAGAAAGTTTATTTGACCGCCTACCACATGCTCAATGAAGTGCTTCTATGGTACCACCAATTCCGAAATGACCAACTGGTTCAGGATTGGGCAACCTTTAGGTAGTCTTGCATGATGAGATTTGGTCCTCTAGCTAGTAGCAATCCATTGGGCGAATTAATCAATTACAAGCAAACTGGATCACTAGAGGTGTACCAAAAGACCTTCCAGGAAAGGTTAGCCCGAGCAAACCAGTTTGTTAGTCACATACAGTATGTTCATATTTTTACTGCGGGTTTGACAGAAGCTCTAAGACTAGAAGTTGAATTACATGGTCCTACAGATTTGGACCATGCTATGAATTTAGCCAGGTCAATTGAGCACAAGAAGCGTGTTCTAAAGGAGTCACTAATCAAAAAACCAGCTTGGCCAGGAAGGCACAATGCCACTGCGCCAACCCCTTATTAGGGACCTCCACATTCTAGAGCCATTGCAGCCCCATGCCCAGACAACTCTAACTCGGCTCCACTTGCTCCTTACTTCAAAAAACTCAACAGATGGGAAATGGATCAGAGAAAGGCCAAGGGGCTTTGTTTTAACTGTGATGAACAATATGTCATTGGTCACCAATGCAAAAGATTATTCAGTATATGTCTGTGGGAGGATGGTGATGACATACTACCTGAGGATGAGATTGTGGAGACAGACCAAGAGGGTCCAGAGATTTCCCTTCATGCCATTGTCTATGCAGTTCTAGTACAATGCAGGTTAAAGCCCAATCACATCATCTATAGTTACTGGCTTTAGTTGACTCTGGCAATACACATAATTTCTTCAGTCAGTCGGCAGCAGAACAACTTGGGTTAGTAGTCCACCAACAGACTGGCATTTCTGTATCTGTAGCCAATGGGGCTAAAATTACTATTGTGGGCATATCTCTAGCCACACACTTTGATATTGAAGGACATGCATTTATTGCAGATTTCCTGGTGATTCCACATTCAGGATTCGATTTGGTACTGCGAATTAAATGGCTACAACTGTTGGGCCCAATACTATGGGATTTTCAAGCTCTGACCATGTCCTTTACAGAGGACCACCTTCAGATTATATTGCATGGCACCCAAGCACCAGTGCCCTGCACACTACAGGTTGTTCAGGTCCAGACCACAACCAACTGTAAGTTATGTCAATTACTTACAGAATTTGAGGATATCTTTCAGAACCCTACTATTTTACCGCCAATTAGGCACTGTGATCAGCGTATCCATTTGATAACGGGCACTGAGCCTGTGGTTGTGCGTCCTTATCGTTACCGGCACTTACAGAAGGATGAGATTGAAAGGTAGTGCTAGAAGATGTTAGCCTAGGTTATTATTCAGCCCAATAGGTCTCCTTTTTCCTCACCAGTATTACTGGTCCGCAAGCATGATAAGTCATGAAGGTTTTGTGTGGATTACAGGCAACTCAATGCGCATACTATTAAAGATAAATTTCCCATCCCAATGGTGGACGAGTTGCTAGATGAGCTACATGTAGCTACTATTTTTACCAAACTCGATTTGAAATCTGGCTATCATCAAATCCGAGTTCACCCATCAGATGTCGAGAAAACAACGTTTCGCACGCATCACGGCCATTTCGAGTTCCTCGTAATGCCATTTGGTCTCTCAAATGCGCCTTCCACCTTCCAAGCCCTCATGAATGAGGTATTTTCCTCTCTCTTAAGGAAATACGTATTGGTGTTTTTTGACGATATTTTGGTCTATAGCAACAGTTGGGAAGAGCATCTTTAGCACCTTCACCAGGTATTTTCTCTTATCTGCTCACATCATTTTGTTTTAAATTAGTCCAAATGTTCTATGGGAATGTGAGAAGTGGCCAATGCTGAATGGCTTTGGGTTAGCCGATAAGTTCCCTTTCATACGCAGCTAATTTTTTATGGTGCGGGGTGAGGTGCCTACTGAAATATGCAATGGGATGACCCTACTGTTGTAAGACTGCGCCAATGTCCCCTCCAGAAGTACCACATTCAATAATAAATGATTCTTCAAAATTGGGGAATTGGAGAATTGGAGAGTAGGGGCAGAGGCTAAGGCGTGTTTCAACTGCTCAAAGGATGAAGCAAATTATGGGAACACAGGATGTTGAATACCTGGCGCAAATGCTGAATCTGGTCTTCCCAGTGCTTGTTATAAATCAGAATGTCATCAAAGAATACTAGAACATATTTTCGTAAGAGAGGGCGAAAGATTTCATTAATCTGGACCTGAAAAGAGGAAGAATGTTGGAGAGCCCAAATGGCATGACTAAGAACTCAAAATGGCCATGATGCATGCGGAAGGCAATTTTCTCCACATCTGCAGGGTGTACCCAAATCTGGTGGTACCTGGATTTTAAATCCAGCTTAGTAAATAATTCTGCCCCATGCAATTAATCCAAGAGTTTGTCCACCATGGGTATTGGAAATTTATCCTTAACCGTATGACCATTGAGCTCTCTGTAGTCAACACAAAATCGTCAAGAGTGGTCATGTATTTTTACCAACAACATTGGGGAAAAAAATGGAGACCGGCTGGGCTGAATAATGCCTTGCACTAACATAAGCTGACATTGGCGCTCTATCTCATGTTTCTGAAAATGGGGTAGCAGTATGGGCTCACCACTACAGGCTCAGTGCCTAACTTTAAACGTATCTGATGATCACAAGTTCGGATCGGTAGGAATGCAGCAGGCTCCTGAAATAAATCAACAAATTCTGAAAGGAGGGAGTTTAACTTACAACGATCGGAGTTCATAGGTTGGATAGTCTGGAGAGAGCAAGGTAATGGAGCAGGAGTCCCATGAAGGGTGAGTTGTCTCTGGTCTTGTGTAAAACTCATAGTGAGGGACTCAAAATCCCATAAAATTGGACCCAACTGCTGTAGCCATTTAATACCCAACACCAAGTCAAATCCAATGAGTGGAATGACTAAGAAGTCTGTCACAAATGTGTTGCCTTCAATATCAAAAGGTACCACTGGACAAACTCCAGCACTGGAAATCTTTGCCCCATTGGCTACTGAGACCGAAATGCCAGTGTTTTGCTGAATCGTTAAGCTAAGTTGTTGTGCTGCTAGTTGGCTAATAAAGTTGTGGGTACTGGATAAATCCACTAAGGCCAGCAACTATAGGTGTTGGAGGCCAGCTCAGACCTGCATGGTGTTTGTGCTATGCAGCCCTGTCATAGCATGGATGGAAATAGCTAGTTCGTCTATCTCAGGCTCTACAACTTCTTCCAACGGTGGGGTCTCCTCAGAATCATCCACCACTAACCAAAATCGGCATTTGCATATGTGACCCTGTGTGTATGTCTCATCACAATTATAATAGAGGTTTTTGGGTCGCCTTTGTTCCATCTCTGATTTAGAAAGGCGAAGAAAATATTGTGGTGGTGGTGCCTTGGGTGTTTTGGATATGTGAGAAGGATTGTTGCCTTGGTGCATTGGGGGCTGCGAAGGTGGGTGGGGCACCAGTGGTTACCCGGCCTGGCCATGGTGGCCTATGCCCGAGGGACTCTTTCAAGACCCGTTGTTTAGCATCCAGAGTATGGGCAAGATTCATGACATGTGCTAGGTCCGGTGGGTCATGTAATTCCACTTCTAGACAAAGGGCCTCGACTAGTCCAGCAGTAAGTAAATGAACATACTGAGTCGGACGCACATATTGACTGGCTCATGCCAGCCGTTCTTGAAATTTTTTCTGATAAACCTCTATGGAACCCATTTGTATGAGGTTGACCAAATCTCCCAGAGGGTTACTTCGGGCTGGTGGACCAAACCTCAACATGAAATAATCTTTAAAAATATCCCAATCATAAATAGGAGGCTCAGAGTGAAATTGATGGTACCACAGCTGCGCTTCGTCGAGCATGTGGAATGCAGCTAAAGGAACCCTATCCTCAGATTGGGTTCTCTGATTCCAAAATAATTGGTCACATCGGTGCAACCATATCAAAGGGTTTGAGGACCCATCATAAGTGGGAAAGTCGAGTTTGGTATAAGTGGGCACGGTGGAGTGGTTGTTGCTGTGAGGCCCTCCTGGAAAAGGATGCTTTGGACGCAGACGAGCCATTGGTGGTGGTGGAGGTGGAGGATGGTGATCGGAATGCCTATTTGAACTGGTCAGAAGGGCAGTGTCCCACGCCATGTACTCTCCCATACGAAGAGTGAATTAATTAAAGGCCTCTTGAAGCTCCATTACTTCTGTTTGAACAGTGGCGATAGAATTCTAGGATTCCATTCGGACTTCCTTAATAAGATTGTGCATATCATTCAGAGAAGATGAATTGCCGATGGTGGTCCTATCTGCCATGGATCGAGTCACCCGACGATCTCCTCTGGCTTCCAAATTGTAATCCGTTTTGAGGTGTTTGGGATTTTTTGAACGACCTGTGATTTGAGAGAGAGAGATCAAGCTTTGAAGGAAGCTTGCACCTTGGACCTAGTTAGAGAGAGAATCTAATCTCAGACTTAGACTAATGATCAATATTTAAACTTTATTTCAAAACCGTAATCCATGTAAGAGGATTAGGGTTGATGCACACCAGCAAAGGCCAAACAAACGGCCACTAATTTGAAGAAAATTACATCTAAACCAGCTAATTGCAAAAACCTGGAAATTACATAATTTAACCCATGTGTCTACTAATTACTCTAGATGCTATGGAGTCCATAACACCCTCCTCGTTTCTCTCCAGCTAATAAATTCCCTAAGCCTATTGTGTTGATCTATGATGCAACAACTCATGGTCGTGATGAAATATTTGTTCAGCCCCATGAAGCATTGCTTGACACTACATTTGTGGAGTCTCCAAACCCCTCTGAGGTAAGTTCTCCTTCTCCTCATATATTTGGTCTTCCATTTAATACTCAACTGATCGCTCTTCGGAAAGTGCCTAGGTCATGCACATTACCATCTACCTCTCATCATATCTCCCATTTTTTATCGACTAATCGGTTATCCCGATCTTACTGTTAGTTTCTTGCCTCTATTTCTATTCGTCAATCTTATCAAGAGGCCCTACAACATCCAGGATGGAAAGCAGTGACGGATGAAGAGATGGCAACCCTCTATGATAGTCAGATTTGGCAACTTGTTTCCCTTCCACTCGATAAAAAGTCAGTAAGTTGTAAATGTGTCTTCACTGTAAAATATACTCTGGATGGTCCCATGGCAAGCCTTAAAGTCTAACTTGTGGACAAAGGTTATGATCAATGTTATGGTGTTGACTATGATGAAACATTTTCACCTATCATCAAGCTCAACTCGATAGGTCTTTTATTACTTATTGCTACAAACTCTCGATGGCCTATATTTCAACTTGATGTGAATAATGCCTTTCTCAATGATGATATTAAGGAGGAAATATATATGCAACAACCACCTGGATATGGGGTTGATGGAGAGTTGGTATGCTACTTTAAAAAACCCATATATGTTCTGAATCAATCTCCCTGGGCTTAGTTTGACAAGTTTAGTCAAGCTATGCTTTGATTCGGGTTTACAAGGTGCTCTATGGACCATTATGTATTTCTCAAGCATACCAATAATTGTGTGGTGCTTTTTTATGTGAACATGGATGATATTATTTTGATAGGTTGTGAAGCCAATAGCATTAGTCAACTCAAACACAAGATATGTAGTGAATTCAAGACAAAAGACTAGGGACTCCTCAAGTACTTCTTTGTTAGGCTCTCTAGCCATGGATCGAGTCACCTGGCGATCTCCTCTAGCTTCCAGATTGAATGACGAAGAGGGGAAGGATTTGGGGGTCTTGGAATGCTCAATGATGAAGGGATGTGAGCCTTTGAAGGAGCTCCAACGTTAGGCCTCTTTAGAGAGAGTACCTTATCTCATTTAGACTAATTGATTAATGGTTGCTTCCATTCAATCACTTGACGCCCTAAATAGATCAGGGAAACATAAAAGGTTCTATAATTACAATTAGACCCTTATTGAACTTCAAATTACAATTAAACCCCTAAGGTACTGAAATACAAGTTTACACCATCTCTTCTCATCTCCGGTTCGCCACTCTTGATGCTATGGAGTCCATAACATCACCCCCCTCCTGAAGAAAGAGCTCGTCCTCAAGCTCGAAAGTGGGGAATAGAGTCTGGAAGGACTCGAGTGTCTCCCAAGAGGCTTCCACCAATTCCTCCTCAGTCCACTGAACGAGCACTTCCCAAGCGTTGTTAACTCGTCTTGCTTGAAGGATCTGTGCGGGAGTGGGCATGGACCTGCCATCCTTGAGCGGAGGCAGAGGGGTATGCAGCAGTGGTGAGTCTCCCTTGAATGGCTTGAGAAGGGAGACGTGGAAGACGTCATGTAGCTTGGTGTCTGGTGGTAGTTTCAAACGATACGCCACAGTGCCAATACGGTGCATGACCTGGAATGGCCCATAAAATTTTGGAGAGAGCTTATGGCATTTGATGTCTGCAAGAGAGAGTTGGCGGTATGGTTGAAGTTTGAGCCAAAAAATTTCTCCGTGGGCAAAGGAAAGGGGACGATGCCCTTTGTCATAAGTATGCTTCATTGTGGCTTGTGAACGCTGTAACTGAAAGCAGATCTGAGCAAGCATTGCATCTCTGTCGGCTAATGCTTGGTCCAATGCTACTATTCGAGAAGACCCCAATTCATAAGAAAGTAGGCGCGGAGGTTCGCGTCCATAAATGACTCGAAAAGGGGTAGTACCCAGTGTGGTGTAGTATGAGGTATTATAACAATACTCCATCCATGCTAACCAACGAACCCACTGTCAGGGCGTGTCCCCCACAAAGCACCGCAAATACATCTCCAATGTGCGGTTAACCACCTCTGTCCAGTCGTCTGTCTAAGGGTGGTATGCTGAAGAAAAGGCTAACTTGGAGCCATGGAGCTTAAATAGTTCCCCCCATAATTTACTGGTGAAGATAGCATCATGGTCGTTGTGATGGTCTTCGGAAGTCCATGGAGGCGGACAATATTATCCATGAAGGGTTGAGCAACTTGTGTTGTTGTATACAGAAGGCTGAGGGCCATAAAGTGGGCATATTTCGAGAACTGGTCGACCACCACAAGAATAATAGATTTCCCTACAGAAGGAGGAAGACCATCAATAAAATCCATTGAGAGATCTGCCCATACCTGTGAAGGAAGTTGAAGTGGCTGGAGCAAGCCGGTGGGTTGTAAGGATTCAGACTTATTCCTCTGACAGACCTGGCATGCTGCAACATACTCAGCAATGACCCGCTTCATACCCCTCCAATAAAACTCCCAACAGAGGCGAAAGTATGTCTTCTGCTGGCCCTCATGTGTGAATAATGGCAAGAAGGAGTACCGACGAAGGATGAAGATATATGCGTCCTTTATATAGAATGAGACCGTCCTGTAGTATCCAGTTATTGTCCTTGGAATGGTTTTCGATTTGAGCTTGTAATGAAAGGAGATCCGGATGATTGCTAGTATCCTGATGGATTGTGTCCAGCAAAGGGGACCTGGGGAGGCTCAGTGCGTGCAGGTGTGAATCCCCTAGTTCTCTGCGTGACAAGGCGTTTGCTGCCCGGTTGTGAAAAATCGGTTTGTATTCCACCTGAAAATCGAATCCCAATAATTTGCTGAGCCAATGTTGTTGTGGGATGTAGTAAGACGCTGCTCCAATAAGTATTTGAGGCTACAGTGGTCCGTCCGGATCACAAAAGGTCTGCCCCACAGATACGGCCTCCAATGTTGCACGGCTTTGGCCAAACCGATGAGTTCCCTTTCGTAAGCGGCTAACTTGTGATGGTGAGGAGTGAGATGGTGGCTGAAGTAGGCAATGGGGTGTCCCTATCGCTGCAAGACGGCACCTATCCCTCCCCTGGATGCATCACATTCTATGATGAAATTTTCGAAAAGAATTGGCAATTGGAGAACTGGTGCTGATGCTAATGCCTGTTTTAAGTTGTTAAATGAGGAGTCCGCCAACTGAGACCACTGAAAGGCATGCTTCTTCAGTAAATTGTGCAATGGTGCTGCCAGGTGACCATATTCTTTGATAAATTTTCTATAATACCCTGTGAGACCAAGGAACCCTTTCAAAGCTGTAACGGAGTGAGGTGTGGGCCAATCCATAACCGCCTGTATTTTGCTGAAGTCTAGTTTCACCCTGGAGGCAGAGATCACATGCCCCAAATAAGCTACTTCGGAAGTGGCAAAGTCACTTTTGGCTCGATTGAGAAATAAATGGTGTGCTTGAGAATTGTGAAAACCTGTCTCAATTGGTGCAAATGTGCTTCCCAAGTTTTGCTATAGACCAGTATATTGTCAAAAAAAACTAAGACATGCTTCCGTAAGAAAGGGTGAAATACCTGGTTCATCAGCGCTTGAAAGGTGGACGGGGCATTGGATAGCCCAAATGGCATCACCAGGAACTCGTAGCGACCATGGTGGGTGTGGAAGGTAGTTTTTTCGACATCCTCCAAATAAACCCGAATCTGATGGTAGCCAGATTTCAAGTCCAACTTTGTAAATAATTGAGAGCCGTGTAGCTAATCCAATAATTCATCTACCACCGGAATTGGAAATTTATCTTTGATTGTGCAAGCATTGAGTTCATGGTAATCCACACAAAAGCACCAAGATTTATCTGATTTTTTTACCAGCAATACCGGGGACAAAAAAGGAGAATGACTAGGCTGAATAATACCATGTTGGAGCATTTGTTGACATTGCCTGTCTATCTCATCCTTTTGTACATGGGGATAGTGGTAGGGACGCACTACCATTGGTTCTGTGCCCATCTTCAAACTAATTTTGTGATCTCAAGCTCGTATCGGCGGAAGGTCGGCAGGTTCCTAAAATAAATCCGCATATTCGGCCAACAATGAAGCTAAGTTAACCTCCTTTGAAGGAGCCACAGAAAGTGTTTGGAGGCTGCATGGCCGCTGGGCACTAGTGCCCTGGAGGGTGATCGGATGGCTGTCCTATTTAAAACACATGGTAAGGGATTGGAAATCCCATAAGATCGGACCCAATCGTTGTAGCTATTTAATGCCCAATACGAGGTCAAACCCAGCCAGCGTTATGACCAAAAAATCTGCTACAAAGGAGTGACCCTCAATAGTAAAAGGCACTGCTGAACCGAAACCCACAGTGGTGACCTTGTCACCGTTAGCCACTGAGACTGATATTCCTGATTTCTCCTGTAGTGATAACCCCAACCATTGTGCTGCCTGGCTGCTTATAAAATTATGTGTGCTGTCGGAGTCCACGAGTGCTAGCAGAATATGATGGTTCATTGTGGCATGGACCTGCATGGTATTTGTGTTGTGCAGGCTTGTCATTGCGTGGAAGGAGATTTCTGGTTCCTTCTCCTCGGTTTGGTCCACATCCTTCTGAAAGTCAGCCTCTGAGGGTTCTTCTATTTCTACCCAAAAGAGTCTTTTGCATTGATGGCCCTTGACGAATTTTTCATTACAATTGAAACATAGGCCCTGAGCCCTTCTTTGATCAATTTTTGCTTTTGTGAGACGTTTGATAAATCTCGGTGGTGGTGTAAAGGCTGGTGGTGGTGTTGGAGAGGCGTTGTTGGGTTGAGGCCTTGGGTTAGTGGAATAAGGACCATGGGGCTGTGGGCGAGGTGGCCAAGGGGGACGTTTGGTTAATGACTCTCGGAAGAGGCGCTGTTTGGTGTCCAATGCTCTTGCCAAATTCATGGCGTGGGCTAGGGAGGTGGGGGCTTCCAATTCCACTTCTAGGCGAAGGGGTTCTACCAGGCCAACCGTGAACAAATTGACATAAAGTTCAGGCCGCACCAATGACTTGCATGAGCAAGTTTTTCTTGGAACAATTTCTGATATTGTTCTATAGTTTCAAGCTATTTTAGATTGACCAAATCCCCAACTGGGTTGCTGCGAAGCGGAGGACCAAACCGTAGCATGCAATTTTCTTGCAAAAATTCCCAATCATATACCACAAACTCGTTTTTGAATTGATGAAACCACATAAGCGCTTCATCGAGCATGTGGAAGGCAGCTAATTGAACCTTGCCCTTAGGCAGAGTTCTTTGATTGGAAAAGAAATAATCACACCTGTGTAACCACATTAAAGGGTCGGAGGACCCACCATACGTTGGAAAATCAAGCTTTGTGTACCTTGGCACGGTAGGGGGTGCTAGATTGATACCCCCACGAGGTGGAGGTGTTTGGTGCAGGGGGGGAGGTGGTGGCGTTGGATGAGGGTTGAGATGATCTGCTGGGCATGAGGATGATGCCATCTGGACGAAAAGCTGGGTAAAGCTCTCCTCCATTCGGGACAGCAACATCTGGAATTTTCCCTCCAGGCCATTGATTTGAGATTGTAGATCAGCATGGTTCTCTTCCACAAATTTTCGAATTTCTGCAAGGGAAGAGGAATCACCAAGGGTGGTCCTATCTGATACCACGATGTTAGGCTCCCTAGCCATGGATCGAGTCACCCGGCGATCTCATCTAGCGTCCAGATTGAATGACGAAGAGGGGAATGATTTGGGGGTCTTGGAACGCCCAATGATGAAGGGACGTGAGCCTTTGAAGGAGCTCCAACCTTAGGCCTCTTTAGAGAGAGTACCTGATCTCATTTAGACTAATTGATTAATGTTTGCTTCCATTCAATCACTTGACGCCCTAAATAGATCAGGGAAAACATCAAAGGTTCTATAATTAAAATTAGACCCTTATTGAACTTCAAATTATAATTAAACCCCTAAGGTACTGAAATACAAGTTTACTCCATCTCTTCTCTTCTCCGGTTTGCCACTCTTGATGCTATGGAGTCCATAACTTTCTTTGATATTGAGGTTCTTCAATCCATGCATGGCATTATTTATCACAAAGGAAATATGTGCTTGACTTGCTCAAAGAAATAGGAATGATAGGACGTCACTCTATTGACACCCCTTTGGATACAAATACAAAATTATGTGCTAGTTCTAGAAAAAGATGTTGATGTGGGCAAGTACCAAAGGATAGTTGGGAAGCTGATTTATCTCACTGTGACTAGACTGAATATTTCTTTTGTAGTTATTTTGGTCAATCAATATATCCATAAACCTCTGATTTCTCATTGGCACACACTGGATAGAATTCTCAGGTACTTGTAAAAGGCACCAGGACAAAGGCTTCTATATAAGTGTCATGGTCATTTCAATATTGAAAGCTTTATCGATGCAAATTGGGTTGGATCCCTAGATGACAGAAAATCCACTTCAGGGTATTGTACTCTAGTTGGAGGCAACCTTGTTACATGGAAGAGTAAAAAATATTGGAAGATAGGCCTAAGCCCACACAACCAAGGAAGGCCCACACGTCCAAGTGTGTGGAAGATGGGCTCAAGCCCACAAACAAAGGAGAAGGCCCATAGGCCCACACAATGGTGGCATGATGGTAAATAAAGAGTCATCTCATAAGGATGGCACTGAATGTAATTATTTTACGATTTATGTCTCTTATTCACTCTTACTAGGGTGAAGGGTAATCTTATAAAATTAGTATCTTTTATATCTGTTCAATTTATGGAAAAGACAAAAACTTCATTGACTTGATGTAATCAGAGTACATGAACCCTATTTATAATAGAGGAAAGTAGTAGGAGTCTAATTACAATTAAACTACCCTTGTCCTAATTGCACCCAAACTCTAACACTTAAAGATAAGTCCTAGCATAAATATATAACTCAACAAAAATAGAAGACTACCAAAACTAAAAGACCTTTAAACTGAAACTCCTCTGTGAGACCTCCTTCCATAATAATTTTGGCTTTGTCAGACTTCATATTATGAGAGTCATGTAAGAGGCTTTCATATCTTCTCTTCAACACTCCCCCTCAAGCTGAACTTTATAACTTCAGCTTGCAATGAAACAGATTCTTGGTCTTCAATTCTTCTTCTACTTCTCCCCCTCAAGTTGGGAGGTAATTGACAATGATCTCATGTTGCACCAAATAACATAGATGTAGTAATAAGTTCCTCCATCACGGTGTCCCAACACCGGGCACTGACTCTTGTTGAATTTAGGATCCCTTTTCCATGATTCCGAGCAAGAGAAAGAAGAAAGAAAAGAAAGAAAAGGGAAGAAGAGCTCTCAGGTAGAGAGAAGAAAAATAAAAGAGCCAAGAGAGGTTGTGCCAAGCTAAGAGAGAGAGAGGGAGAAAGTAACACAAGAATGAGATGTGTAACTTGATGAATTCCGAATTATAATTCCTCTATTTATAGTAGAAGAGGAAGTAGAGTCCTTATACAATTAGCCTTTCAATCCTAATTACGTGCCAACTCTAACTCTCTAAGATAAGTCTATCCAAACCAATCTACAAGAAGACTAATATGACTTGAACTAGGACTCTTTCTTCACTCACGTGAATATATGGGAGAAGGTCAGCTCGTGGCCTTATCCTTGTGGGTCCCTCATGATCTTCCAGCTCATCTTAATAAGGTTGATAACTCGTGAGATATTTGTGGTCCCACTTGATCTTCAAGTCTTCTAACTCAATTCAGCTTGTGCTTCTTAATTCATTAACTCGTGCTTGCTTGGGTGAGGACTCTTATTAGTTTCCCACGTCCTCATGGTGGGTCCCACCAGCTCAAACACCATGGTGAGTCCCACATTGTAACACTCCCCCTCAAGCTGGGGATGAGAAGACATCATAAATGCCTAGCTTGCTACATATGGTAGACATAATATTGTGAGTGACCGGCTTGGTGAGAATATCTACAATTTGAATTTGTGATGATATATGCTTCAAAGATAAGAAACCATCTTGGAACTTTTCTCGTATAAAATGGCAATCCACTTCAATATGATTTGTCCTTTCATGGAAAACTGGATTCGATGTAATGTGTATTGCTACTTGATTGTCACAGTATAGATCTATTGGAGCTTCTTTGTAGAATCCCAATTCAATGAGAAGAGATCTTATCCATATGAGTTCACTAACAGTGTGTGCCATGGCTCTGTATTCTACTTTTGCACTCGATTGTGCTACTACATTTTACTTTTTGTTTTTCTATGTAACCAAATTCCCTCCAACCTTCGTACAAAATCCCAAAGTAGATTTTCTGTCATCCGGGGATGCGGCCTAGTCTGCATATGAGAATCCTTCGATGTTGAAGTGACCATGGTTTTTATAGAGAAGCCCCCTTCTTGGAGCTCCTTTCAGATATCATAGTATTCTTTCAAGTGCTTGCAAATGAGTAAGTTGTGGCTTGTGCATGTATTGACTTACCACACTTACTGCGTATGAAATATCTGACCTTGTTACACACAGGTAAATAATTCATCCCACTAGTCTTTGATATTTTCCAATATCTTCATCTTCTCCAGTGCCTCCATATAATTTTGTATTTACATCCATAGGAGTGTCTGCAGGTTTGCATCCCATCATTCCTGTTTCTTCTAGTAGATCAGGGGCATACTTCCTTTGGGATAGCACAATCCCATATCTAGATTTTAATACTTCAATACCTAAAATATTTGAGTAGTCCAAGATCCTTCGTCTTGAATTCAGCACATATTTTCTCTTTTGTTTTCTTCATGCCCTCGGAATCACTCCCAGTTAAAATAATATCATCAAAATATACAACTAGAATCACCTTACCTCTCGATGTATTTTCAATAAATACTGAGTGATCTACAGAGCATCTGTGAAAGCCAGCCCGTATGATGGCTTGACTAAATTTCTCAAACCATGCTCGAGGGGACTGCTTTAGACCATATAGAGATTTTTTAAGGCGGCATATGGACTCCCCCTCAACCACATACCCAAGTGGTTGTTGCATGTAAATTTCTTCATTAATATCACTATTAATAAATGCATTTTTCACATCAAGTTGATACATTGGCCATGATGAATTGGTCGCCAGAGATAATAATATACGTACCAAGTTCATTTTTTCCACTGGAGAGAAGGTTTCTTCATAATCAATTCCATAGCACTAAGTATAACCTTTGGCAACCAGTCGAGCCTTTAGTCGTGTAATTGACCTATCCGGATTATATTTGATAGTATAAACTCACTTGCAACCAATGGGTTTTTTACATGTGGGAAGAGGAACCAGTGACCATGTAGGATTGTTATTAAGAGCCTTAATTTCTTCATCCATTGCTGCCTTCCACCTTGGATGTTGTAGAGACTCCTGATATGACTATAGAACAAATATGGAAGAAATAGAAAAAGAAACTAACAACATAAAGGTGAGAGACGATGATGAGACACAAAATTTGAAATGGGATGAGAAGTAGAAGGTCTGGTGCATGATTGAGGTTCTTTCCTTATAGCAATAGGATGAGTATCATATTGAGGCCCAAAAATAACTGGTAATGAAGGACTTACCTCTGGCAAATATGTTAGCTCGGCAGATGTGGTGTCAGCCACTTACTCTAGAGGTTGAATAATCTTTGTATCACGAGGCACAACCAGTTTAAGGGAACCTAGTACTGAGGACAGACCAGGAGGAGTGCTATCAGAATAAAATGAGTCTTCAAAAATTGTTACATCCCTGGACACAAATAAATGTTGAAGAATCAGACTATAACAAACATAACCCTTTTGTGTGCGAGAGTATCCCAAAAAGATACACTTGATAGATTTAGGATCAAGTTTGCTGTGTCTAGGTAATGAATTATGAAAAAAACATTGACATCTGAAGACTTTCAAAGGTAATGAAAATGGATCATCATTCGGTAATAATCTAGAGTAAGGAGATTTATTACCAAGAACTGTAGATGGTAGATGATTTATAAGAAAGCAAGTCGAAAGGACGCCATGTAGCCAATAAAAGTATGACACTTTCATGGCATATAATAAACCTCGAGCTACCTCAAGAATATGACAATTTTTCCTTTTGGCTACACCGTTTTGTTGAGGAGTGTAGGCGCATGATTTTTTATGGATGATGTCATTTTCTTGACAAAAAGAGTCAAGGTCTTTGGAAACATATTCTTTGGCATTATCAGACCGGAGAATTTTTATTTTCTAATCAAATTGTGTGACTACCATAGCATGAAATGACTTAAAAATGAATGGCATCTCAGAACGCTCCTTAAAGATAAACAACCAAGTTGTGCGAGTGAAATCATCAATTAATGTAATAAAATATTTTGCTTGAGAAATATTGGAAACACTCAAGGCCCCCAAAACATCAGTATGAATTGTTGAATTTATGGAAAAGTGAAATCATTCATAGCCATCAATAACTTATTGTAATCAGAGTACATGAACCTCTATTTATAATAGAAGAAGGTAGAAGAGTACAATTACAATAAAACTACCCTTGTCCCAATTACACCCAAACTCTAACACTTAAGGTAAGTCCTAACATAATTAGGTAACTCATTATTGATAAAAGACAAATATAACTTAAACTAAAACTCTTCTTGGTCGTGAGCCTAAGATAAAGTTACTTTTGTGAGTCCTTGATCTTCCAACTGAAGTGATAAGGATGCCAGCTCTTGGTAATCATTGTGGGTCCTACTTCATATGGGCTTGGGCTCATCTTGTGAACCTTCCTTCGTCATATGGCCCATCTTATAATAATCTTACATATGTGGGCCTTGGTCGTTTGGGCTTGATCTTATCTTCCAACACTCCCCCCCAAGATGGGGGTGAGTGAACAACATGAACTCCTAGCTTGCTGCAAATGATATATAAAATAGCACATCTTCCAACATTACCTCTCACGTTGTTGCGTCCTTCCATGAGGCCCTGGGGCATTATAAGTGAGAGTAAAAATCACTCCTAGCCTTTAAGCCATTGCTTCATACTCCAGTCTTAATGCTGGATGTAGGCCACACTCCACTGCTATCAGTAGTGTGTCTATTGGCATTGCTTTGAAGTGTCCACCACCGTGTCCCTCCAAAGAACAATGACTCTCAAGTGGTAGGAGACATAAAAGCCATTACATGGGGGGGGGGGGGGGGGGGAGGGGGGTGCAGACTTGGAGGAGTGCTATCAGAATAAAATGAGGAGTCCTAAAAAAATGTTACATCCCTGGACACAAATAAATGTTGGAGAATCAAAACTATAACAAACATAACCCTTTTGTGTGCGAGAGTATCCCAAAAATATACACTTGATAGATTTAAGATCAAGTTTGTTGTGTCTAGGTAATGAATTATGAAAAAAACATTAACATCCGAAGACTTTCAAAGGTAATGAAAATAGATCATCATTCGGTAATAATCTAGAGTAAGAAGATTTATTAGCAAGAACTGTAGATGGTAAACAATTTATAAGAAAGCAAGCCGTAAGGACGACATGAGGCCAATAAAAGTATGGAACTTTCATGGCATAAGATAAACCTCGAGCTACCTAAAGAATATGACAATTTTTCCTTTCAGCTATACCATTTTTTTGAGGAGTGTAGGCACATGATGTTTGATGGATAATGTCATTTTCTTGACAAAAACAGTCAAGGTCTTTGGAAACATATTCTTTGGCATTATCAGACCGGAGAATTTTTATTTTCTGACCAAATTGTGAGAGTACCATAGCATGAAATGACTTAAAAATGAATGGTATCTCAGAACGCTCCTTAAAGATAAACAACCAAGTTGTGCGAGTGAAATCATCAATAAATGTAATAAAATATTTTGCTTGAGAAATATTGGAAACACTCACGGCCCCCCAAACATCAGTATGAATTGTTGAATTTATGAAAAAGTGAAATAATTCATAGAAATCAATAACTTGTTGTAATCAGAGTACATGAACCTCTATTTATAATAGAGGAAGGTAGTAGAGTCCAATTACAATAAAACTACCCTCGTCCTAATTACACCCAAACTCTAACACTTAAGGTCAGTCCTAACATAATTAGGTAAGTCAATATTGATAAAAGACATATATAACTTAAACTAAAACTCTTCTTGGTCGTGACCCTAAGATAAAGATACTTCTGTGAGTCCTTCTTGATCTTCCAACTGATGTGATAAGGATGCCAGCTCTTGGTAATCATTGTGGGTCCTACTTCTTATGGGCTTGGGCCCATCTTGTGAGCCTTCCTTGGTTATGTGGCCTATCTTATAATAATCTTACATATGTCGGCCTTCCTTGGTCGTTTGGGCTTGATCTTATCTTCCAACACTCTCCCTCAAGCTGAGGGTGAGAGAACAACATGAACTCCCAGCTTGCTGCAAATGAAGTATAAAATATTTTTGTATAAAATGGCACATCTTCAAATATGCCTTCTTCTTCCAACATCCCGCCTCACGCTGCTGCGTCCTTCCTTGAGGCCCTGTGGCATTATAAGTGAGAGTAAAAATCACTCCTAGCCGGTAAGCCATTGCTTCATACTCCAGTCTTAATGCTGGATGTAGGGCACACTCCACTGCTATCGGTAGTGTGTCTATCAGCATTGCTCTGAAGTGACCACCACCGTGTCCCTCCACAAAACAACGACTCTCAAGTGGTAGGAGACATAAAAGTCATTACAGGGGGGGAGGGATGTTGGACAACATAGATGTAATCATAAGTTCCTCCATCATGGACTTCCAACCGCAAATAATTGTCATCTTTTTTACGGGGGTGAGGTTTCTCCATCATGGACTTCCAACCACAAATAATTTTCATTTTTTTACGGGGATGAAGTTCCTCCGTCGTGGACTCCCAACCACAAATAATTTTCATCTTTTTTACGGGGATGAAGTTCCTCCATCGTGGACTCCAACCACAAACAAATTTGATATTTTTTGGGTAACATGAGGCCACCTCTTATTCAATAATAATGTCCCCAAAGAGACATAATAGTTACAACTGAATATAACACGACCATCTTCTAACACATATAACACGAACCAAATAGTAAAATTTGTCAAAGAACCCATGAAATAATCCGATATAAAAAATTCTTCTTTGATGCACAAGCTTCATCTTTTATGCTCCCCATTTCTTGAATATTTTGGTCACATAAACTTATCCACAACGTAAGGAATAAAATACCTCTTTCTTGTTCTTCTTCTACTTCTCCCCCTCAAGCTGGGAGGTAATGGCAGTGATCCCAACTTGAACCAAATATCATAGAAGTAGCAATAATTCCAAATAACAAAGATTTGTAAATAAGCCCTCAAACCAGGGAGAAGTGAGATATTTTCCTGATATATCAACTCTAACAGTGACGCAAAAAAATTGGCATAAATTCGGATTTTTCAACACAACAGGATACCAGCATGACCTTTGATTCTTCCAATTCGAATATATCTTTCAATATAGATCAGATTGACATGAAATATTTTCCTTCCGAAAGTAGACTTAAATAAATTTCATCCAAGTATAACTTAACTTCATAAAATATAATTTTTAGAAGATAAATAATCTGACATATTTTTGTATCTGTCATCTGGCCGAACTAAATATTGTTTCTCCTGTTTTTCCAGAATGACCATTGACTCTTCAAAGATCAATATCTCCTCATAAAAATATCATACTGAGGATCGGTTGATTAGGTAAGAAAATAAACTTACATATATTTCTTTTGATATATAATTCTCCATATAAAATCTCTTTCTTAAGAGCATAAAATACCTCAGAATTTGAAGCATTCTACTGCAGCTCGAACCTCTTTTTCAATCTGACCTTTGCTTCTTAATATATCGATTTCTCTTTGTAGATAACTCAGATAAAAAAATGGTTGAATAGGTAAAAGAATAGACTTACAAATATTTATTTTGATATATATTTCTTCATATAAAGTCTAGTTCTTGATAGCAAAAAATACCTCGGAATCTGAAGATTGCTGTTGCTGCTCGAATCTTTTTGCAAACTAACCTTTGCTTATTGAAATATCAATACCTCTCTGTCTATAACTCTGATGGGAAAAATAGTTCTTCTTTGGAAAGTAGACTCAAATATATTTTTGTAAATATATAAATTTCAATATGAAAAACCATGTATAGAGGTGAAAATCTCACCGAAAACTACGGGTGTAGGGACTGAAAAAACAAATAACTACGAACCTATACCTAGGGTTTTGGGTTTAGAGAAAAGGATCACATTGCCTCCATGAGTTGGCCAAATCAACTCACAGAACCTGCTCTGATACCATGTTGAATCTATGAAAAAGTGAAATACTTCATAGACATCAATAACTTGTTGTAATCAGAGTACATGAACCTCTATTTATAATACAGGAAGGTAGTAGAGTCCAATTACAATAAAACTACCCTTGTCCCAATTACACCCAAACTCTAACACTTAAGGTAAGTCCTCTCATAATTAAGTAACTCAATATTGATAAGAGACAGATATAACTTAAACTAAAACTCTTCTTGGTCGTGACCCTAAGATAAAGATACTATTGTGAGTCCTTGATCTTCCAACTGATGTGATAAGGATGCCAGCTCTTGGTCATCATTGTGGGTCCTACTTCTTATGGGCTTTGGCCCATCTTGTGGGCCTTCCGTGGTCATGTGGCCCATCTTATAATAATCTTACATATGTGGGCCTTCTTTGGTTGTTTGGCCTTGATCTTATCTTCCAACATGAATTAAAGAAAATGGAGTGATACTTTTGACTTCTGGACGAGGAGAGTACGTACCCCTTTGATGTTTACTCAATTGATATACCTCACAATGAAATTCTGACCTTACTTTAAGAGATGAAAACATATAATGAAGAGACTGTACAGATGGATGTCCCAACCGATTGTGCCATAACTATGTCTCATTTTCAGTAGTAGAAACCATATTTATTTTTGGCATATCCAAGTAGTAAAGCCTCCCTTGTTCATGGCCTCCACCAATCACCTGCTTTGTTATAAGATTCTGAAAGACACATGAAGTGGGTGAGAAGGTAACCGAGAAATTAAAATATTTTGTCAGCTGACTTACAGATAATAGATTCAAAGGGAAAGTAGGACAAAAAAGAATATCAATGAGCGGAAGTGATGGGGTGATAGAAGTGGAACCTTTCCCTTGGACTTTGGTTTGAGAACTATCAGCTATGGTAACAAACTTGTGTGAAAGACTCGGAGATAGAGAACATAATAAAATTTTGTTACCTGTAAGATGCTCGGAGGCTTCTGAGTTAATTATCCAGGATGAAGATGAGGTAGATAACATACCTGAAGCGGTAGTGGCAGCAGTAGTTGTTAAGGAACTAGGAGAAGAACCTAGTATTGTCTTCATTTTCTGAAATAGCTCATACTCTTCATCAGTAATATTTTTCTATGCTGCTGATTTTGTGGGATGTTCTTCTTTTGTATCACGTAAAAAGGCTTGATTAGACCTTATCAATTCTGACTATCCATTGGCTTTATAGCATATTTCTTTATAATGGCCATATTGTCCACAATAATTGCATGGCTTGTAACGGTATTGATCTATAGTGTGGCCAATATTTTTACAATGAGTACATTTTTTCCCATCTGTTTTGCCAGCACCAATCCTTCCACCACTTCCTCTACCTCCTCTATAACCTCTCCCTCGGCCTCGGTCGCAGTCAAATGATGATCCTCTATGATTGGAATACATAGCGGATCACACGTCAGTAGTGGAGGAAGAAGTGTCTGGAATACGCAGTAGTGTTGCACACACATCATCAAACTTTGGGACAACAGAAGCACTCAAAAGTTGACTCTTGGAAATCTCAAGATGAGGTTTAACATTTGCAATACAAATAGCGGTAATTAAGGCTTCCTTTTGTTTGTCTTGGATAGAAATATCAGTGGTTGAAGGCTGAGCTAACTTCCAATCTTGAAGAAAGCCTCTAAAGCGGGCCAAGTACTCATGGATATTTTCTCCTTGTTTAGAATTCAACATTCTTTGGAGAATATCATAGGGTCTATGTAGAGTATCCGGCATGAGTACAATTTAGCACATGTCTCCAAAATTTGTTTAGTTGTGTCAAGATGAATAACATTATTGGAGACATGTTCCTCCATCCTATTGATTAGCCAACTAATTAAAAAAGTATCATTTTCAGCCATTTCTTATAAAAAATATCATCTTCACAATAGGTAGTCCTCGGGTGGTGAGATGACCAAGTAGGTCTTTTGTTATAAGGAACCTCCGAACCGATGTGGACCAACTCATAAAATTTGATTCCCCACATAAGGGCATGGTGGTGATTCTCAGTATATTACCTTTGATATTCATATTTTCTTCAGCCATGATAGGCCCTTCTTCAAAAAATAATTCTAATAATAACACCAAGTAGTACTTCTTCAATCAACTCGATGTATGGTGAATTTTAGCATTTATGCTAAATTATTATTCTGATTTTTTTCTCTAATACCACTCATAAGAGACTCAATAACAATCTTATATATAAGGGAACTCTTATCCCACAAAAAAAATTCCAATAATCTGATCATGGACTGGTCTCAATAAACAGAATTTTCAAACCGACAAAATTGTTTTGATAGCTCCTTCTAGATAGAGAGGCATGCATATCCATAATATTATAAGATGAAAGCATTCACATTTTCATCCTTGAATCATCTTCTAAATTCAGAAACCAGTAACATGAAAAGAAAAAAAAATTAAACACTTATCTCTTGGCTTGTGTTCTTCCTTCATAAAAGAGCCTTCTTTGATCGTTGTTGATCATCACTTCTCTATAGAATTCTTTTGACGAGGGGTCCTAAATATAATGCTCTGATACCATGTTGAATTTAGGATCTCTTTTCCATAATTCCGAACAAGAGAAAGAAGAAAGAAAAAGAAGAAAAGGGAAGAAGAGCTCTTGGGTAGACAGAAGAAAAAATAAAAGTGCAAAGAGAGGTTGCGCCAAGCAAAGAGAGAGAGGGTGAAAGTAACTCGAGAATGAGATGTGTAACTTGATGAATTCCGAATTACAACTCCTCTATTTATAGTAGAGGAGGAGGTAGAGTCCTTAGACAATTAGCTTTTCAATCCTAATTACATTCCAACTCTAACTCTCTAAGATAAGTCTATCCAAACCAATCTACTAGAAGACTAATATGAGTTGAATTAGGACTCTTTCTTCATTCATGTGAATATAAGGGAAAAGGCCAGCTCGTGGCCTTATCCTTGTGGGTCCCTCATGATCTTCCAGCTCATCTTGATAAGGTTGACAACTCGCGAGATATTTGTGGGTCCCACTATTATGCACACAATAACATTAATATTTAATTGTTTTTATTTAATTTACATGATTTTATTTCAGTTTTAGGCCACAGGGGTACTTTTGGAATATTTCATTTATAGAGGTATTTTTGTAATATTTTATCTTAAACCCTGTAAGGGTAAAACCTATTTAAGGGGTAAGAGTAATGAGAAAGACAAGAATTGATCATTAGTCTAAGTAAATGAGATCGGGTTCTCTCTCTCACGAGGCCTAAGTTGCAAGCTTCCTTCGAAAGCTTGGTTATCCTCACGTCTTCCGATCCGGAATGAAGAGAAAATCGTCTAGTGGCTGATCCATGGAAATGAGGCATATCAACGTGGTATCAGAGCCGACCACCATCGGCGATTCTTCTTTTCTAACTGATTTTTGCAAGCCTCGAGGAATTTCGGAGTGAAAATGCCGCACTCTGCACTGATCTTAAGGACATCATGGAGATTATTCTTCAAATCCGTCTTCGATTTGAAGCAAATATTACTCGAACTTCTGCTATTCCAAGTCCGGGTAGTGTCGTAGAAACAAAATCAGAGAAATCAGCGAAGCAAGAAATCAGAGAGCCCTCTCTAGTGGCGGCGACATCCAAAATTGGGGACTCAACATGTCCGCAATCGGAAAGATCCTCCGCACACCCTTTGTCGGTTAAAAGAGAGCTCCTTGTCTCGAAAAAAACTCATTGTATCTTTAGCGGCGGTGCAATCCCAAATTGGGGACTCAACCTATCCAAATCAAGGATATTCCACCCAACATTCGTTGGCACAATCGGAAAGGGGGTTGTCATCAAACCATTTCTCATTGGAACAGGTTAGTCTCTCGCTCTCACTCTCACTCTTGACCTCCGAACAGCAACCCAACTTGGGCACAACCTCTCTGCTTCCGGCAGACTGCAGCAACTTGGGAACAAACTCTTTTATCCCAGAAGCCTGCAAAGAGGCACAAAAATTGAACATTGTAGTTGTATTATCAGGAGGACAGGCTCCTGGTGGCCACAATGTTCATTTTGGCACTTATAATTATCTGTAGATTCATGTCATGGGTAGCAAAAATTATGGATTAAAGGGAGGTACCGCCGAAGTGATGAAATGCAAATACAAAGAGCTGGCATCCGAATTGACCTACCCTTCCAGAAATCAGGGTGGGTTTGGAAGAGACAGGATTGACACTCCAGTTCAGTGTATCAACTCCGCAGAGAAGGTGTTTGAGAGAATAGCGGATAGGAGTATGGTCACGTGGAACTTCCTCTTATCATTTTTTCCTGACCTCCCTGAATGTTTGGTCCAATCTGAAAACCTTGTTTCTGTGGAATGGTTAGAAGATCTGCAAAGCAGGAAGGCAATTCATCTTTTTGGAGAATTTGCGAACTTCAATTTCACACTAAAGCTTGATACAACTTGCAAGATATATGAAGCAATGATATGGAATGCTAGGATTGGTAGCACTGCATTGACTTCACTTATGGATGGGGAGAAGAGACAGGGTAAGTTCAAGGATGTTATCAAGAAGGCCATAGTGGAGCTAGGTGCATGTATCAGTAAGTTCCTGTTTTGCGTTATTCATAAACAGATAAATGCCTTAGAGAGAATGGTTGGATTAAGTGCTAGATTTATTTCTGTTTTTCATAGTGAAGCAATTTCTGGATTTGAGGAGCACTTGCCAATTATAGAGTTGTCTGATATTGTCATTTTGAATGCTGCCTATGAACCAGTGCTGACCATACAATCAATTCTGGCAGAGTGTGAAATTGTGAACCTGTGTGGTGCACATATTTCTCTAAGTCCCTGGGTTCCATACCTTAGTGCTTCACTCGGGGTCATCCATGTCCTTGTAAAACCATCTCCGGATAATTACAGCGCCATTAGTGCTGCCAAATAAGACCTCAATCATATTGGTTTGCGGATGGAGAACATATTGGTTCAGCAACTTGGCATTGCCAGAAAGGGTACCCTATCCATGGATTCCACAACCATTACTGCTGAGGCTGCTTGTGGTTTTCACAAGGAGCTACAACTGGGTGCTATTAAGGCCATTGTTCAATATGCCAACAAAACTGATCCTAAGGTGGAGATCTCAATTGTTACATGTTGGAAGATGAGCTCAAGCCCACAAGCTCAAGGCAAGAAACTCACACGTCAAAGGAGTTGCACATGTGTGAAATATGATACTTCACTTATAGATGGCATAGAGGTGTAAATATGTGTTCTTTTTATGTCTTTTACTTCATAAAGTTGTAGCCCTAAGGGCATTGTAAAGACTATAAATAAAGGCATTGGCTAAGAGGTAGAGCATTGAAGCACTCTCCTTTCTTTCCACAAATTCATCCAGCCCTCTTTTTCACTTCGACACAAACCTCTTCTCCCTTAATCCAAACTCTCTCCTTCCACTCTTCTCTTCTCCTTCTCTCTTCTTCTTTTTCTTCCTCATTGATCTAAATTTCTTTTAATGAGATCCTAAATTCTACATTACACTAGGTCCTCACCCAGCTGAAGCTCCCCATTTTACTGCAAAACCACAATCTGAAGCTAATTGTGAGAACATATTCAGGACCATCTCTTCGGTTGGGTGGGTGCAGCACAATCCAGCACTTCGTATACAGAAGCAGCCTTATGCACTATGGTATCCGATTAGACAATATTGCTAAGGAAGAGCTTCATATGTTACCTGCGAGTACATTGGCAGAACTTGGGCAGGCATTGTGTTATTTTTCCAGCAGTAACAGTACATTTAAAAACATTGTGTTATATTTTTTGGATGAATTGTTTGATGTTGGACCATTGTTTGTTATACTTCTTCAACCTGGTGTGCGTTTTGGTGATGAAGATTTGAAGAAACTAGTTGGCGAGTATGGAAAAACTACAAGTGCTCTAGTAATGCAAAAAGGAGAGCCCCTTCCAATTTTGAAAATAGCTACTGTGGTGGAAATGCAGCATTGGGGTCAACAGAAAAAAATAAAAACGGTTAGAAGTGATGCAGATGAGCACCACCTGGAATCTGTAGCCGAAAATGGAAATGAATCATAGGGTGCTTCTATAGCTGATGAGAATGATGCAGTGCTTATTGCTGTCCAGCCCTGTGAACACAAGTTGGAAACAAGACAACTGATAGGTCCATATTTCACCCAAGCACACAAGGCTGTTGTGGCAGTCCAGCATACACTGATGCTCACCAGCCCAGCCGAGGTGCTTCTTGAGGATGCAGTTGGCTATTTGCATGCAATCAAGGCACTAACCCTGTGTGCTGGGGAAGGGAAGTATGATTCACGTGGTATAGAGGCGTCTACCACTGTTTCTTTGATTGCATAGCGGACATTAAAGTGCTGGACAACAATCACGTTGGGCCACTGGATTCGGGGATATCTTGCAGCACTTGGGTTCTTCCACAACTTGTTCAGTACTGCTGCTTTTACAGTGCATAAATGGGCTCCACTAGATAGTCAGGTGATAAGCAAATTGGCAGAGGACGGGCAGTAGGTTGATGAAATGCCTGGGAGACAGGGAGAATACTGTCATTTATTGCTTAGCTGTTTGGGTTTTCTGGAATTGGTGCCAATTATGAATGGCACTGCTACTGCAAGGTTTTGTGTGCGTCACAATGGGGCTCCAGCTGTGGTTGAAGGGGTTGGTGATCATGGTTATGAGTACATGATGGGTGGTACTGTCGCAGTACTTCGGATACCAGGATGCAACTATGCTCTGGATGGTCCACTTATCCTTTCTGTTTCTAAGATGATTCATGTCTCTGATAAAGGTCGATTTATTGCCTTTGGGCCTCCCTTTGATGGTAAGGTCTGCACTGATATGGAGGCTATGCCAATGGAGTTCTACACTCTTCCTTTGGATCCAAATATGGGACAGATGCTTCTCATTGGATGTATTTTCTAGTGAAAAAAAAATATGCTGCTCGGGTGGAATGCTCTAGCGTTGGGGCATCCCGAGGGAGGACATAGCTTCACGGATGCTACTTGCACACAGGTGGAGATGTCAGCATACTGACTCTACTTTCGAGCTTGAGGACAAGCTCATTCTTCCCAGGGGGTGTAATGTTATGCACGCAATAACATTAATATTTAATTTTTTTATTTAATTTACATTATTTTATTTCAGTTTTAGGCCACAGGGGTATTTTTGGAATATTTTATTTATAGGGGTATTTTTTAATATTTTATCTTAAACCCTGTAAGGGTGAACCCTATTTAAGGGGTAAGAGTAATAAGAAGGACAAGCATTGATCATTAGTCTAAGTAAATTAGATCGGATTCTCTCTCTCACAAGGGCTAAGGTGCAAGCTTCCTTCGAAAGATTGGTTATCATCACGTCTTCTGATCCGGAATGAAGAGAAAATTGTTTGGTGGTTGATCCATGGAAATGGGGCATATCACCCACTTGATTTTCAAGTCTTCTAACTCAATTCAGCTTGCGCTTCTTAATTCCTTAACTCGTGCTTGCTTGGGTGAGGACTCTTCTTGGTTTCCCACGTCCTCACGGTGGGTCCCACCAACTCCAGCACCATGGAGGGTCCCACATTGTAACAACTCTCAAAGGTAGAAATGGGTGATAAAACATAAGTCGAAACCAAACTCAAAGGATTTTGAACAAATATAGTGATAATAATCATTGAAGTGGGTAATTCCTATCTTTAACAAGACGACAATAAAAGACCCACGGGTACATATAAAAAGTCTCAATGGACTTAAAACGCCCATATGAATAAAAGAGACCAACCAAAGCAATGCTTTAAATGGGTTGGCCAATAAGGGTAAGTGAGAGTCAAATAAAGGATGGTCGGAGAAAGACTACCAAAGGGCAATGGATAAAGAGGAAGATAACATGCCGAGGCCACCATGTGCTTTATTTTTCTAAGAAATTCAAATTCTGCATCAGATGAACCAATGCTGACAACATTCAGCAAATAATGAACCCAAGGCAAGAGACCAAGGAATTCTTCAGAAATAAAGTTTCAATCAAAGAGACACAATAACAGTAGTGGAAATGGGCTAATGCCCAAATAACATGTACCACATGTGCAGTTGTATAGTAGTGGATAACTGGTAAATAATAGAAGTCCTTAAAAGTAATAAGGACACATGAAATAATTCACAGCGAGTCCATCAGGAAGTAAGGAACCGAGTAATAATCTAAGATAATAATCCAGCCGGAGATAGAGAACTGAGTCGAACCGAGTATGGATTTGCAGAGAATTGGGAGTTCAATAATGATCCAACAGAGCGTAAGATGACAGCAATAAACCAGAGTTGGCAATCAGAGGAGTTTCTGTAAAATCAGTAGTAAGATCAAGATCAAGTTTCCGAAACAAAGTTTCTTCCTCAATGGATATCATACCAAGATGCCAAGTTCAGAGAGGCATTAGAAAAGGAACCTTAATTTGCTAGAATTCGTCCAGGTTTGAGGTGCTAAAAAAAACTCTTGCATGTAATGAAGAACAAGAAAGAAAGGAGTTTCAATAGTTCATCATTTTTAAGCAGGTATGTGACAAAAAAATTTCATCCAGTAGTAATAGCTTAAACTACTGGTTTTCCAAGCATAATATCATCAACAAGCCATACATTCACAAGGTTTTCTTGAAGATAAACTAGAGAAACCAACAACAACATGAAACATAAACTGAATCAATATGTCGCATCAACAAATTGAAACCAAGTGATGAGAAATTACTGAGCTAGATCATGAAGGATAAAAAATATGGATTCCATGCATGAAATAAGCAAAGAACCATGTCTTCCAAAGATAAGGTGTCAATCAACCAGAAAAAAAGGAAAACTTATCTGCCTCCAAGGTCGGGTGCACAATCAAGAACACCATAGCAATTTTTGGCACCTTGTAATCAATAGAGCAATATCAAGAATGGAATCCTGAAATTATAGCTTTGATAGCATGTTGGTTTTCTAGATTCCATAGTGTTTAGGTCTTAGACTTTAAGGTAATGAGAAAGAAAAGGAAGAAGAGAGGAGGAGAAGAGAGAAGAGAAGGGGGTAATGTCCAGGAGAAGGAAGCAAAGAAAAAGAGAGCACGCCGAGCTCACATAACTCACATGAAAAATGTGAAACATAATGAAGGGAAGGAACTAACCTTTTTAAATTTTCTAAGGAGGGATGGCCCAATCTCTTATGGCATTGAGAAGCCTCTTCTGATGTGGTTGTTGCTACTATTATCAGAATGAAAGGATTCACAAAGTAAAGACCCCCTCTCTCATGGCTGCCACCAATGACCCGTCTAGTCTTGATGTCCTGAAATGCACAATGAGAAGGAAAAATGTAACAAAAAAATTATTGGTTAATTCATTCACTTACATAATACTCAAAGCAAAGTGGTATACATACAAAACATTAGAACGTGAAAAGGATGATGACATGGTGGATTTACTACTACCCTGAATCCTTGTTTTGGACCCATCTATAATAGATACAAATTGGTCTAAAGAACAAGGTGTAACAAAAGATAAATTTTCAATTTTACCTATGAGGTGCTTGGAAGCTCCAGAGTCAATAATCCAAGGTGATTGCTAGAACATGAAAGAAAGTAATATGTACCAGTAGTAGCAATTGTGGCCATAGAGTGTTGCCTTGAGGAGTGACCATCATACTCTTGAATTTTTGAAACAATTCATGATCTTCCCCTAATAGGGTCAATCTGCCTTTCAAGGGATCTAAAGATGGTTCACTGGTGGTGAAAGTTGATTCTTGATTAACTTTGACATATAGTGGTTTCCCATGTAGGTTCCAACAATTCTCAACTAGATGATTGTTGAACCCACAAAAAGTATATTTCCTTTACTGAACACTAGTGTTACTTGAACTAGAGGTACGAACATTCCTATCTCTACCTCTTCCTTTGCTAAATGTCTTCCCACCACTTCCTTAAACTCTACCATAACCATTGTTCCCACTCCCTTGGGAGAGCAACTCTGAATTTTCCACTTGGTCTAGCTGATTGTTGGAGGATCAGAATCCGTAGCATGGTAGCTCATACATCATTGAAGGAGGGTTTTCCTGCAGAGCTGAGTAAGTATGACTTGGCAACATCCAAGTAAGATGGTAGTGTTGGAAGACATTGCGAAGTGGCATCAATTTAATTACCTTCTCCACATCAAGGAGGTGGCAAAGAAGGTAATTTAAAGGTCTTCTCATAATGATGGCACAAGGGTGTAATTTATCTAAGAAGATGTATGTCTACTTATGCATTTTCCTTTTCAAAGCTAGTAGCCATTGTAAACTTCCTTCCATAACTAAAAATAGAGGCTCAGGGCATGGGGTAGAACATTAAGTCTCCCAGTTCCTCTCTCTCTCTCTCTCTCTCTCTCCATCTCTCTAGCTAAGTTCTCTCTTCTTTCTCTCTTCCCCTTTCTTCTCTTCCTTTTCTTCCTCTCCTCTTTTACTACTTTGGTCAAGGACCTTGTCACGACTTCCTAAATTTAACATGATATCAGAGCAATGGATTTATTATCCCCACATTGTTGAAAATTACGATTCCATGATGTATAATCGTGATAGAGGTGGGTTAAAGGGTGAGAATAAAAGGAAGAGTTGTGGAGAGAAGCTTGAAGTAGGAGAAGAGGAAGAGTGACTAATTTGGAGAAAGGAGGGGGAAGAATAGGGTAATGAACTTTTTCAAACCCTCCCCCTTAAGTTGTATTTATATATATCAAAAGTACTAATATTATAAGTAAGAGTGAATAGGAGACATAAATCATAAACTAATTACATCAGTGCCATCATTATGAGAAGACTCTTTATTTACCATCATGTCACCACTGTGTGGGTCAATGGGCCTTCTCCTTGGTTTGTGGGTTTGAGCTCATCTTCCACACACTTGGACGTGTGGGCCTTCCATGGTCATGTGGGAGCCCATCTTCCAACACTCTCCCTCAAGCTGGGGGTGAGAGAATATCATAAACGCCCAAATTACTGCAAAGGGTATATAGGATCTTCCCGTATAAAATGGCAGTCCACCACATCTTCCAACACTCCCCCTCAAGATGGTGGTCTATTTTTTTTCCAAGAGATCCATCTAGCATAATATAAGAGAGTAAAATCACTTTAGTCGTAAGACATCGCTCCATACTCCAGTCAAATGGTCATAGTCAAAAATACTTTTTGCTCAATTTCACAGGAGAAAAAGTAGCCCTACTGTGGGACACAAAGTCTACCCATTTTCTCAGGGTAGCTAAAAAAAACACATCTTGAGTGAATAATAGATTTGACCCACGTTGGATGCTGGACACAATCTTATCCTCTGTAGGTAGTGGGTCTATAGGCATTGCTCAAAAGTGTAGTAATAAGTTCCTCCATCATAGTGTCCCTCCACAAGGCACTGACTCCCAAATTGTAGGAGTAAAAATGCCAAATAAGGGGGTAAAGGGTAATTATCGGAAGATAATATTTTAGGGCCACCTTGTACTTTCTTATTCATTAGAATAACCAATTCTGACATCAATTAGCAACTAAGAAGTCCTCCTTCAATAATAATGTCTCAATCAGAGAGATACAATAGCAGCAGCTGAAAAGGGCATGAGCCTAAATAGCACTTACCAAATAGGTAGTTATACAGCAATGAATAACCAGTAGGTAGTAAAAGTCCTTAAGAGCAATAAGGACACATAAGATAATCTATAGCAAGTCCATCCTTGAATAAGGAAGTTATGCACCAAGTAATAAGTTGAGGATAATCCAAGGTAATAATCCAGGGTAATAATAAAGTTGGAGTCAAGCTGGTAGTAGAGAACATATACAAGATAGTAGCTTTTACAGTGAGTGAGTGAGTCAAGTTGAGTAATAGGCTGCCAATAATAAGTTGAACCAAGTGCTGTTTGATAATCAATAAATCAAACAATCTCCAATGTGCTCATCCTTCATATTTCTCGTTTTATCTCCCCCTCAAGCTGGGAGATAATGTCAATCATCCTAGCTTGAAGTAAAAAAATATTTTTCAAGCTCAACTATGTTGGGATCTTCCTGGGCCATGGATCTCATCACCCTTCTTCCCTCTCTTCCCTCCAAAGTGACTGTTGACACTGGAAGAGAACTCCTGTTCTTTGAACGTGTAATGGTGGAATCGGAATGGAATGGATTGAGCTTTGAAGGAAGCTCGACCTGGACCTCTGAGGGAGAATTTGATCTGCTAAAATTAATTTACTCAATGCTTGCCTTCATTCAGCTTTTCTATCCCAATAAATATGTTTGGGGATGAAAATACAACTTAGACCCTGGGTCAATTGGTTCTCGCCAAATTACATCCAAACCAAACTAAACCAAATTTAACATACATGGACAGGGAAATAATTTAATTCCTATGCATGTTGATAACTCGAGACACTATGGAGTCCATAACATCACCCCCCTCATGGAGAAAGAATTTTTCCTCAAGCTCGAAAGAGGGGTAGAGAGACCTGAAAGCGGCTAAGGGCCCCCATGTAGTGTCACTGGGGTCAGCATCAGCGCACTGCACTAGAACCTCCCAATCGTCCTGAATGCGGTGAGCCTGCAACACCTGTGCTGGAGTAGAAAGGACCCAACCTTCATGTAGCGGTGGCAGAGGGGTGTGTAGCAATGGGGAGTCTCCCTGGAAGGCCTTCAATTGGAAGATGTGAAACACATTGTGGATCTTGGCTTCTGGTGGATGCTTCAAGCGGTATGCAAGTGTGCCAATGCGATCCAGCACCTGAAAGGGACCATAATATTTCAGGGAGAGTTGATGACGTTTGGAGGTGGTTAATGAAAGCTGCCTGAAATGTTGGAAACGTAGCCACACATAATTCCCGGGAGAGAAGAACACTTCCCGGTGCTTCTTATCATAATATAGTTTCATAGCATGTTGGGCCTTCTGGAGATGAGTGTGCACCTCACTAAGCATGGTGTCCCTTTCTTCTAAAACCTGGTCCAAGGTGGCAACCTTGGATGTACCTAGTTCATACGACAAAAGCCGAGGCGGATCTTTGCTATATACTACCTTGAACGAAGTAGTGTCGATTATAACATAACTCTGCCCATGCCAGCCACTTAACGCACCTTTTAGGTGAGTTCCCCATAAAACAACGGAGATACATCTCAATCATCCTTTTAACTACCTCGGTCTGTCCATCAGTCTACAGATGGTAAGCAGAAGAGAACGCCAATTTCGTGCCTTGTAGCTTGAATAGTTCTTTCCAGAACATATAGGTAAAGTTGGTGTCCCTGTCACTGGTAATGGACGTAGGCATCCCATGTAACCAGACAATATTATCCTTGAAGATCTAAGCCACGTGAGCGGCTGTGTAGGGATGTGCCAAAGGGAGGAAATGAAATGGTCATACTTGGAGAAGCGGTCAACCACAAAAAATACCACGGATTTAGTGGAAGAGGAGGGAAGGCCATCAATGAAGTCCATGGAAATATCTGACCATACCTGTGATGGTAGCAGAAGTGGTTGGAGCAACCCTGCTGGACTTAATGATTCGGCTTTGTTCCGTTGACAAATCTGACAAGCCGCCACATAATCTATTACACTGCTTTTCATACCCTTCCAATAAAACTCTCTACTGGGGCGAAAATATGTTTTTTGTCTGCCCTCATGTGTACTTTCATGGAAAGAGGCTAAGATACTGGGAATAAGTGGTGGGGTGTGGTGTAGAAAAATCCTATTCCTGAACAAGATAAGATGATCCTAGATCATCCAATGGATATCTCCTGTCCTCTGCTGAATATCATGATATAATGCAATGAGTTCCGGATGCTACTGTGTCTCCTCCCATGTAATTGTGGCTCTGGAACATCCCGGTGAGACAAGGCATCGGCCCCCACATTCAAACTGCCAGGTTTATACTCAATTGTAAAGTCAAACCCCATCAACTTACTCAACCAGTGTTGCTGAGGGGAGGTGGTGAGACACTGCTCAAGAAGATACTTCAGGCTACAATGATTGGTTCAAATTAGAAATGGACGTCCCCAGAGATAAGGCCGCCAATGTTGGATTTCTTTAGCTAGAACGATTAATTCCCTTTCATAAGCCACTAGTTTGTGATGGTGTTGGCCAAGCTGTTGGCTGAAATAAGCAATCGGGTGGCCTTGTTACTGTAACACGGCACCTATACCGCCGCCCAAAGCATCACATTCCACTACAAACAACTCATCAAAATCTGAGAGCTGCAAAATCGACGCTGAAGATAATGCTTCCTTCAACTGCTGAAAGGAATGATCCGCTGTCTCGGACCAAGTGAAACCATTTTTCTTGAGTAGATTGTGGAGCGGCACTGCAATCTTGCCATAGCTGTGGATAAATTTTCTGTTTAACCCAATGAGGCCCAAAAATCCCCTTAACGTTGTGATGGAGGTGGGAGGAGGCCAGTCTGTGACGGCCTGAATCTTGCTCTGGTCAACCTTCACCCCAACTGCTGAAATAACATGGCCCAAGTATGCTACCTCGGAGGGACCCAATAGAACATTTGGACTTTTTTTAAAACCAAATGATGGGAGCGGAGAAGAGTAAATACCTCATTCATGAGGGCTGGAATGTGGATGGCGCATTGGAGAGACAAAAGGGCATGACGAGGAACTCAAAATGACCATGGTGCATGCAGAATGCGGTCTTCTCCACATCTGAAGGATGAACTCGAATCTGATAATAACCTAACTTCAAGTCCAGCTTGGTAAATATAGTGGTGCCATGTAACTCATCTAACAACTCATCCACCACTGGAATGGAAAATTTGTCTTTAATTGTATGGGCATTGAGCTGCCTGTAGTCCACACAAAACCTCCACGACTTGTCATGCTTTTTGACCAGTAACACCGGGGATGAGAAAGAAGACCTGCTGGGCTGAATAATTCCCTGGACGAGCATATTTTGGCACTGGGGCTCAATTTCATCCTTCTGTAAGGGGGGTAATGGTAAGGTCGAACCACCACAGGTTCAGTCCCCATGTGCAATCTAATGCAGTGATCACAGTGGCGAATAGGTGGAAGAGCAGAAGGTGTCTGAAATAAATCTTCAAAGATTGTAAGTAATTGAGATAATTGGTAGAGCTCAGTGCTCTGGACCTGAACTGCCTGAAGTGTGTAGGGCACAGTAGCATGTGTGCCATGCAAGGTTATCAGTCGTTGGGCCTCTGTGAAGGTCATGGTTAGGGCCTGAAAATCCCATAAAATAGGCCCCAACATTTGGAGCCATTTAACTCCGAGTACCAAATCAAATCCTGTCAGAGAAATCACCAAAAAATCGGCAATAAAGGAGTGGCCCTCAATAGAAAAGGGGGTGGCTGTAGAGATACCCACATTGGTCATTTTGGCACCATTGGCCACTGAGACTGAGAGGCCTGCGTTCTGCTAGATTACTAACCCAAGTTGTTCTGTCGCTGGCTGACTGATGAAGTTATGCGTGTTATCCGAGTCAACTAAGGCTTGTAACTGTGGAAGGTGCAACTGTGCCTAAACTTGCAGTGTTGGAACTGCGCAGGCCAGTCATTGGATGCAGTGAAATAGCTGGGCCCTGCTGGTCTATGTCAACAATGTCCTCCTCAGGTAGTATGTTCTCAGAATCCACACAAAGAATTACACTGAACAATTTTTTGCATATGTGACCCTGGACGTACTGGTCATCACAATTAAAACAAGGGCCCTTGGCCCTCCTCTGTTCCATCTCTTGTCTATTTAATTTTTTTATGTAAGGGGCTGGTGGCATGGAGGAAGAACTCTCTGCACGTTGGGCTGCAGTAGAACCTGTACGTGGAGGCCTTGAATAGGGTGATGGCGCAGTGGTATTGGTCTTGCTTGGCCAAGTTGGTTTTTTTATCAGTGATTTCTTTAGAACACGCTGTTTAGTATCAATTGTCCTGGCCTGATTCATAGCTTGGTCCAAATCTCTAGGGCCATGTAATTCAACCTCCAAATGCAGGGCCTCAGTCAATCCAGCAGTAAAGATTTGAATATATTGGGAGGGCCTGAAAAAATTACTAGCTCTGGCCAAACGTTCCTGGAAGGTCTTTTGGTACACATCAAGTGGGCATGTCTGTTTAAAATTTACCAATTCACCCAATGGATTGCTACTGGCTGGAGGACCAAACCTCATCATTCAAGATTGTCTAAATGTCTCCCAATCCTTAACCAAGTGTTCATTTCGGAATTGTTGGAACCATAGGAGAGCTTCATCGAGTATATGGTATGCGGCCAACTGGACCCGGTCATCCGCCGGTGTTTTTTATGGTAAAAGAACTGGTCACATTTGTGTAACCAGATCAAGGGGTCCTTAGACCCATCAAATGTCAAAAAGTCTAGGTTCACATACCTGGGAACCGAATTTGGTCCCTGGGCGTGAGGTGTCATAGGTGGATGGGGGTGGCACAACGGTGGTGGTGCTCGGCCGGCGGAGGCCCTCGACCCCACCTTCATCAAGTCGCCGGAGAATGAGCTCTAGTGTTGTATTCATGGTCTCCATTGAAGTGCGAAGATCATCAATACCTGCATATGATCTTTGACGATTTGCATCAATAAGCTGACGTAAATCCTTCGGGGAAGAGGAATCCCCAAGGGTGGACCTATCTGATACCAAGATGTTGGGATCTTTGTTATGGACTCCATAGCATCACTAGTTATCCACAGGGATAGGAATTAAATTATGTCAATTTACTTTTAATGTAATTCCATTTGGTTTGGTTTGGTTTAGATGTAATATGGCATGAACCAATTGACCCATGGGTCTAATTTGTATTTCCGTCCTCAACCCTATTTATGGGGATGTCAAGGTGAAGGAAAGTAAGTATTGAGAAAATTAGAATTAAACAGGTCAGATTCTCCCTCAGAGGTCTAGGTCGGATTCTCCCTCTGAGGTCTAAGTCAAGTCTCCTTCAAAGCTCAATCCTTCAATTTCGAATTCCATCATTCCATTCAAGAAACAAGAATCCTCTTCCAGCGTTAAGATTCAATATGGAGGGAAGAGAGGAAAGAAGGGTGACTTGATCCATGGCTTGGGAAGAACCTAACATCTTGGTATCAAACAGGTCCACCCTTGGGGATTCCTCCTCCCCCGAGGATTTGCGGTAATTAGTTGAAGATAATTGCCAGAGGAGCCAGAGGACAGACGTTAAGGATCAATCCCTGGAAGAAGTGCGTCAGACCACATCTGACCTACATGAGGCCATCAAATCCATGGACACCGCCATCCAAGCCTTCCTCCGGCGACAAGACGACAGTGGTCTACGAGCACCGCTGCCTGTGGCCTACTCTCCACCAGCCGACCACCGTCACTACCAGCCACCACCACCAATGCGCCATAACAATCCCCATCTGGGGCTTGCCGCACAGGGACCAAATACGGTTCCCAGGTATTTCAAACTCAATTTTCCTACATATGATTGGTCTAAGGACCCCTTGATTTGATTAACCAAGTGTGATCAATTCATTTGTCATCAAAAAACACCTACGGATGAGAAGGTTTATTTGGCCGCATACCACATGCTCGATGAAACACTCCTATGGCACCATTCCAAAATGACCAATTGGTTCAGGATTGGGCATCCTTTAGACAATCATGCATGATGAGGTTTGGTCCTCTAGCTAGTAGCAATCTATTGGGCGAATTAATCAATTATAAGCAGAATGGATCACTAGAGGTGTATCAAAAGACCTTCCAGGAACATTTGGTCCACGCTAATGAGTTTGTCAGTCACACCCAGTATGTTCACATCTTTACTGCTGGTTTGACAGAAGCTCTGAGGCTGGAAGTTGAATTACATGGTCCTATAGATTTGGACCGTGCTATGAATTTAGCCAAGTCAATTGAGCTTAAGTAGCGAGTTCCGAAGGATTCACTGGTAAAAAAACCAGCTTGGCTAGGAAGGTACAATGCCACTGTGCCAGCACCATATTCTGGGCCTCCACGTTCTGGAGCCAGTGCAGCACCACACCTAGACTGTTCTAACTCTATTCCACCGGCTCCTTCAAAAAGTTGAATAGACAAGAAATGGATCAGAGAAAGGCCAAGGGCCTTTGTTTTAACTGTGATGAACAGTATGTCCAGGGTCACATATGCAAAAGATTATTCAGTATATGTATGTTGGAGGATTGTGAGGACATACTACCAGAGGAAGAGATTGTGGAGACAGACCAAGAGGGTCCAGAGATTTCACCTCATGCCATGACTAGTCTACGTAGTTCTAATACAGTGCAAGTTAAATCCCAATTACATCATCTATAATTACTTGCTTTAGTTGACTCTGGCAGCGCACATAATTTCATCAGTCAGCCAACGGTCGAACAATTTGGGTTAGTCGTCCAGCAGCAGACAGGCCTTTCTGTCTCAGTAGCCAATGGGGCTAAAATTACTAGTGTGGCCATCTTTCCAGCCACACACTTTGATATTGAGGGACTAGCCTTTATTGCAGATTTCCTGGTGATCCCACTGTTCGGAGTTGATTTGGTACTTGGAATTAAATGGCTCCAACTGTTGGGGCCTATTTTATGGGATTTTCAGGCTCTAACCATGACCTTCACAAAGGACCACCGTCAGATTACATTGCATGGCACCCAGGCCCCAGTGCCCTGTGCCCTTCAGACTGTTCAGGTCCATAGCACCAACAACTGTCAGTTCTCAATTATTTACAAACTTTGAGGATATATTTCAGGAACCTATTGCTCTACCACCTATTAGGCACTTTGATCACCGCATCCGTTTGAAAACGGGCACTGAACCTGTAGTGGTGCTTCCTTATCGTTACCCCCACTTACAGAAGGATGAGATTGAAAGGCAGTGCCAAAATATGCTCGCCCAGGGAATTATAAAGCCAATCAAGTCTCCTTTTTCCTCCCCAGTATTATTGGTCCGCAAGCATGATAAGTCGTGGAGGTTTTGTGTGTACAGGCAACTCAATACGCACACCATTAAAGACAAATTTCCCATACCAGTGGTGGATGAGTTACACGGTGCTACTATATTTACCAAGCTAGATTTGAAGTCTGGCTATCATCAAATCCGTGTTCATCCATTAGATGTGGAGAAAACTACATTCCGCACTCACCACGGTCATTTCGAGTTCCTTGTGATGCCATTTGGTTTCTCAAATGCGCCTTCCACATAACAGGGCCTCATGAATGAGGTATTTTTCTCTCTCTTGAGGAAATATGTTTCGATATTTTTTTATGATATTTTGGTGTATAGCAACAGTTGGGAAGAGCATCTTCAGCACCTTCACTAGGTATTTACTCTTCTCCTCTCACATCATTTGGTTTTAAATCAGTCCAAATGTTCTATGGGTACCTCAGAAGTGGCATACATGGGCCACGTTATTTCAGCAGTTGGGGTGAAGGTAGACCAGAGTAAGATTCAGGCCGTCATAGATTGGCCTCCTCCCACCTCCATTACAACCTTAAGGGGATTTTTGGGCCTAGTTGGGTATTACAGGAAATTTATCTACAGCTATGGCCAGATTGCAGCACCGTTCAACAACCTACTCAAGAAAAATGCCTTTACCTAGTCCGAGACAGCAGTTCATTTCTTTCAGCAGTTGAAAGAGGCCTTATCATCCGCATCGGTTTTTCAGCTATCGGACTATGATGAGTCATTTGTGTGGAATGTGATGCTTCGGGTGGCGGTATTGGTGCAATATTACGCCAACAAGGACACCTGATCGCTTATTTTAGCCACCAACTTGGCCAACTCCACCACAGGTTAGCAGCTTATGAGAGGGAACTGATCAGTTTAGCTAAAGCAATACAGCATTGGCGGCCTTATCTCTGGGTGCGCCCATTTCTGATTCATACCGATCATTGCAGCCTCAAGTATCTGCTTGAGCAGTGCCTCACTACCTCACCGTAGCAGCACTGGTTAAGTAAACTTATGGGGTTTGACTTTACCGTGGAGTATAAACCTGGGAGTTTGAATGTGGGGGCTGATGCTTTATCTCATCGGGACATTCCAGAGCCGCAATTACATGCCATCAATCAGCCCAGAGCTCTCTTGTTGGATTCTATTCGGGAGGAAACACAACAGTATACGGATAGTTTTGCTTTATATCATGAGATCCAGCAGGAGAGATCAGAAAAACATTGGACGGTTCAGGATAGTCTGGTCCTCTTCAAAAACCGGATCTTTCTACACCACACATCACCACTTATTCACAACATTTTAGTCTCCTTCCATGATAGTACACATGAGGGTCGACAAAAAACATATTTTCGGATAAGTAGGGAATTTCATTGGAGGGGTATGAAGCACAGTATAGTCGATTATGTGGTGGCTTGTCTAATTTGTCAATGGAATAAAGCTGAATCATTAAGTCCAACAAGCTTGCTCCAACCACTTCATCTGCCGTCACAAGTCTGGTCAGATATTTCCATGGACTTCATAGATGGCCTTCCCTCATCGTCCGAAAAATCCATTATCTTTGTAGTGGTTGATCATTTCTCAAAGTATGGCCATTTCCTAACTCTGGCGCATCCTTACACTGCAGCTCACTTAGCTCAGCTCTTTATGGATAATATTGTCCAGTTACATGGGATGCCTACCTCCATTACGAGTGACAAAGATGCCATCTTTACCAGTACATTCTGGAAAGAACTATTCAAGCTGTAGGGCACAAGATTAGCATTCTCTTCCGCCTACCATCCATAGACTGATGGTCACATAGAGGTCATCAATCGAATGATTGAGATGTATCTTCGTTGTTTCGTAGGGGACTCACCTAAATGGTGGGTTAAGTGGTTCGCTTCGGCTGAATTCTGTTACAACACCTCCTACCACAGTACACTCGGAACTACCCCATTCAAGGTAGTATATGGCAGAGACCCAGCCTTTTATCATATGAACTAGGTGCCTCCAAGGTCACCACTTTGGACCAAGCGTTAGTAGAAAGAGACATCATGGTCACTGTGGTGCACACTCATCTCTAGGAGGCCCAGAATACTATGAAGTTTTATTATGACAAGAAGCACCGGGAAGACTTCTTTTCTCCAGGAGATTATGTATGGCTATGTCTCCAACATTACAGTCAGTTGTCACTGCAGCCTCCAAATGCCACAAGCTCTCTCCAAAGTATTATGGTCCCTTTCAGGTGATGGACCACATTGGTACAGTTGCCTACCGCTTGCAGCTTCCGCCAGAGGCCAGGTAAGCGGAACTCAGCTAATGTCTCCCAACTGAAGGCCTTCCAAGGTGACTCTCCCTTACTGCACACACCTCTGCCCCCACTACATGAGGGACATGTCCTTTCTACTCCAGCACAAGTGTTACAAGCTCGCCGCATTCAGGGTGATTGGGAGATCCTAGTGCAATGGACTGATGCGGATCCCAGTGACACGACATGGGAGCCATTAGCTGAGTTCCGAAACCTCAACCCCTATTTCAAGCTTGAGGACAAGCTCTTTCTCCAGGAGGGGGTGATGTTATGGACTCCATAGCATCACGAGTTAACCACATGCATAGGAATTAAATTATGTCAATTTATTTTTAATGTAATTCCATCTGGTTTGGTTTGGTTTAGTTTGGTTTGGTTTGGTTTAGTTGTAATATGGCATGAACCAATTGACCCATGGGTCTAATTTGTATTTGCGTCCTCATCCCTATTTATGGGGACGTCGAGGTGAAGGAAAGTAAGTATTGAGAAAATTATAATTAAACAAGTCAGATTCTCCCTTAGAGGTCTAGGTCGGATTCTCCCTCTAAGATCCAGGTCGAGTGTTATGGACTCCATAGCATCAAGAGTGGCTAACCGGAGAAGAGAATAGATGGAGTAAACTTGTATTTCAATATCTTAGGGGTTTAATTGTAATTTGAAGTTCCATAAGGGTCTAATTGTAATTATAGAACCTTTGATGTTTTCCTTGACCTATTTAGGGCGTCAAGTGAAGTAATGAAGACAAGCATTGAGTATTAGTCTAAATGAGATCAGGTTCTCTCTCAAAAGAGGCCTAACGTGAGAGCTCCTTTCAAGGCTCACGTCCTTCACCATTGGGCGTTCCAAGAACCCCAAATCCTTCCCTTCCTCATCATTCAATCTGGAAGCTAGAGGAGATCGCCGGGTGACTCGATCCATGGCTAGAGAGCCTAACAACGTGGTATCAGACAGGACCACCCTTGGTGATTCCTCTTCACCTGCAGAAATTCGAAATTTTGTGGAAGAAAACCATGCTGGTCTACAATCTCAAATCAATGGCTTGGAGGGAAAATTCCAGATGTTGCTGTCACGCATGGAGGAAGGCTTCACCCAGCTCTCAGTCCAGATGGCATCCTCCTCACGTCCAGCAGATCCCCTCAACCCTCTTCCAACACCTCCACCTCCTCCCCTGCGCCAAACACCTCAACCTCGTGGGGGCCTCAATCCAGCCCCTCCTACCGTGCCAAGGTACACAAAGCTTGATTTTCCAACGTATGATGGGTCCTCCGACCCTTTAATGTGGTTGCACAGGTGTGATCATTTCTTTTCCAATCAAGGAACTCTGCCCGAAGGCAAGGTTCAATTGGCCGCCTTCCACATGCTCGATGAAGCGCTTATGTGGTTTCATCAATTCAAAAACGAATTCATGGTCTATGATTGGGAATTTTTCAAAGAAAATTGTATGCTACGGTTTGGTCCTCCGCTTCGCAGCAACCCAGTTGGGGATTTGGTCAATCTAAAACAGAGTGGAACTATAGAACAATATCAGAAATTGTTCCAAGAAAAACTTGCTCGTGCAAGTCATTTGGTCCGACCTGAACTTTATGTCAATTTGTTCACGGCTGGCCTGGTAGAACCCCTTCGCCTAGAAGTGGAATTGGAAGCCCCCACCTCCCTAGCCCACGCAATGAATTTGGCAAGAGCATTGGACACCAAACAGCGCCTCTTCCGTGAGTCCTTAAACAAACGTCCTCCTTGGCAACCTCGCCCACAGCCCCATGGCCCTTATCCCACTCACCCCAGGCCTCCTCCCACCCAACCATCACCACCACCACCAGCCTTTACACCCCCACCTGGTTTTATCAAACGTCTGACAAAAGCCGAAATTGATCAGAGGAGGGCTCAAGGCCTATGTTTCAATTGTGATGAGAAATTCGTCAAGGGCCATCTATGCAAAAGACTATTTTGGGTAGAAATAGAAGACCCCTCAGAGGATGACTTTCAGGAGGATATGGACCAAACCGAGGAGGAAACACCAGAAATCTCCCTCCATGCCATGACCGGCCTGCATAGCACAAATACCATGCAGGTCCATGCCACCTTGAAACATCATATTCTGCTAGCACTCGTGGACTCAGGCAGCACACATAATTTTATAAGCAGCCAGGCAGCACAACAGTTGGGTTTATCACTACAGCAGAAATCAGGCATATCAGTCTCAGTGGCTAATGGTGACAAGGTCACCACCGTGGGGTTCGGTTCAGCAGTGCCCTTTACTATTGAAGGTCACTCCTTTGTAGCAGATTTTTTGGTCATACCGTTGGCTGGGTTTGACCTTGTCTTGGGCATTAAATGGCTACAGCGCTTGGGTCCGATCTTATGGGATTTCCAATCCCTGACCATGAGTTTTAACCAGGACACCCATCTGATCACCCTCCATGGCAATAGCGCCCAGAGGCCATGCAGCCTCCACACACTTTCGGTGGATACTTCAAAAGGGGATAACTTAGCTTCATTGTTGGCCGAATATGCTGATTTATTTCAGGCACCTGCCGACCTTCCTCCTATCAGAGTGTGTGATCACAGAATTCGTTTGAAGATGGGCACAGAACCAGTGGTAGTGCGTCCCTACCGCTATCCCCATGTGCAAAAAGATGAGATAGAACGTCAATGTCAACAAATGCTACAACAAGGTATTATTCAGCCTAGTCGTTCTCCTTTTTCATCCCCGGTATTACTGGTAAAGAAATCAGATAAATCTTGGCGCTTTTGTGTGGATTACCGTGACCTCAATGCTCGCACCATCAAAGATAAATTTCCAATTCCAGTGGTCGATGAATTATTGGATGAGTTACACGGCTCTCAATTATTTACAAAGTTGGACTTAAAATCAGGCTACCATCAGATTCGGGTTTATTCAGAGGATATCGAAAAAACTGCCTTCCGCACCCACCATGGTCACTACGAGTTCTTGGTGATGCCATTTGGGCTATCCAATGCCCCGTCCACCTTTCAAGCGCTTATGAACCAGGTATTTCGCCCTTTCTTACGGAATCATGTCTTAGTTTTTTTTGACGATATACTGGTCTATAGCAAAACTTGGGCAGCACACTTGCATCAATTGAGACAGGTTTTCACCATTCTCCGAGCACACCATTTATTTCTCAATCGTGCCAAATGTGACTTTGCCACATCCGAAGTAGCTTATTTGGGGCATGTGATATCAGCATCCGGGGTGAAACCAGACTTCAGCAAGATACAATCGGTGATGGATTGGCCCACACCTCACACCGTTACTGCTTTGAAAGGGTTCCTTGGTCTCGCAGGGTATTATAGAAAATTTATCAAAGACTACGGTCACCTGGCAGCACCATTGCATAATTTACTGAAGAAACATGCCTTTCAGTGGTCTCAGTTGGCAGACTCCTCATTTAACAACTTAAAACAGGCATTAGCGTCAGCACCAGTTCTCCAATTGCCCAACTTTGCCGAACATTTCATTATAGAATGCGATGCATCCGGGGGAGGGATTGGTGCCGTCTTGCAGCAACAGGGTCACCCTATTGCCTATTTCAGCCGCCATCTCGCTCCTCACCATCACAAGTTAGCCACGTATGAAAGGGAACTTATCGGTTTGGCCAAAGCGGTGCAGCATTGGAGGCCGTATCTGTGGGGCAGACCTTTTGTGATCCGGACAGACCACTGTAGCCTCAAATATTTATTGGAGCAGCGCCTTACTACCTCCCCACAACAACATTGGCTCAGCAAATTAATGGGATTCGATTTTCAGGTGGAATACAAACCGGGTTATCTCAACAGGGCAGCAGACGCTTTGTCACGCCGGGAACTAGAGGAGTCACACTTGCACGCATTGAGCCACCCCAAGTCGCCCTTGCTGGACACAATCCGTCAGGATACTAGCCATCATCCAGATCTCCTTGAGTTACAAGCTCAAATCGCAAACCATTCCAAGGACAAGAACTGGACACTACAGGACGGTCTCATTCTGTATAAAGGACGCATATATCTTCATCCTTCGTCGGTACTCATTCCTGCCATTATTGCCTCCTTTCATGATAGTACACATGAGGGCCAGCAGAAAACATACTTCCGCCTCAGTCGGGAATTTTATTGGAGCGGTATGAAGCGGGTCATTGTGGAGTATGTTGCAGCGTGCCAGATCTGTCAGAGGAATAAGTCAGAATCCTTACAACCAGCCGGCTTGCTCCAGCCACTTCCACTTCCTTCACAGGTATGGGCAGATCTATCAATGGATTTTATCGATGGTCTTCCTCCTTCTGCAGGGAAATCTGTTATTTTTGTTGTGGTAGACCGGTTCTCCAAATATGCCCACTTTATGGCCCTCAGCCATCCGTATACAGCCACACAGGTCGCTCAGCTCTTCATGGATAATATTGTCCGTCTCCATGGCCTTCCGGAGACCATCACCAGCGACCGTGATGCTATCTTCACCAGTAAATTCTGGGGGGAACTCTTTAAGCTCCATGGTTCTAAGTTAGCTTTTTCTTCAGCATACCACCCTCAAACAGACGGCCAGACAGAGGTGGTTAACCGCACCTTGGGTATGTATTTGCGGTGCTTTGTGGGGGACACGCCCCGACTGTGGGTTCGTTGGTTAGCGTGGGCGGAGTATTGTTATAATACCTCATACCACACCGCCTTGGGTACTACCCCTTTTCAAGTTGTTTATGGACGCGAACCTCCGCGACTACTTTCTTATGAAATGGGGTCTTCTCGGGTAGAAGCATTGGACCAGGCCTTGGCCGACAGAGATGCAATGCTTGCTCAAGTCCGCCTTCAGTTACAACGTGCACAAGCAACTATGAAGCATACTTATGACAAAGGACACCGTCCCCTTACCTTTGCACCTGGAGAATTTGTTTGGCTCAAACTTCAGCCATATCGCCAACTTTCTCTAGCAGCCATCAAACGCCATAAGCTCTCTCCAAAATTTTATGGGCCATTCCAGATCACGCAACGTATTGGCACTGTGGCGTATCGTTTGAAACTACCACCAGACGCCAAGCTCCATGACGTCTTCCACGTCTCCCTTCTCAAGCCGTTCAAGGGAGACTCACCACTGCTGCATACCCCTTTGCCTCCTCTCAAAGATGGCAGGTCCATGCCCACGCCTGCTCAGATCCTTCAAGCCAGGCGAGTTAACAACGCTTGGGAAGTGTTGGTTCGGTGGACTGACAAGGAATTGATAGAAGCCTCTTGGGAGACCCTCGAGTCCTTCCAGACTCTATTTCCCACTTTCGAGCTTGAGGACAAGCTCTTTCTTCAGGAGGGGGGTGATGTTATGGACTCCATAGCATCAAGAGTGGCTAACCGGAGAAGAGAATAGATGGAGTAAACTTGTATTTCAATATCTTAGGGGTTTAATTGTAATTTGAAGTTCCATAAGGGTCTAATTGTAATTATAGAACCTTTGATGTTTTCCTTGACCTATTTAGGGCGTCAAGTGAAGTAATGAAGACAAGCATTGAGTATTAGTCTAAATGAGATCAGGTTCTCTCTCAAAAGAGGCCTAACGTGAGAGCTCCTTTCAAGGCTCACGTCCTTCACCATTGGGCGTTCCAAGAACCCCAAATCCTTCCCTTCCTCATCATTCAATCTGGAAGCTAGAGGAGATCGCCGGGTGACTCGATCCATGGCTAGAGAGCCTAACATCGAGCTTCCTTCAAAGCTCAATCATTCTATTCTGAATTCCATCATTCCATGTTCAAGAAACAAGAATCATCTTCCAACATCAAGATTCAATATGGAGGGAAGAGAGGAAAGAAGGGTGATTCGATTTATGGCTCAGGAAGAACCTAACAATCTTCCTGAGCCATGGATCTCGTCACTCTTCTTCCCTCTCTTCCCTCCAGATTGACTGTTGACGCTGGAAGAGAACTCCTGTTCTTTGAACGTGTAATGGTGGAATCGGAATGGAATGGATTGAGCTTTGAAGGAAGCTCGACCTGGACCTCTGAGGGAGAATCCGACCTGGACCTCTGCGGGAGAATCCGACCTGGACCTCTGAGGGAGAATCCGATCTGGCTAAAATTAATTTACTCAGTGCTTGTCTTCATTCAGCTTTTCTGTCCCAATAAATATGTTTGGGGACGAAAATACAACTTAGACCCATGGGTTAATTGGTTCGCCAAATTACATCCAAACCAAACCAAACCAAATTTAACATACATGGAAAGGGAAATAATTTAATTCCTACTCCATTTGATAACTCGGGATGCTATGGAGTCCATAATAAACTGCTAATCCACCTCTTGTATGATCATGTAAAAGAAGGCTAGAATCAACAACTTCTCTAGCTCAAATATTTTAAACCAAGGAACTCAAACCAAGCCAAATATTTCAATCTTTTCTTGCCTTGTTTTTTTTTTTTTTGGCAAGGATACCAAATCAAATTCTATGTAATCTTTGGAAATACCAAAAAAATCTCAAAAAAAAAAATTGCTAGAATAATCTTCTAAATAAGGTAGTTTCCTCCTTCAATTGGTGCCAACTTAGCAATCAAAGAAGACACCTTTTCTTGCTTTTTTGTTTTCTTGGAATCTTTAGGCAAGACAATTTTTGACAAATAAATCAAAGAAAGTTTCTGAAAATAAGATGACCTACTAAAGATTCTTTCAATATATTGCTAGTTAATAAACAAAAAATTTCCAAGGGTAGATCATGAGATAATTTCCTGATATTGTTGATCAATAACAAAAACTCAAAAACTTAAGCAAAAAAATTGGCTTAAATCCAGATCTTCGCATGACCTGAAATATAGATTCTTTGATTCTTGCAATGTGATTATCTCCTTAAATATAAATCAGATTGACATGAAATTTTCTTCTTATGAAACTAGACTTAAATAAATTTCAACCAAGTATAATTTAATTCATAAAATATATTTCTATTGATATAAATAATCTGATAGATTTTGGACTCTGTAATTTGGCCGAACTGAGTACTCTTTCTTCTTTGGCCAGCATGACCATTGATTCTTCCGAGATTGATATCTCCATCTAAAAAATCAGAATGAGAGTTGGTTGAGTAGGTAAGAAAATTGACTTACAAATCTTTCTTTTGATATATAAATTTCCATACAAGTTGTTATATTTTATGGCATAAAACGACTCAAAATTTGAAGCTTCCTACTGATGCATGAAACTTTTCTACTGCTTTACCTTTGTTGCTTCAGATGTCGATTTATCTTTCTAGTGAAATCTGATTTTAATGATTTTTTTATAATTTAAATCTAGACTCAAATATCTTTCCAACGTTATATAATTTTCTATATGGAAAATATGGAAAGAGAGTGAAACATCCAATGAAATATAGAAATTGAGAAATATGAATTAACTAAAAAAGTGAAACTCCACTTTCTTTCTTTCTTTCTTTTTCTTCTTCTTCCTCCTCCCTTTATTCTCCATCTTCCTCCCTTTCTTCTCCATCTTCTTCTCCTTTTACATCTCAGATCATTGCCTACTCTGATAAAATGGTGAAACTTAGGATTCCATGATATATATAATCATGGTAAAAGTGGATTAAGGGGTGAGAAGAAGAGGAAGAGTTTTGGAGAGAAGGTTTTAGAAGGAAAAGAGGAAGAGTGACGAATTTGGAGAGAGGAGCAAGAATTGGGTAATGGACTTTTCCAAACCCTCCCCCTTAAGTTGTATTTATAGATATCAAAAGTACTAATATTAAAATAATAACTTTCACCCTAGTAAGAGTTAATAAGAGACATAAATTATAAACTAATTATATCAGTGTCATCTTTATGAAATGATTCTTTATTTACCATCGTGCCACCATTGTGTAGGCATGTGGGACTTATCCTTGGTCGTGTGGGCTTGGACCCATTTTCCAACAATGTCAAAATGAAAATTTGAAAGGCTCCATTGATGAAGCGTCTTGTAGAGTTCTTGTTGATGAAGCAGTTTTCTCTTGAAGCTGCGCCAAGATAAGTTTTTTTTATGAGATTATTGCTGATAGTTAATTGTCTCAAAAGATGGTTTATGGATGGATTTATCATGTATTCTGAATGAGAAGCTTATGATTATATTCTTGTCTTTGAAAGTGGCTCATCCATGGTGATTATGACCAGATTTTTATTTCGCATGCAAGACCGATTGGGTTATTTCTCTCTTGCATATTATGTTGATGTTTGTCACTGGAATTGTTGTATGAATCCAGGTTCACTACATCTGTTATTGGCATCAAAGTTTATTATGATTTAATCTTGTTGTTCTACCATTTTTTTGAGTTATTATATCGGTTAGTTGCTGCTCCTCTTGACTCTTCCTAAACAGCTCGACAAAAGATTGTTTAAGAGGGTGCCGAGAAGATTTTTTCCAATAAGGTTGCTGGCCTTTGCAATGGTTTTTTTTATTTCATTGGCTGTCTTATCATGTTTGGTATCTTACCTAAAATATTTGAGGAAAAACAGAATAAAAAAACGCCAAAGAAGCCATAATTCTATCATCCAAAGCTAACGCATAATTAGAGAATGAAAATTTTCTTCTTGAAGCCATCCGAAAATTGTTTTTTTAAGAAAATACAGTGTCACTATTTTGGTTGATTTGGATCTTTCTTTTATTAAAATATTCTGTGTTATTTGTTTCCTAATCAGTTTAAGGAAATAAGAAGAAAAGATTGTGTTATTTTTCACTTGCTAGATGGTGCATTTGATAACGAAGGTAAGTTTCCCTCTTTGAATGATTTGATTTGATTTCAGATCTGGATTCTAATTTGATTCAACTTTAATTTCAGATCTGATTTGATTTGAGATAATCTCCTAATTGAGAAATATTGTGATCCTCTAATTGGCATGAGCAGCACGTGATTAGTCTCCCATTACTGTTTCAGTGCTTGTTTAAAATAGGATAGTAACTTACCTATTCTCTCTTGGTTGAAGATCTTCTCCAATCCGATTTTGAGTTCATGTGTGATAAAAGTATGAGATCTTTCTTCTATGATAAATCACTTGGACTTCTCTTGGATAGAAGATTTATGATGCATATACTATTTGAGTTCAAGTTTCTCTACTCTTCTCAAAAATATTCATATATTTGCATCGGTTTGCTTCATAACCTACTTGTTTGATTTCAATATTGCACATTGGAAGTTGCTTACTTGTTGATTATAATGACTGAAGACTATATGGGAAGCAAGAGGTGTCTCCTTAAAATTATCACCATACCCTTGACAAGGTTTCCTAATTATCTGCTGGTTACAATCAATTAAGAGGTTTCTCATTACTCGAGACCTCTTAGCTCACTTAACCAAACCAACTTCACCCATTGATGAAGAAGATAGTTCTTATGTGAAATGGCTCAAGAATGACATATTAGTCATTAGTTGGCTTATTAAGATCATGGAGGAGCATGTGGCGAACAATGTTGTTCACCTTGAAAATTCAAAACAAATTTGGGACACTTGTGTTAAGTTGTTCTCCAGTACGGAAAACTTACAGAAGTTGTATGACGTGTTCCAAACCATGTTCAATACAAAGCAAGGGGACAATCTACATAAATACTAGGCTCGATTTAGTGGACTTATTCAAGAGTGGAAGATTGATCAGCCTTATTCCACTGACATCTGAATTGAAGAAAAACAATGGGAAGTCTTAGCAACTGATTTTTTTCTATCAAACATCAAGTCATATCTTGAAGTGGCTAAGACTCAACTTCTCAGCTCCTTCGAACTTCCATCATTTGATGACATTAGTGCAACATTACTTCAGATACCATATCCTTCCTCCACTTCTCATATTGAAATATCATTGCTATGTACTAAAGAAATTGTTATGGACTCAATAGTAGACTGAGACATTTAGAGGCGCCATAGCTGAGTCATTGGGTTATTCAGTTGTTGAATTTAGGATCCATTTTCTAATATTCCGAGCAAGGGAAGAAAGAAAGAAAAATGAAAAAATGGGAAGAAGTCTCTCGGGTAGAGAGAAGAAGAGAAGAGGAACAAGGTGTACGCCAAGCAAAGATAGAAAGATTTACTCAAGAGAGAATTGTAGAACTTGATTAATTCCAAATTATAACATCTCTATTTATAGTAGAGGAAGTGATAGAGTCTATATACAATTAATCTTTAAATCTTCTTATTACATTCCAACTCTAACTCTCTAAGATAAGTCTATCATTTAAGGATAACACAATCTAATAGTGTTCTAATATATGTTGAACTATAACTTTTCTTCAATAACGTGGACATAAGGTAGGATGCCAACTCGTGGCCTTATCCTTGTGGGTCCCACATGATCCTGCAGCTCATATTGATAAGATTCCAATTCATGGTATCTTTGTGGGTCCCACTTGATCTTCAAGTCTTCTAAATCATTTCAGCTTGTACTTCTTATCTTCTTAACTCATGCTAGCTTGGGTGAGGACTCTTCTTGGCATCCCACATCCTCATGGTGGGTCCCACCAGATCGTACACCATGGTGGGTCCCACATTCTAACAGTCCCCTCAAGCTGGGGGTGAGAAAACATAGTAGGTGCCCAACTTGTTGCAGATGGTAGACATAATCTTGTGAGTGACCGGCTTGGCGAGAATATTTGCAACTTGACTTGACTTTGTGATGATATATTCTTTAGAGATAAAAGACCCACTTGGAACTTTTCTCTTATAAAATGGTAGTCCACTTCAATATACTTTGTTTTTTCATGAAAGACTGAATTTGATGTAATGTGTATTGCTGCTTGATTATCACAATATAGATCCATCAGAGCTTCTTTGTTGAATCCCAATTCTGTGAAAAGAGATCTTATCCAAAGGAGTTCACTAATAGTGTGTGCCATGGCTCTGTATTCTGCTTCTGTAGTAGACCATGCTACTACATTTTGCTTCTTGCTTCTCCATGCAACCAAATTCCCTCCAACTATCGCACAAAATCTTGAAGTAGATTTTCTGTCATCTGGGGATCCGGCCCAGTCTGCATCTAAGAACCCTTTGATGTTGCAGTGACCATGAATTTTATAGAGAAGCCCTCTTCTTGGAGCTCCTTTCAGATATCGTAATATCCTTTCAAGTGTTTGCCAATGACTAAGTTGTGATTTGTGATGTTGGAAGATAGGCCCAAGCCCACACGACCAAGGAAGTCCCACATATCTAAGAGTATTATAAGATGGGTCCAAGCACGTAAGAAGTAGGACCTGTCATGATTACCACGAGCTGACATCCATATCACATAAGTTGGAAGATCAAGAAGGACTCACAAAGGCATCTTTATCTTATGGTCACGTCCTAGAAGAGCTCTAGTTTGAGCTATGTTTATCTTTTATCTATATGGAGTTATTTAATTATGCTAGAACTTATCTTTAAGTGCTAGAGTTTGGGTGTTGTTAAAACCAGTGTGCTAAAAGACTCGAACCTCTCAGGAAAGCAACCCCACGGATCTTATACAAGAACTAGCCTTGTCAATACAAAAAAATATTCCAACACTCCCGCACACGGGGAAAACCCATGGACAAATTCACTGAAAAAACCCGGGACAAATTCACTGGAAAAACCCGAGACAAATTAACTAGAAAAACCTAGGACAAATTCGGTGGGAACGGGATTCGAACTTGGGACCAACCTGCTCTGATACCATGTTAAAACCAGTGCAATAAAAGGTCGAACCTCTTAGGAAAGCAATCCCACGGATCTTATACAAGGACTGGCCCGGTCGATACAAACAATATTCCAACAGGTGTATTTGGGCCAAAGGTAGTTTTATTGTAGTTGGACTCTACTACTGTCCTCTATTATAAATAGAGGTTCATGTACTCATGTTATAATAAGTTAATGAAGTCAATGAAGTATTTTTTTTTTCCATAAATTCAACATGGTATCAAAGCAGGTTTTGTGAGTTGACTTGGTCAACCCACAGAGATAATGAGATCTTTTTCTCTAAACCCTAAACCCTATGTTTAGGTTCGTAATTATTTTTTTCAATCCCTACACCCAAATTTTGCTTTGTGTTTTTCACCTCTTTACTGATATTTTCATATTACAAATTATATATTTAAGGAAATATATTTGAGTCTACTTTCCAAGGAAAAATTATTTTTTCCAATTGGACTTATCTAAAAAGAGAAATTGATATTTTAATTAGCAAAGGTCTGATTGCAAAAGAGGTTCAAGCAGCAGCACAAAGCTTCAACTTCCGAAGTAATTTATGCTATGAACAAGGATACTTTATATGGAGATATATATATATCAAACTAAATATCTGTAAGTCTATCCTCTTACATATTCAACCAATTTTCAATCGGATTTATGTACAAAGAGATATCGATATTTGAAGCAACAAAGGTCAGATTGAAGATTGAAAAAAGGTAAGAGCAACAGCAGAAAGCTTCAACTTCAGAGGTATTTTATGCTATCAAGAACGAGACTTTATATGGAGAATTATATATAAAAAGAAATATCTGTAAGTATATTTTCTTACCTATTCAACCAATTCTCGATATGAGTTTTTTATAAGGAGATATTGATCTTGGAAGAGTCAATGGTCATGCAGAAAAAAAAAAGGAGAAACAGTGATTAGTTCGGCCAGATGATAGAGACCGAAATCTATCAGATTATTTATCTTCTGATAATTATATTTTATGAAGTGAAGTTATATGTGGATGAAATTTATTTAAGTCTAGTTTTATGAGGAGAAAATTTCATGTCAATCTGATCAATATTTAATGATATATTTGCATTGGAAAAATCAAAGGTCGTGCCGGTATTCTATTGCATTGAAAAATCCGAATTTAAGCCCATTGTTTTGCGTCATTTTTTGAGTTGATAAATCAGGAAAATATCTCACTTCTCCCTGGTTTGATGGTTTATTTATACATCTCTATTATTTAAGTTTATTGCTACATCTATGATATTTGGTTCAAGTTGGGATCACTGCCATTACCTCCCAGCTTGAGGGGGAGAAGTAGAAGAAGTACAAGGAAGTGGAATTTTATTCCATATGTTGTGGATAAGTTTATGTGAAAAAATATTCAAGAAAGGGGGAGCACCAAAGATCAAGCTGATTCATCTAAGAAAAAATATTTATATCGGATCATGATTATTTCATGGGTCCTTCTACAAGGTTTATTATTATGGTTCGTGTTATATGTGTTGGAAGATTTTTGTGTTACATTACAGCAACTGCTCTTATGTCTCTTTGGATGAGACATTATTATTGAAGAAGAGGTGGCCCTCAATACCTTTTCTCATACCATAATTTATTTGATTCTCAAAAATATCACGGTTCGAACACCATGAGAGTCGGTGCCCGGATTGAGACACCATGATAAATTTGACTCTCAAAAATATCATGATTGGGATACCATGAGAGTCGGTGTCCGGATTGGGACACTGTTGAATTTATGAAAAAGTGAAATACTTCATTGAAATCAATAACTTGTTGTAATCAGAGTACATGAGCCTCTATTTATAATAGAGGAAGGTAGTAGAGTCCAATTACAATAAAACTACCCTTGTCCCAATTACACCCAAACTCTAACACTTAAGGTAAGTCCTAACATAATTAGGTAACTCAATATTAATAAAAGAAAAATATAACTTAAACTAAAACTCGTCTTGGTCATGACCCTAAGATAAAGAAATTTTTGTAAGTCCTTCTTGATCTTCCAACTGATGTGATAAGGATGCCAACTCTTGGTAATCATTGTGGGTCCTACTTCTTATGGGCTTGGGCCCATCTTGTGGGCCTTCCTTGGTCATGTGGCCCATCTTATAATAATCTTACATATGTGGGCCTTCCTTGGTTGTTTGGGTTTGATCTTATCTTCCAACAGACACCATTATAAATAAACCCAATACGCCCCTGTAATGGATTATATTACTCCTTCCACTTGAGATTCGTTGTCCTGTGGAGGGACATGGTGGTGGACACTTCAGAGCAATGCCGAAAGACACATTACCTACAGACGATGGAGTGTGCCCTACATCCAGTATTAGGAATGGAATATGGAGCAATGTCCTATCGGTTAGGAGTGATTTTTACTCTCACTTATATTATGCCAGCAGAGACTCATGGAAGGATGCAACAGCGTAAGGGCCATTTTATACAAAAAGATTCTATACACCATTTTCAGCAAGCTGGGAGTTCATGTTGTTCTCTCAACCCCCCCCCCCCCCCCCCCCCCCCCCCCCTCCTCAACTTGAGGGGAAGTGTAGGAATATAGGCCCAAGCCCACACGACCAAGGAAGGCCCACATATCTAAGAGTATTATAAGATGGGTCCAAACACATAAGATGTAGGACCCACCATGATTACCACGAGCTGACATCCTTATCACATAAGTTGGAATATCAAGAAGGACTCACAAAGGCATCTTTATCTTATGGTCACGTCCTAGAAGAGTTCTAGTTTGAGTTATGTTTGTCTTTTATCTATATTGAGTTATTAAGTATGCTAGGACTTATCTTTAAGTGTTGAGTTTGGGTGTAATTGGAAAAAAATATAGTTTTATTGTAGTTGGACTCTACTACCTTCCTCTATTATAAATAGAGGTTCATGTACTCTGGTTATAATAAGTTAATGAAGTCAATGAAGTACTTTGTTTCCATAAATTCAACACATGTATTGACTCACCACACTTACTGCATATGATATATCTGTTCTTGCGACACAGGTAAATAAATCTTCCCACTAGCCTCTGATATTTCCCGATATCTACATTTTCTCCAGTACCTGCACATAGTTTTTGTATTTGAGTCGATTTGAGTGTCTACTAGACAGCAGTGCACCCAGCCAATTGCACTTCCCTTGGGTCTGGAATAGAACGTCTCTCTGCCATGAAACCAAAAAATATGCTAGTTAGACGCTGGATACTTGCTTGTGTTTCCTCATGTCTATCTTCCATCTTTTTTTTTCCAGACTACAAGTCCTTCCTTGTTGGATGTATCCCCCATGTTACTTGCTTTGATACCAAGTTGTTATGGTCCCTAGTCATGGATCGAGTAACTCGGTGTGGGATTTGAGAATCCATCACTGTAAGTGAGTTGCTGGACTCAGTAAGGAAGAAGAAAAATCCTTTGTGCTGATCTCGGATTGGAGTAAAACAGCTCTCTTTATGAGGTTAATCTGCTATTTTAGGGTAAGGGTAGAGAGCCCTTACTGCTGCTGCTTGGACAGAAGGATAAAGACTCCTCTTTTGATCACAAAAAAGAGGGTTTGGATAGCTCTTGGTTGCTGATCGTGATAGGGCTGGGAAGCTCCTATCTTGTATAACTTTTGGATCACGCATGAGGGGTTCCTTACCTTCTTCTTGCTGGTATTGATGCTTCAATACCTTGTACCAGTGCTGCTCATGGTAAGAGAATGGAGAATCCTCACTTCTTGCTCGGAAAGGAAGGTAGGGCCCCTCTCTTGCTGTTGCAGATGGAAAGGAGGCTGAAACCTCAGTTTGAACTCGGAAAAAGGGAACAACACTCCCTTCTCTTCTTCGGTATTGATCAATGGAATGGCAATCGAAAGATGAGAAAAGGATAATCAGATTCTAAGGGAACTTGGACCTAGAGCTCATCAAGGACACCTCCAAACCCTAGAACTCATCAAGGAGAACTCCAAACCCTGTTTACCTAATTCAAGACTTGCCCTTTTCTCATTCCTTTGCCCCCTAAGTAGGCTTGACGTCCCCCTAGTTTTAGGGTTAAATATTACAATTCTGCCCCTATGGTAATTTAACTTATATAATGAATGAAAAACGAATTTAAAACAATATGGAAAGAAAACTATTAACTTTGTAACTCAGTACGCTTCCGTTGTATGACTCGGTTAGCTATTGAGTCCACAACATCTGCCTCCCCTTGGAGAAAGAGCTTGTCCACAAGCTTGTAAGCTAGGTATGCCTATTTGAAGATGTCCAACTGCTTCCATGTAGCTGCTTTAGGTTCTATTGCTGTCCACTGGACTAGAAGCTCACACAGGTCATTGACCAAACAGGCGCGTAACACCGCGGCAAGTGTGAGGATGACGTGTCCATTGTCCACTGGAGGAAGGAACAGAGTGCATGTAGGCGGTGACCCCGTATATGGTTTCAGGAGGGAGACATGAAACACATCATGCAGCTTGGTCATGGCTAGTAGTTGTAGTTGATAGACCACCGGCCGCACGGGTGGAATAATGGAGAAAGGCCCACAATACTTGGGGGAGAGCTTATGGCATAGTGGTCCCGCAACTGACTTCTGGCGGTATAGTTGTAGGCGTAACCAAACATAGTCACCTACCTCGTATGAGACGTCTCGGTGTCCCTTGTCATAGACATCTTTCATGAGAACCTGAGCTCGCCATAGGTATTCTGTAATATTCTATAACACCTGGTCACGATCCATGAGTGCCTGATCAATGACGTTCATGCGGGTGGATCCTGGAGTATAAGAGAGAAGGCGAGGGGTATCCTGGCCATAAAGATCCTTGAAGGGAGTGGATTTCAAGGCGGTTGGAAAGATGTGTTGCAACAGTATTCAACCCACGGTAGCCATTGAGCCCATTACCTCGGATGATTGCCCACAAGGCATCGTAGATACATTTCGACGATGCAGTTAACCACCTCAGTTTGGCCATCTATTTGAGGATGATATGCGGCTGAGAATTTCAATTTCGTGCCGCTCAGACGAAAAATTTCCAGCCAGAAAGTGATGGTGAATACCGTGTCCCGATCACTGACAATAGATTTTGGAATGCCATGTAATTAGACAATGTGCTCAAGGAAAGTCTGTGCTACCCATGATGCTACATATGGATGAGCCATGGGAATACAATGTGCATACTTGGAGAACCGATCGACCACCACAAAGAGTACTGATTTTTTGGCTGAATATGGAAGACCCTCAAAAAAGTCCATCGAAATATTGGCCCATACCTTTGTAGGGAGGGCAAGAGGTTGTAGAAGACTTGCTGGACTAAGTGGTCGTCTTTGTTACATTGACATACCTGACATGCTGAGACATATGTCGCCATGGAGGTCTTCATGGACTGCCAATAAAAATCTGCTTGAATACGTTGCAAAGTTTTCTGAATACCTTCATGTGTGTTGTCATGGTATGCAGAGAGGATGGCTGGAATCAACTCGAAAGTGTGGGTAAGATAAATCTGTTGTTTTTAGAAAATAAGTGAATCCTGGATGGACCACTTAGACTCCATGGTACCCTTTGTAATTTTTCTATGTAGTGCCTGTAGGACCGGAAGAGTGGTATGGGCTTCTCTCACCAAGTCTAGGATGAGGAAACGAGGCTGGCTGATCGCATTTATGAGCTGCTGATGTTCAAAATGTCATGAAAAGGCATCCGCTGCCTTGTTTAATCTCTTGGAATGGTACTCCATCAAAAAGTCAAATCCCATCAATTTACTGATCCAATGCAGTTGTGGCGAAGTCGTGAGACGTTGTTCAAGTAAGAATTTAAGGCTATAGTGATCAGTACGGATGAGAAATACATGGCCCATTAAGTAAGGGTGCCAATGTTGGACCGCCTTGGCCAACCCTATTAATTCCCATTCATACACTACCAATTTGTGATGATGAACTGCCAACTGCTGGCTAAAATATGCAATGGGATGTGACTGCTGTTGTAAAACGGCCCCAATGCCCCCACCAAAAGCATCACACTCAACCAAGAATAAGTCTTCAAAATTGGAAAGTTGTAAGACAGGGGTGGAGGCGAGAGCTGTTTTGAGGGCCTCAAAGGACTATGTGGCCTCCTCATTCCAATGAAAGGAATTCTTCTTGAGGAGACTGGTCAAAGGTGCTGCCAACAGATCGTAATTTTCAATGAATTTGCGGTAGTATCCAGCTAGACCCAAAAATCCTCACAAAGCTGAGTAAGATTGAGGCTATGGCCAATCATGAATTACTTGAATCTTCTCAAGATCAATAGTGACCCCCTCATGTGATATAATATGGCTGAGATAAGCGACATGTGAAGCCGCATAAGAGCATTTGGATTTCTTCAAATAGAGCTGATGTGCTCATAACAATTTAAAAACAATCCGTAAATGTGCTAAATGCTCTTCTCCAGACTTGCTATATATGAGTATATCATAAAAAAAAATAAGTACGAATTTTCGAAGATAGGTGCTAAATACCTCATTCATCAGAGCTTGAAAAGTGGAGGGTGCATTTGATAAGCCGAACAGCATGACCACAAATTCAAAATGGTCGTGAGGTGTGCGGAAGGTTGTCTTCTCAATGTCGGAGGGGTGCATACGAAGTTGATGATATCCAGAGCATAAGTCCAGTTTAGTAAAGATCCATGACCGATGTAATTCATCCAAGAGCTCCTACACTAAAGGAATAGGAAACTTATCCTTCACCATCTGAGAATTTAACTCCCGATAATCAATAAAAAATCTCCATGTGCCATCATGTTTGTTCATGAGCAATACGGGTGAAGAGAATGGGACCGACTGCTGTGAATAAGGCCCTGTTGTAACATAGCCAATGTTAGGCTCTCTAGCCATGGATCGAGTCACTCGGCGATCTCCTCTAGCTTCTAGATTGAATGACGAAGAAGGGAAGGATTTGGGGGTCTTGGAACGCCCAATGATGAAGGGACGTGAGCCTTTGAAGGAGCTCCAACCTTAGGCCTCTTTAGAGAGAGTACCTTATCTCATTTAGACTAATTGATTAATGTTTGCTTCCATTCAATCATTTGATGTCGTAAATAGATCAGGGAAACATCAAAGGTTCTATAATTACAATTAGACCCTTATTGAACTTCAAATTACAATTAAACCCCTAAGGTACTGAAATACAAGTTTACTCCATCTCTTCTCTTCTCCGGTTCGCCACTCTTGATCCTATGGAGTCCATAACATCACCCCCCTCCTAAAGAAAGAGTTTGTCCTCAAGCTCGAAAGTGGGGAATAGAGTATGGAAGGACTCGAGTGTCTCCCAAGAGGCTTCCACCAATTCCTCATCAGTCCACTGAACGAGCACTTCCCAAGCGTTGTTAACTCGCCTTGCTTGAAGGATCTGTGCAGGAGTGGGCATGGACCTGCCATCCTTGAGCGAAGGCAGAGGGGTATGCAACAGTGGTGAGTCTCCCTTGAACGGCTTGAGAAGGGAGACGTGGAAGATGTCATGTAGCTTGGCATCTGGTGGTAGTTTCAAACAATACGCCACAGTGCCAATACGGTCTAGGACCTGGAATGGCCCATAAAATTTTGGAGAGAGCTTATGGCGTTTGATGGCTGCAAGAGAGAGATGGTGGTATGGTTGAAGTTTGATCCAAATAAATTCTCTGGGTGCAAAGGAAAGGGGACGATGTCCTTTGTCATAAGTATGCATCATCGTGGCTTGTGAACGTTGTAACTGGAAGCGGACTTGAGCAAGCATTGCATCTCTATCAGCTAATGCTTGGTCCAATGCTGCTATTCGAGAAGACCCTGGTTAATAAGAAAGTAGGCGCGGAGGTTCGCGTCCATAAATGACTTGAAAAGGGGTAATACCCAGTGCGGTGTGGTATGAGGTATTATAACAATACTCCGTCCATGCTAACCAATGAACCCAGTGTCAAGGCGTGTCCCCCACAATGCACCGCAAATACATCTCCAATGTACGGTTAACCACCTCTGTCTGGCCATCTGTCTGAGGGTGGAATGCTGAAGAAAAGGCTAACTTGGAGTCGTGGAGCTTTAATAGTTCCCCCCAGAATTTATTGGTGAAGATAGCATCATGGTCGCTGGTGATGGTCTCCAGAAGTCCATGGAGGTGGACAATATTATCCATGAAGAGCTGAGCGACTTGTGTTGCTGTATACGGATGGCTGAGGGACATAAAGTGGGCATATTTCAAGAACCGGTCGACCACAACAAGAATAACAGATTTCCCTGCAAAAGGAGGAACACCATCGATAAAATCCATTGAGAGATCTGCCCATACCTGTGAAGGAAGTTGAAGTGGCTGGAGCAAGCCGGAGGGTTGTAAGGATTCAGACTTATTCCTCTAACAGACCTGGCATCTGCAACATACTCAGCAATGACCCGCTTCATACCCCTCCAATAAAACTCCCGACTGAGGTGGAAGTATGTCTTCTGCTGGCCCTCATGTGTACTATCATGAAAGGAGGCAATAATGGCAGGAAGGAGTATCGACGAAGGATGAAGATATATGCGTCCTTTATATAGAATGAGATCATCCTATAGTGTCCAGTTATTGTCCTTGGAATTGTTTTTGATTTGAGCTTGTAATGCAAGGAGATCCGGATGATGGCTACTATCCTGCTGGATTGTGTCCAACAAAGGGCACCTAGGGTGGCTCTGTGCGTGCAGGTGTGAATCCCCCAGTTCTCTGCGTGACAAGGCGTCTGCTGCCTGGTTGAGATAACCCGGTTTGTATTCCTCCTAAAAATCGAATCCCATTAATTTGCTCAGCCAATGTTATTGTGGGGATGTAGTAAGACACTGCTCCAATTAGTATTTGAGGCTACAGTGATCTGTCCGGATCACGAAGGGTCTGCCCCATAGATACGGCCTCCAATGCTGCACGGCTTTGGCCAAACCGATGAGTTCCCTTTCATAAGTGGCAATGGGGTGTCCCTATTGCTGCAAGACGGCACCTATCCCTCCCCCGGATGCATCGCATTCTATGATGAAATTTTCGGCAAAGTTTGGCAATTGGAGAACTGGTGCTAACGCTAATGCTTGTTTTAAGTTGGTAAATGAGGAGTCCACCAACTGAGACCACTGAAAGGCATGCTTCTTCAGTAAATTGTGCAATGGTGCTATCAGGTGACCATGTTCTTTGATAAATTTTCTATAATACCCTGCGAGACCAAGGAACCCTTTCAAAGCTGTAACGGAGTGAGGTGTGGGCCAATCCATAACCGCCTGTATTTTGTTGAAGCCTGGTTTCACCCTAGAGGCAGAGATCACATGCCCCAAATAAGCTACTTCGGAAGTGGCAAAGTCACATTTAGCTCGATTGAGAAATAAATGGTGTGCTCAGAGAATTGTGAAAACCTGTCTCAATTGGTGAAAATGTGCTTCCCAATTTTTTTTATAGACCAATATATCGTCAAAAAAAAGCTAAGACATGCTTCCGTAAGAAAGGGTGAAATACCTAGTTCATCAACACTTGAAAGGTGGACGGGGCATTGGATAGCCCAAATGGCATCACCAGGAACTTGTAGTGACCATGGTGGGTGTGGAAGGCAATTTTTTCGACATCCTCCGAATAAACCCGAATCTGACGGTAGCCAGATTTCAAGTCCAACTTTGTAAATAATTAAGAGCCGTGTAGCTCATCCAATAATTCATCTACCACCAAAATTGGTAATTTATCTTTGATTGTGCAAGCATTGAGTTCACGGTAATCCACACAAAAGCGCCAAGATTTATCTGATTTTTTTACCAGCAATACCAGGGACGAAAAAGGAGAATGACTAAGCTGAATAATACCCTGTTGGAGCATTTGTTGACATTGCCTTTCTATCTCATCTTTTTGCACATGGGGATAGCGGTAGGGATGCACTACCACTGGTTCTGTGCCCATCTTCAGACAAATTTTGTGATCACAAGCGCGTATAGGCGGAAGGTCTGCAGGTTCCTGAAATAAATCCGCATATTCGGCCAACAACGAAGCAAAGTTATTCCCCTTTGAAGGACCCACAGAAAGTGTTTGGAGGCTGCATGGCCACTGGGTGCTAGTGCCGTGGAGGGTGATCGGATGGCTGTCTTGTTTAAAACTCATGGTAAGGGATTGGAAATCCCATAAGATTGGACCCAATCACTGTAGCCATTTAATGCCCAATACGAGTTCAAATCCAGCCAGCAGTATGACCAAAAAATCTGCTACAAAGGAGTGACCCTCAATACAAAGGAGTGACCTTGTCACCGTTAGCCACTGAGACTGATATTCTTGATTTCTGTTGTAGTGATAATCCCAACTGTTGTGCTGCCTGGCTGCTTATAAAATTATGTGTGCTGCCTGAGTCCACGAGTGCTAGCAGAATATGATGGTTCATGGTGGCGTGGACCTGCATGGTATTTGTGCTGTGCAGGCCTGTCATTGCATGGAGGGAGATTTCTGGTTCCTCCTCCTCGACTTGGTCCACATCCTCCTGAAAGGCATCCTCAGAGGGGTCTTCTATTTCTACCCAAAAGAGTCTTTTGCATTGATGGCCCTTGACGAATTTTTCATCATAATTGAAACATAGGCCCTGAGCCCTTCTCTGATCAATTTCTGCTTTTGTGAGACGTTTGATAAATCCCGGTGGTGGTGTAAAGGCTGGTGGTGGTGTTGGAGAGGGGTTGTGGGGTTGAGGCCTTGTGTTAGTGGAATAAGGACCATGGGGCTGTGGGCGAGGTGGCCAAGGGGGGCGTTTGGTTAATGACTCTCAGAAGAGGCACTGTTTGGTGTCCAATGCTCTTGCCAAATTCATGGCATGGGCTAGGGAGGTGGGGGCTTCCAATTCCACTTCCAGGTGAAGGGGTTCTACCAGGCCAGCCGTGAACAAATTGGCATAAAGTTCAGGCCGCACCAAATGACTTGCACGAGCAAGTTTTTCTTGGAACAATTTCTGATATTGTTCTATAGTTCCAAGCTGTTTTAGATTGACCAAATCCCCAACTGGGTTGCTGCGAAACGGAGGACCAAACTGTAGCATGCAATTTTCTTTGAAAAATTCCCAATCATATACCACAAACTCGTTTTTTAATTGATGAAACCACATAAGCGCTTCATCGAGCATGTGGAAGGCAGCTAATTGAACCTTACCCTCGGGCAGAGTTCCTTGATTGGAAAAGAAATGATCACACCTGTGTAACCACATTAAAGGGTTGGAGAACCCATCATACGTTGGAAAATCAAGCTTTGTGTACCTTGGCACGGTAGGGGGTGCTGGATTGATGTCCCCCACGAGGTGGAGGTGTTTGGCACAGGGGAGGAGGTGGTGGCATTGGATGAGGGTGGAGATGATCTGCTGGGCGTGAGGAGGATGCCATCTGGACGGAAAGCTGGGTAAAGCCCTCTTCCATTCGGGACAACAACATCTAGAATTTGCCCTCTAGGCCATTGATTTGAGATTGTAGATCAGCATGGTTCTCTTCCACAAAATTTTGAATTTCTGCAGGGGAAGAGGAATCACCAAGGGTGGTCCTGTCTGATACCATGATGTTAGGCTCTCTAGCCATGGATCGAGTCACCCAGCGATCTCCTCTAGCTTCCAGATTGAATGACGAAGAAGGGAAGAATTTGGGGGTCTTGGAACGCCCAATGATGAAGGGATGTGAGCCTTTGAAGGAGCTCCAACCTTAGGCCTCTTTAGAGAGAATACCTGATCTCATTTAGACTAATTGATTAATGCTTGCTTCCATTCAATCACTTGATGCCCTAAATAGATCAGGGAAACATCAAAGGTTCTATAATTACAATTAGACCCTTATTGAACTTCAAATTATAATTAAGCCCCTAAGGTACTGAAATACATGTTTACTCCATCTCTTCTCTTCTCCGGTTTGTCACTCTTGATGCTATGGAGTCCATAACAGCCTGGCACTGTCACTCGATTTCATCTTTCTGTAGGTGTGGATACCGGTACGATCGAACTACCACCACATATAAACCTGATTTTAAACAAATCCTATGATCACAGTACCTCAAGGGAGGCAATCTGGAAGGCTCATGGAAGAGGTCGGAGAACTCATCAATAAGATTTTCAATAGTGTTGTCCGGTTGGTCCTGTGTGTGCATGGTATGAAGGTGGTGGGTTTTGTCTACCTGACTGCCCTGTAATAGCACTTGGCTGCCGCGCAATACAAAGCTCAAAGTTAAAGGAAAGAAGTTCCATAGAATGGGTCCCAATGTCTGCAACCATTTAATGCCTAACACCATATCAAAGCAGGCCAGAGGTATGACAAAAAATTCTGCATGAAATAATGTAGTACCAATGGAAAATTTTATCGCTTTGTTGATCCCGTAGCTAGGGACTTTCTCCCCATTGGCCACTGAAACCGTGGTTGTAGGATGTGGAAGGATCTGTAACTGAAGATGCTGAGCAGCTGTTAAGCTAAGAAAATTGTTTACTTCCTAAAGCCACTAGTCCCACAAGTTCGTGGTCAAGGACTTGAGCTTTGATATGCATAGTTTTGGCAGATTTCTGCCCCGTAATAGCATGCAAAGAAATTGCTGGTGGTTCCTCCTCAATAACATCATCAGTATCTTCTATATCCTCTATTTCATCCACTTTAACCAAAACAACCTTTTACATTGGTGACCTTCCCAGTACGATTCATCACAGTTGTAGCACAGATTCTTGTACCTCCGTTCCACCAACTCAGAACTTGTTAATTTTTCTTATATAGTGAGGTGGAGGATTACTAGAGCGTGTGTCAACTGCCAGAGTAGTAATCTGATTGTTTCTGGGAGGAGGTAATGTTGGATGTGGCATCTGAGGAGAATTATTTCTTCGCCCTTGCCAAGTGGAGGAAGTATTTCGTTCCCCTTGCCAAACAGGACTACAATGCTTAAACCATTGCCATTGTTCCATTGCCTGAGCTAAATTCATTGCCCGAGCCAAATCTGAAGAGGAATGAAGTTCCACCTCTAACCTCAGAGATTCATTGATGCCTGCTGTAAATAAGTGGATCTGCTGGTCGACTCATACCAACCGACTAGCGCGAGCCAAGTTTTCTTGGAACTATTTTTGATACAGTTCAACAAATCTGGTTTGTCTCAACAGTACCAAATTGCCCAAGGAGTTGTTGTGGGCAGGAGGGCCAAGACTAATTGTACACAATTCTTTAAATTCCTCCCAATCCAGCACCAATCTTTCTAGTTCCACCTGATGAAACCATAGTTGTGCCTCCTCTAACATATGGAAGGAGGCAAGTGCCACCTTATAAAACTCAGCAGTCCCTAGATTTAAAAACAAATATCACATCTATGTAACAAAATTAAAGGATCCACTGACCCAGTTAAGGTGGGAAAATATAATTTTGTGTGCCTTGGTATTTTACCTCCTCTCTGTGGTGCCTGGACAGTATTGCAACCAGCCAATTGCTCTTCCCTTGGGTCTGGAATAGAACGTCTCTCTACCATGAAACCAGAAAACATGCTAGTTAGACACTGGATACTAGCTTGTGTTTCCTCATGTCTATCTTCCATCTTTTTTTTTCCAGACTTCAAGTCCTTCCTTGTTGGATATATCCCCCATGTTACCCTGCTCTGATACCAAGTTGTTATGGTCCCTAGTCATGGATCGAGTAACTCAGCATGGGATTTGATAATCCACCACTGTAAGTGAGTTGCTAGACTCAATAAAGAAGAAGAAAAATTCTTTCTTTGTGCTGAACTCGGATTGGAGTAAAACAACTCTCTTTATGAGGTTAATCTGCTATTTTAGGGTAATGGTAGAGAGCCCTTACTTCTGCTGCTCGGACAGGAGGATAAAGACTACTCTTTTGATCATGAAAAAGAGGGTTTGTGTCCCTCTTGGTTGCTAATCGTGATAGGGCTGGGAAGCTCCTATCTTGTATAACTTTTGGATCACGCATGAGGGGTTCCTTACCTTCTTCTTGCTGGTATCGATCCTTCAATACCTTGTACCAGTGCTGCTCGTGGTAAGAGGATGGAGAATCCTTACTTCTTGCTCGGAAAGGAGGGTTGGGTCCCTCTCTTGCTGTTGCTAATGAAAAGGAGGCTGAATCCTCAATTTGAACTCGGAAAAAAGGAACAACACTCCTTTCTCTTCTTCGGTATTGATCAATGGAATGGCAATCAAAATTTGAGAGAAGGATAATCATATTCTAAGGGAACCTGAACCTAGAGCTCATCAAGGACACCTCCAAACCCTAGAGCTCGTCAAGGAGAAATCCAAACCCTGTTTACCTAATTCAAGACTTGCCCTTTTCTCATTTCTTTGCCATCTAAGTAGGCTTGAGGTCCCCCCTAGTTTTAGGGTTAAATATTAAAATTCGACCCCTATGTCAATTTAACTTAAATAATGAATGAAAAACGAATTTAAAATAATATGGAAAGAAACCTATTAACTCTATAACTCGGTGCACCTCCGTTGTATGACTCGGTTAGGTATTGAGTCCACAGCAGACGAGTATCATATTGTGGGCTAAAAACAACTAGATAAGATTGACTTACCTCAGTGGGATCCGTAAACTCAGCAGGTGTGGTGTCAGTCAGTGTTTCTGGGGGATGAGAAGTTTCTGTTGCATGGGGCACGACCAGTCGAGGAGAACCCTGTACTAAAGATAAACCTGGAGGAGCATTGTTAGAATACTATGGAGACTCTTCAAAATCCTAGAAAGATACACTTGATAGATTTAGGATCAAGTTTACTGTGTTTTGGGGAGGAAATATGGACAAAACATTGACACCCAAAGATTTTCAAGGGCAGTGAAAACGGATCATCATTTGATAACAATATAGAGTAAGGAGATTTATTACCAAGAATGGAAGATGGTAGATGATTTATAAGAAAGCATGTGGTAAGGACTGTATGAGGCCAATAAAAGTATGGAACTTGCATGACATATAATAAACCTCGAGCTACATCAAGAATATGACCATTTTTCTGTTCGGCTACACCATTTTGTTGAGGAGTGTAGGCACATGATATTTGATTGATAATGTCATTTTCTTGACAAAAAGAGTCAAGTTCTTTGGAAATGTATTCTTTGGCATTATCAAACCAAAGTTTTTTTATGTTTTGACCAAACTGAGTGAGTACCATAACATGAAAAAACTTAAAAATCAATGGTATCTCAGAACGCTCCTTAAATAGAAACAATCAATTGGTACGAGTGAAGTCATCAATAAATGTAATAAAATACATGACTTGAGAAATATTTGAGACGCTCAAGGGTCCCTATACATCGGTATGAATTAATGAAAATGGAGTAATACTTTTGACTTCCGGACGAGGTGAGTATGTACACCTTTGATGTTTACTCAGTTGACAAGCTTCAAAATTATACTTGGACCTGACTTTAAGAGTAGGAAACATATAATGATGAGATTGTGAAGATGGATGTCCCAACCGGTTATGCCATAGCCTTGTCTCATTTTCACTAGTGGAAACAGTATTTATTTTTGGCACATCCAAGTAGTATAGCCCTCCTTATTCATGGTCTCCACCAATCACCTGCTTCGTTATAAGATCTTGAAATACAAATGAAGTGGGTGAGAAGGTGATAGAGCAATTAAAATATTTTATCAGCTGACTAACAGATAACAGATTCAAAGGGAAGGTAGGAACAAATAGAATATCAGTGAGCAAAAGTTATGGTGTAACGGAAGTGGATCCTTTCCTTTGAACCTTGGTTTGAGAACCGTCAGCTATGGTAACAAACTTATGTGAAAGACACGGAGAAACAAATGTAATAAATGTTTGTTACCTGTAAGATGCTCAGAGGCAGATAGCATACTTGAAGCAGTGGTGGCAACGGTATTTAATGAGGAACTTGGAGAAGAACCCATTATTTTATGAAACAACTCATATTCTTCATCAGTAAAAAAATTCTTTTTAGTTGATTTTTTAGGCTGATCCTCCTTTGTATCACCTACCAAAGCTTGATTAGCCTTCGTCAAATCTAAGTTGTCATTGCCATTATAACACATATTTCTCCATAGTGCCAATTTTTTTCTCAGTAACTCCTTTCCTTGTAATAGCATGTATCGATAGTGTGGCCATATCTCCCATAATGAGTGCATTTTTTCCACAATTTTTCCATGCTTTTGATTAGCCAAATAATCACAATGGTATCATTTTTTAACCATTTGTTATAAAAAAAATATCTTCTTAATCAATAGGTGGTCCATGGTTGGTGAGATGACCAAGTAGGTCCTTTGTTATAAGAAACCTCTGAACTGATGTGGACCAACTCATAAAATTTAATACCCTTCGTAAAGGTACTATGTTAGGATCCTCACGAGCCATGGATTTTGTCACCCTCCTCTCTTCTCTTCCTTCCATTATCTTGCTTGACGTTGAGATAGAATGATGGAATGATGAAGATTGAATTTCAGAAAAGGAGATTTCGGAAATGAATTGGGGAAAAAAGGGAGAGTGCTTCAAGGTGCTCTAGACTTGTTTATCTAATTTACTCTAGCCTAAAGTAGACTCAATTGCTACTTTCTCATTACCCTAGCGCTCCCCTAAAATAGGGTTGAGGACGCCCAAACACTTTAGACCCCTTGGGTCAATGGTTCAAACCAATAAATGTTAAACCAACCCAAACCAAAGACAAACCCAAACCAAAAACAATTACATGGAAATTGAAAATCACATTAATTAATTCCTACGCCTAATGGTAACTTGTGATGCTATAGAGTCCATAACATCAACCCCCCCCCCCCCCCCCTCCTGGAGAAAGAGCTTGTCCTCAAGCTCGAAGGATGGATATAGGAGTCGAAATGCTGATAACGGCTCCCATGTGGTGTCACTGGGGTCGGTATCTGCCCACTAGACGAGAATTTCCCAATCACCTTGAATGTGGCGTACTTTTAAAACCTAAACTAGAATAGAAAGGACTCTGCCCTCATGTAGTGGTGGCAGTGGAGTGTGTTGTAGGGGCGAGTCACCCTAGAATGGCTTCAATTGGGAGACGTGAAATACATTATGGATCTTTGCTTCCATTGGTAGCTACAAGCGGTATGCCACGGGCCCAATTATATCCAACACCTGAAATGGACCATAATATTTTGGAGACAGCTTATGGTGCTTGGATGCAGTCAGGGACAACTGGCGGTAATGTTGAAGCTTTAACCACATATAGTCTTCGGGGAAATAAGATACCTCCCAGTACTTCTTATCATAATAGAGCTTCATAGAGTGCTGAGCCTCCTGGAGATGAGTACGTACCTCAGTGAGCATAGCGTCTCTTTCAGCTAATGCCTGGTCCAAAGTGACGACTTTGGATGCCCCACGTTCATATGGTAACAGACAAGGTGGATCTCTGCCATAAACTACCCTGAAAGGAGTAGTTTCCAGTGTTGTGTGGTAAGATGTGTTGTAGCAAAATTCTGCCCATGAAAGCCATTTCACCCACCATCTAGGTGCGTCCCCCACAAAACAACGAAGATACATTTCAATCGTACGATTGACGACCTTTGTTTGTCTATCCGTTTGTGGATGATATGCAGACGAAAATGCCAATTGTGTGCCCTGTAATTTGAATAATTCCTTCCAAAAGATACTGGTAAAAATGGCATCCCTATCACTGATAATGGATGTGGGAATTCCGTGTAATCGGACTATGTTGTCCATAAATAATTAAGCGACCTGAGCAATAGTATATGGATGCGCTAAAGCAATGAAGTGACTATATTTTGAAAACCGATGAACGACGATGAATATCACTGATTTATCTGATGAAATGGGAAGGCCAACAATGAAGTCCATTGAAAAGTTGGACCAGATTTGAGATGGTAGTTGTAGAGGCTGCAGTAGGCCAGTAGGACTTAAAGATTCAGCCTTGTTTCGTTGACAAATCTAACAAGCAGCTACATAATCAGCAATTGTGCTCTTCATGCCCTTCTAGTAAAATTCCCGACTGATTCGGAAATATATTTTCTGTCTACCCTCATGTGTGCTATCATGGATAGAGGACAAGATGGTGTGAAGAAGTGAGGTGGTATGGTGCATAAAAATCCTATTTTTGTAGAGTATAAGACAATCCTGAATCGTCCAATGAGGAGCTGTTGTCCCCTATTGAATATCCAAATATAATGACATGAGTTCCAGATATTGATGTACTTCCTCACGAATAGAATCTAGCACAAGTGAACGTGGGTGACTGATAGCATAAACTTGTGTTTCTGAAATATCCCGACGTGACAAAGCATCAGCCCCCAAATTCGAACTACCTGGCTTATAGTGAACCGTAAAATCGAAGCCCATGAGTTTAGTTAGCCAATGCTATTGTGGGGAGGTGGTGAGGCATTGTTCAAGAAGATACTTGAGGCTGCAATGATCTGTACAAATGAAAAATGGTCGTCCCCATAGATAAGGTCGCCAATGTTGGACAGCCTTGGCTAATCCAATCAATTCCCTCTCATATGCAGCTAACTTATGGTGGTGTTGTCCCAACTGACGGCTGAAATAAGCAATGGGGTGTCCCAATTGTTATAACACTGCCCCTATACCTCCCCCAGATGCATAACATTCCACCACAAAGTTTCCCTCAAAATCTGGTAATTGGAGTACTGGCGCTAAGGCTAAGGCCTCCTTTAACAACTGAAAGGCCTGATCCGCTATAGAAGACCAGTGGAAGGCATGTTTTTTTGAGAAGGTTGTTGAGTGGTGATGCTATCTGGCCATACGATTGGATAAATTTTCTATAATATCCTGCTAGGCCCAAAAATTCCCTTAATGTTGTGATGGAGGTGGGAATCGACCAATCGATTACTGCTTGTATCTTGCTCTGGTCAACTTTCACGCCCACAGCTGATATGATGTGGCCCAAATATGCCACCTCAGATGTACCCATAGAACATTTGGATTGATTCAAAACCAAATGATGAGAGCGTAGAATGGTAAATACCTGATGGAGGTGCTGGAGATGTTCTACCCAATTTTTGCTATAGACCAGAATGTCATAATAAAATACTAACACATAGTTGCGCAGAAGTGATGAAAACACCTCATTCATGAGGGCCTTAAAGGTGGAGGGTGCATTGGAGAGACCGAAGGACATGACGAGGAACTCGAAATGACCGTGATGTGTACGGAACGCAGTCTTCTCCACATCAGCCGGGTGAACTCTTATTTGATGATAGCCCGATTTCAAATCTAACTTTGTAAAAATTTTAGCACCATGTAACTCATCCAGCAACTCGTCCACGACTGGAATGGGGAACTTGTCTTTAATTGTCTGCAAGTTGAGTTGCCTATAGTCGACACAAAACCTCCATGATTTATCCTTTTTACGTACTAGTAACACTGGTGTGGAAAAAGCAGATCGATTGGGATGGATCACTCCCTGAGCGAGCATATTCATGCACTGTCGTTCTATTTCATCTTTCTATATATGTGGATAACGATAAGGCCGCACCACTACTGGATCAGTTCCCAACTTTAAACGAATGTGGTGATCGCAGTGACGCACTGATGGTAGACTCGTAGGGTCATTAAATAAATCCGCAAATGCTATAAGTAAAGGAGCTAATTGACCTTCACCATTGTTCTGAAGCTGTAAAGTGTGAAGTGCGTTAGGGACCTGTGCCACAATACCTTGTAATGTAATCTGGCCCTGTGGTGCTGTAAATGTCATAGTCCGAGCCTGAAAGTCCCATAATATAGGGCCTAATAACTGAAGCCATTTGACCCCGAGCACCAAATCAAATTCAGCCAAGGGAATGACTAGTAAATCTGCCTGAAATGAATATCCCTCAATGGTGAAAGGGGCGTTTGCACATAACCCCACACTTGCAATTTTAGCCCCATTGGCCACTGAAACCGAGAGACCCCTTTGTTGTTGAATTTCCAATCCCAATTGTTGCGCTGTTGGTTCACTGATAAAATTATGTGTGCTGCCTGAATCAACTAAAGCAAGTAGCATGAGGTCGTGTAACCAGGCTTTTACCTGCATGGTGTTAGAACTACGCAGGCCATTCAAGGCATGGAGGGAGAGCTCTGGTTCTTGTTGTACCTCGTCAACAAATTCATTTTCAGGAAACTCTTCTGAATCTTCTTCCAAAAGTTCAATACTGAATAAACATCTACTGGTATGTCCTAGAAGGAATTGTTCGTCACAATTAAAACATAGGCCCTTGGCCTTTCTAGCCTCCATTTCCTGTTTAGTCAAAAATTTACGTGGAAGAGTGTGGGGAGGCACACTGGTAGACTGATTTGCTCAGTTAGGGGCAGAGGACCCAAAGCATGGACCAGATGCAGTACCCTGTATTCTATTGTTCCAAAATGGTTTTCGGTGTAAAGATTCTTTTAGAACTCTCTGTTTGTGTTCCACAGCTCTGGCATAATTCATTGCTGAGTCCAAATCTGTTGGACCAAGTAATTCCACTTCCAACCTAACCGCCTCTGTCAATCCAGCATTAAAAATCTGAACATGTAGGTGAGGAGGAACAAATTCATTGGCTCGGTCCAACCTTTCTTGGAACATTTTCTGGTACACTTCTAAGGTGCCTGTCAGTTTAAAGTTGATCAATTCCCCCACTGGATTGCTGCTAGCTAGAGGTCCAAACCTCAACTAACAAGCATGTTTAAAGGGTAGCCAATCCTGAGTGGAATGGACATTTCGGTAGTGATGGAACCACATGAGCGCTTCATCGAGCAGGTGGTAGGCGGCCAATGTAACCTTGTCCATTTCCACCGTTTGTTGATGATAGAAGAATTGTTCACATTTGGAGAACCAAAGTAAAGGATCTTTAGAGCCATCATATGTAGGAAAGTTAAGTTTAAAGTACCTTGGAACCATGGTTGGTCCTTGTGCGTGAGTAGCCATGGGTACAAGTGGTTGGCGCAGTGGTGGGTTTGGTGGTGGCATGAATTGTTGGTGATGTACTGGTTGTGGTTGAAAGTTGGTGGTTGGTGGTGGCGTTGGTGATTGAATTGCAGCAAGTTGTCGAATGACTGTTTGGAGAGATGATTCCAGCGTATGTAATGTATTATGGATGTGAGAAATTTCAGTACCTTGAAGAGTGGATCGTTGTTGAAGTTCTGAAAGTACTTGACGTATGTCCTCTGGAGAAGAGGAATCACCAAGGGTGGACCTGTCTGATACCACGTTGTTAGGATCCTTACGAGCCATGGATCTTGTCACCCTCCTCTCTTCTCTTCCTTCCATTATCTTGCTTGACGTTGAGATAGAATGATGGAATGATGAAGATTGAATTTCGGAAAAGGAGATTTCGGAAATGAATTGGGGAAAAACGGGAGAGAGTTTGAAGGAGCTCTAGACCTGTTTATCTAATTTACTCTAGGCTAAAGTAGACTCAATTGCTACTTTCTCATTACCCTAGTCATCCCCTTAAATAGGGTTGAGGATGCCCAAACACTTTAGACCCCTTGGGTCAATGGTTCAAACCAATAAATGTTAAACCAACCCAAACCAAAGACAAACCCAAACCAAAAACAATTACATGGAAATTGAAAATCACATTAATTAATTCCTACGCTTGTTGGTAACTCGTGATGCTATAGAGTCCATAACATACTGTGGTAATTCTTTGTATAGCAGCTTTGCTAGTCATAGTTTATTTAGCCATAATAGACACTTCAACAAAAATAATTCTCCAAAAAATTCTAATCAAAATATCCAAGTAGTATTCTTCAAACTTCAAATAACTTGGTGCATGGAGAAATGTAGCATTGAGGCTAAACAATCAATATTCAGATTTTTTTATGAGAAAATATCACTCATAATAGATTCAATATCAACTTCTATATCAGAGGAATCTTGTTCCCATGAAAAAAAAAAATTCAACAATCTGATCATGGACTGGTCTTGGTTAACAGAAACTCCAAACCAACAAAACTGTTTTGATAACTTCTTCTAGATCGAGAGGCATTTATATCCACAATCTCATAAGATGAAAAACATTCACATACTCATCTTTAAATCATCTTCTAAATCTTGAAACCTGTAACATGAAGTAATAAAAATAATAATGAAGGAACTTATCTCATACTTATTGATCTTCCTGCACAAGGAGCCTTCTATGAGTTGTGTTGATCATATCTTCTTAGAGCATTCCTTTTTATGTAGGGATCCTAAATTTAATGCTCTTATACCATGTTAAATTTAATATCCATTTTCAAATATTCCAAACAAGGGAATAGAGAAACAAGGAGAAAAGGGGAAGAAGGCTCTTGGGTAGAGAGAAGAAGAGAAGAGGAACATGGTGTGTGCCAAGCAAAGAGAGAGATTTACTCAAGAGAGAATTGTAGAACTTGATTAATTCAAAATTACAACACCTCTATTTATAGTAGAGGAAGTGATAGAGTCCTTATACAATTAACCTTTAAATCTCCTGATTACATTCCAACTCTAACTCTCTAAGATAAGTCTATCATGAAAGGATAACACAATCTAATAGATTTCTAATATAAGTTTAACTATAACACTTCTTCAATAACGTGGACATAAGTGAGGAGGCCAACTCGTGGCCTTATCCTTGTGGGTCCCATGTGATCTTCCAACTCATATTGATATGATTCCAGCTTGTAATATCTTTGTGGGTCCCACTTGATCTTCAAGTCTTATAACTCATATAAGATTGTCCTTCTTATCTTCTTAACTCATGCTAGCTTGGGTGAGGACACTTCTTGGCATCCCACATCCTCATGGTGGGTCCCACCTTCTCGTGCACCAGGGTGGGTCCCACATTGTAACATCAGTTAATTGTTTTTCTTTCAATTTGCTTTTATTTCATTTTATTTCAATTGATGAGTTAGTATGCCATAGGGGCATTATTGTAATTCTTTCTCTTGAACCCTTGTTAGCGTGAACCCTACTTAAGGGGTGAAAGGAATGAGAAAAGGGAAGTCTGGATTTTAGGTTAAACAAGGGATTTGGAGTTCTCTGCAATGAGCTCTAGGATGTACGTTCTCCTCAACGAACCTAAGGATGTGCGTTCTCCTCGATGAACCTAGGATGTGCGTTCTCCTCAATGAACCTTGGGTTACAAGTTCCCCTTCGAGATTGGTTTTATCTTCCTCCTCCTTCCCTATGAATCCCCATGTGGGATATGGGACTGTAACAGAAATAGGACAACATTCTCTACCACCCGCAGGCTTGGTAGAAGTAATAGAGGAGGTCAAGAAAGAGTGGTAGAACTGGCTCTAGTTCTTCATGATAAGAAAATTGGGTCTGAACTGACTGTGGTGGATTAAACTATTTGGTAGATACTTGTTGGAAGCTTCATGGCAAAAAAAACTGGGCCACTAAAGCCTTGGTTAAAAATGAGAAAAATGTAGACTGATCTGAGTCGCAAAGAGGGAAGAAGACTGTTATGAACGCAATAACAGACCGAGTCATGCACAGGTGCAGTGGCTAAGTAATTTAGTATTAAGTTAATTGCTCATCTTTCTATTTGCTTTTACTTCATTTTTATTTCAATTGATGAGTTATTGTGCCATAGGGGTATTATTGTAATTATTTCTCTTGAACCCTTGTTAGCGTAAACAATACTTAAGGGGTGAAAGGAATGAGAAAAGAAAGTCTTGATTTAGAGCAAACAAGGGTTTTGAGTTCTCCTAAGCGAACTCAGGGGTGTGTGTTCTCCTTAACAAACCTAGGATTTTCAAGCTTCCCTTCGGCTTGATTCTTCTCTTCTCTTCTTCTTCCCTACGAATCACTGTGTTAGATCATGGACCTTATCAACTGGTATCAGAGCAGGAACACAATGAGCTATTCTTTAACCCGAGAGGAATTACTTGCCCTACTCCAGGATTTGTGCACAACATTATGTAAGATGCAACAGGAGATGCGTCAATCTTCCATTAAAAGGTCTGAGGACTGGGCTGCTATCGAGAGGCATCTTGCTAAGGCCGCAGAGAGGAAGGTCGTTTGATCTCAAATCTCCAAGCAAGGAAATCCAAAACCGAAGTCCAGAGCCTGGAAATCCAAAATTGTGGAGCCTGGAAATCCAAAATCAGAGGGTTATGGTGCAAAGAGCTCTTTGGAACTATCCGACGAGCGCCAGCCCCATGTTGTTGCTCACACTCTCGGCCTCCAAGCTGGAAATCCAAAATCGGAGGTTTCTTGTGCAAATTGTGTTATTGAAGTGATAAGGGCCCTCGGAAATGAGGATTCCAGTCCTCTTGGTTTGACATTAAGCAAGAATTTATCTTCTCTAGAACTTGTGGAAAAGAAGATTTCGTCGGAATTGTCCGATTTTGGTTCGACCTCAAATCGCCCCTTTGCACGGCATCCTAAATTCTTCCCAGAACAGGAGACAGAAAATTTCCAAGCGGAGAAGCCCCATATGGCTGTTGTTCGCCTTTGAGAACAGGTCAGTCTCTCGCTCTTGACCTCCGAGCGGGAAACCGACTTGGGCACAAGCTCTCTTATTCCAGCAGCCTGCAGAGAGGATTGAAAATTGAAGATTGGCATTGTATTCTCGAGAGGACAGGCTCCTTGCGGCCACAATGTTCATTCCGGCAATTATGATTAATTGTAGGATCATACCTAGGGTAGCAACCCTTATGGATTCAAGGGAGGTACGGCCGGCGTGATGAAGTGCAAATACAGAGAGCTGTCATCTGAATTTACCTACCCTTATAGAAATCAGGGTGGGTTTAGAAGGGACAGGATTGACACTCCAATTCAGTTTATCAAATCTATTGAGAAGGTGTTTGAGAGAATGGCGGATAGGAGTATTGTCTCTGGGAACTCTCAGTTCACTATTTTTATGATGAAATGGCATGAAAAATTTCACGAAGTCAAATCCACAAACCTGTTTCTACCAGGAGCAAGTACTATAGGTCTTGGTTTTGAATATGATGCTTTTGTGTCCAATGCATTGATTCATATGTATGCAAAGTTGGGTTGGGCAGGAGAGGCATGGCATGGCAGAGATCTGGTAACATGGAACTCTATGTTCACTGCATATGAACAGCATGATGACCCAATAACTGCACAAGAATTTTTCTGTGGGGTGACAGAAAGTGGTCTTCAACCTGATGTGTCATCTATTGCTTTTCAGAGAGGGGACACTCATTTTGTATTTGATAGCATGAACCGGAAAGTTCTACAAGCAGGGCATGCTCTCCATGAGCGTTACTGCAAATTGGGGGAACAGGCACTGGTTTACAGCCTGATAAATTTACTGTAGTGGCTGGATATGTGTCTCAAGGAAGTAGGGACAGGAAGGAGCTAGAAGAGTCAACACATTTCCGTCCCCCATGCTGTGACACACTGGTTTCTGCTGTTGATAGCCATAACCGTGGAATGATACCTGGAACAGAGGAACTGGCATAGAGGAGTTTGAGTAGTACAGAGACTCATCCTGGGATGAACTAGGCAGCAGCTGCTGTAATGCCTTCATTCCCCTCCACTAACAATTCAACTAGTGCTACTATAACCTTGGGTGCTCCAGTTGAACAATGACATGTTGGTGACACTGCATTGACTTCTCTTATGGATGTGGAGAGGAGACATAGTAAGTTCAAGGCTGTTATCAAGAAGGCCATAGCAGATAATTTCTTGTTTTGCCTTATTCATAAGCAGATAAATGCCAAAGAGAGAGTGGTTGGGGTAAGTACTAGAATTATTTTTGTTTTCCATAGTACTGCAATTTCTGGGTTTGATGACAACTTGCAAAATTCAGAGTTGATCTTGACGTTTTTACTGCTGCCTACAAACCAGTGATAAACATACAATCCATTCTTGCTCAATTTACTGTAGTGGGTTTCCTCACAGCTTGCCCCAATCTGGGTTTCCTCAAGACTTGGAGTTGCTGGTGTGCCAGAAATTGGATTTATATACACAAAATTAATCAGGGTCGTAACCAGTACTATCACAGCTGTGGAGTTCAAAAAGATATGCAGAGTGATCCTAGAGCAGCAGTTTATGCACAGAAAAGTGAGGGTACACTGGAAGAACTTGGGCAGACAACAGTAATTATGAATGTTTGGATTTCAAAAATCACAGTTGTGTCTCAAAGTGAAACTGCCCAATCATTGGTATGTAGGGTGTATGATGTTGCCACCCAGTTTCATGACATGCCTGTCAAGGCACTTAAGGTGGATGATACTAGAAGAGTTTTTGACCAAATCACACAGAGGAATTTAATATGTTGGAATGCAATGATATTGGGACACTGTATTCATGGAAAGTATTGCTGGTTAGTCATGGTCTTGCCAAAATGGACCAGGTGATAGTTCAGATTGTTGTTTGGTTGCTTAACCGTGTGGTGGGTTGCTATAGGGAGTCATGTTGGCAGTGTAGGATTCTCACCCAACAAAAAATTATTAATTTTTAGCGAAAACTTTCTGCCAACAGGGGGAACTAGTGGAGGTTTTTGGATACTACAATCTCTCTGGCTGAGGTGTTACATTGCAGCGATTACACCACTTGGGTCGTTTAGTGGATTGACGCGGATGCCACAGATGCTACTTAGGGAAATATGGTGATGTTTTGGCACGTATCCCTACCTTCGAGCATGAGAACAAGTTCTTTCTCCAGGAGGGGTGTAATGTTATGAACTAAATAATAGGCCGAATCATGCAGAGGTGCAATGGCTGAATAATTTAGTATTAAGTTAATTTTTTTCTTTCTATTTACTTTTACTTCATTTTTATTTCAATTGATGAGTTATTATGTTGTAGGGGCATTATTGTAATTCTATCTCTTGAACCCTTTTAGCATAAACCCTACTTAAAGGGTGAAAGGAATGAGAAAAAGGAAGTTTTGATTTAGAGTAAACAAGGGTTTTGAGTTCTCCTAAACGAGCTCAGGAGTGTGCATTCTCCTTAACGAACCTAGGGTTTTCAAGCTTCCCTTCAGCTTTATTCTTCTGTTCTCTTCTTCTGCCCTACGAATCAATGTGTTAGATCATGGAACTTATCAATGACTATCACCAATGATGATTATGAACCCTTATAGAGGATGAAAACTCTGATGACATCCCCTCCATTTTATCATGCATCTTCAACTACTACTACTGCCACCACTACCTTAGGTATGATTTCTACCACTTCCTCCTCTTCATCCTGGATCATCGACTCAAGGGCCTCCGAGCATCTTATAGTAATAAGAATCTATTACATTCCATGTATCCATGTCTACCAAACAAGTTTGTTATTATAATCATCTAATCCCACACCAAAGTTCTTGGGAAATGATCCTCCTCTATTACAACATCATTTTCGCATATTGATGTCTTATTTGTCCATCAATTCCCTTTAAATTTATTTTTTTAGCTAGTTAACAAAATGGTTTAATTTCTTCATCACCTTCTCATCTTCTTCTTGTGTTTTCCAAGATCTAACAATGAATCAGATGATTGGAGGAGGTTGTGAATAAGGGGGGGCTTTATTACTTAAACTTGCTTCCAATCACTATCCTTTCCACTTCTCAGCCAAAGGCAAGATTATAGCACAACCGGTTTGGCCATCCATCAGTAGTATCACTTCAGCACTTATTTCCATCTTTGAAAACTTTATCAAATTTAAATTGTGAAGTCTATTAATTGAGCAAAAACTAGAGGACAACATATTCTTCTCGAACTGAACTTAAATGTGTTGCTCTTTTTTCATTAATTCATTCAGATGTATGGGGACCCTTAAGTGTCACAAACATATCTCAAGTTTAGTACTTTGTCACTTTTTTTAATGACTTCACTCGAGTCACATTGCTATTTCTATTCAAAGAATGGTCTTCCATATTTAAGTCTTTTCATGCGATGGTGTCTACTCAGTTTGGAAATCAAATACAAGTGTTTCTGTCTGATAATGCCCAAGAGTACCTATCTAGTAAATTTCAATCCTTTCGTCATAATAATAACATTATCCATCAAACATCTTGTGCCTACACCCCTCAACTAAATGGCATAGCTGAACAAAAAAACCGACATCTCCTCAAGGTAGCCCAAGGCCTACTCTACTCTATGAAGGTGCCTTACTTTTACTGGCCTCATGCCATTCTTACAGGATGCTTTCATATTAATATGGTACCATCTTTAGAATTTAGCCATAAATCCCCATACTCATTGTTATTTCCAATCGAAGACTCCTCCCTTCCTTTGAAAATCTTTGGTTGCACATGCTCTGTTCATGTCACATCACCTCAGAAGAGTAAGCATGAGCCTAAGTTTCTTAAGTGTATTTTTTTGGGTTACTCTTGTACCCAAAAAAGTTATGTAGATTATAATCCTTGTTTTCATCAGTTAATTGTTACTAGGGATGTCACCATTTTTTAGGACACATCTTTTTATTCTTCAAAAGATGTTGCTCTGAGTCTTTCAACAGTTCAGGTTGCTCTGAAGCCTGTTGTGCCACTTGATACGGGTCTACTACCGCCCCCCTAAAATCTCTACCGACACCACACCTATGGAGTTTACAGATCCCTTCAAGGTAAGCTCCTCTTCCCCTTTTTTATTTGGCCAACAATTTGATAATTGGTCCATAACTCTACAAAAGGAGCCTCAGACTTTCACTAGGCCATCCACTTCTCATCCTCTATCCAATTTTGTTTCTCATCATTGATTATCTTCTTAATGCTAACAATTTCTTGCATCTATTTCTTCCATCTTTTTTCCATAGTCATATCAAAAGGCTATGAGACATCCAGGATGGAAGGCAGCCTTAGAAGAAGAAATGCATGCCTTATATGAAAGTCAAACTTGGGTCCTAATTCATCTTCCTCCCAACAACAAACCTATAAATGGGTTTTCACCATCAAGCATTATCCGGATGGTTTTGTTGGTCTCCTCAAAGCCCGACTCATTGCCAAGGGGTACACACAATGTTATGGAGTAGATTACGAGGAAACATTCTCCCAGTGGCTAAATTAAACTTGGTACGCTTCTTATTATCTCTAGCCGCTAATTCGTCTTGGTTGGTATATCAATTAGATGTAAAAAAATTCTTCATTAATAGGAATATTAAAGAAGAGATATATATACATCAACCTCCTAGTTTTGTGGTTGAGGGGGAGTCTGTATGCAAATTGAGGAAGTCTTTATATGGGATTAAACAGTCTCCTCAGGCTTGGTTTGACAAATTTAGCCAAGCAATGTTGCAGTTTAGATTCAGCCGGTGCTCAATAGATCATTTTTTCTTTGTCAAAAATACCTTAAAGGGAAAAGTACTACTAGCAGTTTATGTGGATGATATCGTCTTAACTGGCAGTAATGCAGACAACATCAAAGAAGGCAAAGAGAATATATGTAAAGAATTTAAAACAAAGAATCTTGGACTTCTAAAATATTTTTTTGGCTACTGAGGTATTCCAGTCAAAGTATGAGATTGTATCATCTCAAAGAAAGTATGTTTTAGATCTACTAGAGGACACATGGATGATAGGGTATCAACTAGTAGACACCCCTATGGATGCCAACACAAAGCTATATGCAAGCTCTAGAGAAGATGTTGATATAGGTAAATCAGAGGCTTGTGGGAAATCTCATTTACCTCACAGTGATCATGTTGTGGACTCAATAGCACACCGAGTCACACAGCGAAGGAGGCAACAACAACTCACTCAATAGGATTTATTTCTTATATTACTTTGAGTAGGATTTATTTCTTATATTGTTTTAAGTAGGATTTATTTCTAATTACTTTTATATGTAGGGGCATTATGGGGAATTATTGTAACCCTAACCCTAAAAAACTCTATGACGTGCTCTATTTAAGAGAAAGGAATGAATGAAATAGGTAAGCTTTGAGATTTTAGAATAACCTAGTGTAAACAGGCTGAGATCACCTCTTGATCTCGAGTTTAGGGTTTACTCCAAAAATCCAACCTATCCTTCACCCTCCATTATCATCTAAACTCGTCCATCTTCATCCTTCATCATCCATACTAGGAAGATGAGCTTCTTGCCCCTTTTCCGAGCCCAAAGAGAAGGTTTGTCCTCCTTCTCGGTAGCAGCAGCAAGAGAGACCTCAATTCCTCCCTTAGCGAGTAGAAAAGTGAGGATCTTCATCCTCAGACCTTGAGCAGTCCTGGTGCAACGTGAGAACTGATTATAGTAGCAAAGTAGAGGTAATAATCTATTCCAAACTCGTGTTTCAAGTTAATTCAGAAAGAAAGATTGCAATCTTAGCTAGAGCAGCAACAAAGAGGGCCAAACCCTCTTTGTCATGATCAAGAAAAGAGAGTAGCTTGCTCTAGAAAGCTCAGCGTTGTTGTGGGGTATCCTACCTTCACAACAACTCGTTAAGACCATCAAAAGAGGAGCTTTTCTCTTGGCCGAGCACTGGTCAAAGAGAAAGACACATATACAGACCCTTGACGTGAAGTGAGCTTAAATTCTGAGTGTTGGAGTCTCAAGTTCCATGCCATGTTACTCGATCCAGACCAGATATATCATATGCAGTAAGTGTGGTGAGTCAATATATGCACAAACCACTACTTACCCATTGGCAAGCCTTGGAGAGGAGACTGGGATATTTAAAAGGAGCTCCAGGGAAAAGGCTTCTCTATAAGAATCATGGCCCCTTCAACATAGAAGGTTTTTCAGATGCAAGTTGGGTTGGATCACCTAATGGAAGTCCGCTTCACGGTATTGTACCTTAGTTGGAGGTAACCTGGTTATATGGAGAAGCAAAAAGCAGAAAGTTGTTGCGAGGTCTAGTGCAAAAGCAAGAGTACAAAGCTATGGCCCACACAGTTAGTGAGCTTATATACATCAGATCCCTTATTACTGAATTGGGATTCTATAAAGAAGATTTTATGGAATTATATTGCTACATCTAGATGGCTATTTATATCACCTCAAATCATGTCTTCCATGAGAGGACAAAACACATTGAGGTAGACTACCATTTTATATGGGAGAAATTTCAGGCTAGTATTTTATTTCTCAAACTTGTTTCATCACAAGGGCATGTGGCAGACATTCTTATAAAACTAGTCACATTCAAGATTTTAATCACTATATGCGGCAAGCTGGGTATCTACGATATTTTCTCTCACCTAGCTTGAGGGGGACTGTTGGAGGACATCTCGAAGTGGCATTAATGTAATTACTTTCCCCACATCAAGGAGGAGGCAAAGAAGGTAATTTAAAGGTCTTCTCATAAGGATGGCAAAAGGTTGTAATTATCTAAGAAGATGTATGTCTTTTCCTTGTCAAAGCTTATAGCCCTAACGGTATTTTAGTCATTGTAAACTTCTTTCCACAACTATAAATAGAGGCTCAAGGAATGGGGTAGATCATTAAGTCTCCCCTCTCCTCTATCAAATTCATTTTTATAATTGTCTCATCTCCCAAACTCTCTCTCTCCATCTCTCTAGACAAGTTTTCTCTTCTTTCTCTCTTCTCCTTTCTTCTCCTCCTTTTCTTCCTCTCCTCTTTCACTACCTTGGTCATGGACCTTGTCATGGGATCCTAAATTCAATAGGTAGATGTGCAAGACATATAGCTGAAATAAGGTCCTCTTTCTACTTTTCCTATGTAGCAATATCAAGAGCATATGGTTGTGCAACTTTCCATTCCTATAGAGCCTTTGAATTTAGCAAAATACTCATGTAGGTTGTCTTTACTCTCTGTGTTGCATATCTTCTAAAAAATATCATAAATCCTTTGAAGACTATCAGGAGTAGAATATGTGTCCCATATTACTTTGGTTGTCTATAGTTGCACCACATTGTTTGCTACATGTTCCTTCATGCTTTTGATCAACTGATTTATAACTAGAGTGTATTCCCTCAACCGCTTGTGATAAGAGGGGTCATCTATATGCAATGGTGGATGAAATATATGTCCAACAACGTCTCTAATAATCAAGAACCATTTTACACATTGGGATAAAGACAAATATTGACTCAACCCTTTAAGTGGAATTGTAGTAATTTGCAAGGGATCTCCATTGCTAAAATCAACATATGTAGAGGAGGAAGTAGAAGAGTTTGAAACTTCATACCTGATGACTCAAAAAAAAATCTGGAAAAAACTGAAATCTTGAAGAGCTTTGTAAGGAAGAAAACAAGATTGAATCAAAGGAACAAATACTTAATACAATGGAATTCAAAAACAATACTAACAACACATTGAATACAGCAATCAAGAAGGAGAATAAACTCAGCCTATAGGCATACAAGTATGGCTTCCATTTTTTTATTCTTTCTTCCAATTTTATAGTTTAAATCAGAAATCTAATTGGCAAACAATCACTGTTAATTAACCAAGTAGAAATGAAATAAACCAGGTATGAAAGTGGTCCTAAACACAATTGAACTATGGACTACTTTCCAAAACAACTCTTCAAACCCTAACTTAGGGTTTCAATGGATTAATTGATCAATTCCTTTTTCAAAAAGACTGAATTCAAGGAGAAATTTCAGGGGATTTTTTAAATTTTATTGAATAATTTTTGACATAAAAATGAAGTAAGCCATGTACTACACAATCAACATGCTTGCATGCAAGTTGCAGCCATTGAACTTGAAGAAAAATGATTTTTTTTTTTTTTGGGGGGGGGAGGGGGGCGGGGGGGATTGTCTAGGTTTGACAATGAAGGAATTTCTAACTTTCAAAGATATAAATTTGATCCCTCATAATCTAAAACATAGAGTGAAACTTGACTGATTAAAGAGAGTCCATGCTGAATTGACTTCAACCACTTCCTTGCATCAAGTTGGCTGAACCTAGTCTTGCTTGAAGGATGATTTCGAGACTCCTTTTCTCTAAACTTGCATGAATTGGTTAACTTCGATTTAAACCATTGAATTCCTGCTCTGATACCTTGTTAAATTCTAGGGTTTAATCCATAGGAACTAGATTTGAGAAGAAGAAGAAGGGGAAGAAGATGGAAGAAAGATGAAGAGGAGAGAGATTGTGGGAGGCACGAGTTGGAGTGAAGATTAGAGTCTAGAGGAGCTCATTGACTCTCCTCATAATCATTGTATTACTTATATAGGTGGGCTTGAATGCCCTGGTGCCTAAGCAAGTCAAAAAATTAATCTCAATTTATAATTAATTGCAACCTATGCCACTCACTCTCATATTTACATTATATACCACTTGAATGATATACTAATTTATAAGGATGATGTTTTTCTGACCTTTGTGAAATTGTCTAAAAAAACTCAAAAAGAACAAGGTCATAGCATTGTAAAAATTCTGAGTGACCATGGAGGAGAATTTTAAAAATTACACTTCGAGGAATATTGCACAAAGCATGGTATAGACCATACATTCTAAACTCCTCGAACTCCAAAAAAATGGTATTTTTGAGAAAAGAAATAGAACCTTAATTGAAATTTCTAGAGTTATGCTTTGTGCATACAACTTGCCATATAGATTTTGAGCTAAAGCTGTAAACATTGCATGTTACTATTAAATTGTGGAGCCTAATCAACGCCCTACTCTGAGTCAGTACGTGGATTGACCTTCTCGATAAACATGCCATGGGGATTGGAAGGGGGACGTAAAACCTCCTCCCGGGTGTGTGTTACGGTCCTTATCTAACACAACGATTCATAGTGAAGAAGAAGAGAAAGATGAGAATCAAACCGAAGGGAAGCTTGAAAACCCTAAGTTCTTTGAGGAGAACGCACACCCCTGAGCTCATTGAGGAGAACTCAAAACCCTTGTTTACTCTAAATCAATGTTTTCCTTTTCTCATTACTCTTACCCTTTAAATAGGGTTCATCCTTACAAGGTTCAAGATAAAATATTACAAAAATGCCTCTGTGGCCTATTAATTCATTAACTATGTGCTCCATTTTTAGACAAAGCATTCATCATACTGCCCATTATCATGTTGACTACAAGCTTCCTTTTAGCTCCATTACCAACCTCCCCCAAATAGAAAGAGTTCTTCCCCAAATAGAAGGCAGGAGTTGTTCCCTCATACAGTGCCTTCCCCATAGCGGAAATTGCAACAGGTGGACCTATGCCCATTACAAAAGGGTCCACACCAACAACAACTAAATTCCTGGATACACCAAGAATTGGTAATGCTTTCTGCTCTGCAACATTTTTCTTCACAAAAATCACAACATTTTTCTCCTCCAGATATTTAGTGTCAATGACAGTTGTAGCCACTGCTGTAGTTGCTGCAGCAGTTTTCTTATGGGAGAAAACAGCAGCTTGGTTTTGCTCCTGCCTAGTGAAACCCCTTGCCACTGCTGCTTTTAAACTCAGGACTGACTCAGTCTCATCATTCTGCATACATAATGTATAAACAATATCCTCTAGGAAGCCCCGATCGCCTCTAAAGTTTGTAGAAGCAACATTGTTATAATTCTGCTGAGAGGACTCACGAAGAGCAATTAGTGCTCTCTGGTGAATTGTTGTAGCAGCAGAAGGGAATTTGGCATTCATAGCCTCGGCAAGTTGAAGCCTTCCCAATGCAATAGAGTGAAAAAATTTCTCTGCACCTCCCATCTCAATTTTCAGCATTGTGGTCTGCACTACCAATGTTGTCAACACTATGTTCTGCACTGCCACTGTTTTCAGGATTGGTTTCTGCACTGCCACAACAACACTGTTGTCTTGGCTGTCTGGCAGCACAATTTTGTAGACAGCAGTTAAAACGACATTTTCTCCATGCAACTCTACCGTGTCATGACCACTTACACATTCATGCATTTTATCCTTTTTCCCATTGCAGCACACATTCTCCTCTTCCACATTGAAGGAACTACTTTCCACCATCACCGCCCTTATCATGTTGGTTCTTGAAGGAAGTCCAGTCGCAGATTGGCCTCCTATTCCTTCATCCTTAGAAAAAGAGGAGTCGGATTATCAGTTTCTATTTGTAACTCATGCCCAAGAGGGAAACCTCCTTTCCTATATAAGTAAGTTGTTCCTTTGCTTTCTACCCTCTCGTTAGAAGCAGAAGCAACTTCAAGAAGTGTCCAATAGTGGAGTTGAAATTCTTGAATCATCAGAAAGCTCACCATCTTCATCCAGTTCAGAATTTTCACCAGTTGTTAAATCCTTTACTATTGTCAAGTTGGAAGTTTCAGAATTCTCATTATCATCTTTTCCCGTATATTGTGCTTCTTTACACACAAAATTCCTAGTTTTTCCAGCAGTAATTGTTCCACCACCAAAAGTTTCAAACCCACAATCCACTGCTAATGTGTTTCTATTGGTCATTAGCTCATTTTCTGCTAAAGTAGTATCAACCTGCATAATACTAGAACAAACACCGCTAGTTCCTTCTCCAGTATTACATGCAAATTATGGCCAAGAGAACCTACATTATTGAGAGTCTCCCTATCTACAAATAATTTCTCAAAATCAGTTGTATCTAGACCTTCCTTACCAAAGACAACCCCTCTACCACATAAGATTTCGTTTGAGACTAGATCAACGGCAGGTAATTCAATAAATACACCACGAGCATCAGCAATGTTCCCACCTTGCACAATCACATTAAAGTCTTGTCTCATTTTTTCAAAGTTAACATATTCCAAGTTCTACTCTTCTGCATTTTTTTTCAGTTTGTATTTTCTGCTATGGTGCCCCATTCTGCACCGTCACAACACCAACAACTTTAAAAATTGGAAGTGTCTCTCCTATCCAACCCAAGTTGGCAACAACAGTAGAACTTTGAAATTTCGTCAGTCTATTCATTCTAACAGTTTCCCCACAATTTCTCACGTTGGCAACCCTCTCATTTCCAAAACTCCCCCCTAGTTGAAGGTTTGCCATGAACAGTGGCTGAGCAGCATACATGGGATCCAGAAAATTAAACACAAAGTTTTCATATTGACTGTTACTGCTGGAGAATTGAAAAAGAACAGAGCACCTGTTCTGTTCTCATCAACCATAATAAAAATTATCACCCATAGTGTTAGACTTGATGTCTAATAATAATAAAATAAACATCATAGAAATAAATATTAAATCCTCCATAATTTTTCTTATCATGAGAGTCATACATATATCATAGAATTAAAATAATAAGAATAAAGATAGCGTACCTTTCATCCTGAAGAATATAAATAGAACTTGAAGTGCACAAGATAATCTTTGATAATTCGTTTACAAGTGATAAACTTGCTCCCGTTCAGCCAGACTGAGTGTGCGAATAGCCTTAGCCTCACTTGTAAGACCATGGAGGAATTTATAGATTTTTAAAGGGTGTGGCACTAATGACTATTCATAAGGACACATCCTCTTAGAAGAGATACATCCTCTCAGGAGAGATACATCCCCTCAAGAGAGACGCATCTCCTTATTCCCAAGGGATGTGTCCACTAAGTTAATGCACCCATTTATTCTACCTCTACAAGGGGATGTGCTGACCATTATTCCCTGTACTGAACATCCAATGACAAAGCATCTAGAAGTGGGCCCCACGCCATATGAATCATGGTAATTTTATTTTATAAACAATATATTTGAAACCATAATTCCAACAAACTCCCACTTGGTTTCAAATCCATTTCAAATTCCGATTTTCAAAAAAACATAAAAAATCAATCTTGACACATAAAATCATACCATGACCATATGCATTACCTTAAACACTTTAATATACATGTGTAGTTAACCCGGGCCTACACAATATATATCTTAGATATCCAAGGCTGGGGAATAAACCAAATCCATACTTGTCAAATTTGCCAATTCAGCGGTCTCCATTCATAGTATACTCAGACCTGAACTCAAGGTAAAGCTCTGTACCAATTCGAGTATTAGCCACTAAGGTAACTGTGCCTAATCAGTACCATAGGCCTGAATAATTTAGACATCCAACCCAACCTTCCTATTGAAACCCTTCCGTATATACATACAAGTATATACCTAATAAAAAAGTTGGACATCAAGGCATCTCACCGTCCATAGCATACTCAATACTTGAGGAGCTCATGGTAAAGCTCTATACCAGCATGAGTATTAGCCGTAAAGGAAACTGTGCCTATGCAGTCCCATTGGCCTGGACAATTTAGAGACTCAACCGTCATTCCCTATTGAGACCCTCACATATACACATACAAGTGCATACCTAATAGAGAAGTTGAATCTCAAGGCATACACTGAGTACTCATATTATCTCACAAAAGCATATGCATTCTTTCAAAATCATTCCATGGAATATAAATTACAATGTGATGACATACATAGTATTACAAGTCATTGAGACCACAATGCATACAAAACAATGTTCTCCCACTAGGTCTCATCAATTATAAACAAATCAAACCCATGTTCCCCATATGGAAAGTGAAACTGGTCACGGGAAGACACTTGGTTAGTGGATCAGCTAAGTTATCTAGAGAAGATATCTTATAAAGAACAACTTCCTCCTTCCTCAGCATGTCTCGTATGTAGTGGTATTTCCCTTCGATATATTTAGCCTTGGAGTGACACTTCGGATCTTTCGTGATAGCAATAGCAGATTCATTATCACAAAAGAGAGGAATAGGTCGCTCCACACAGTCTACCACTAGAAGACTTCGCAAGAATTTGTGAAGATAGACAATCTCCCTTGTAGCTAAGTTCATAGCCACATATTCTGCCTCCTGGTTGATTGCGCGACACAGTTTTGCTTCTTGCTTTTTCAAGAAACGACACCTTCTCCAAACATAAAGATAAAACCAGAAGTAGACTTTCAGGTATCAACACATCCTTGATAATCTGAGTCGGAATAACCAACCAATTCCAACTTGTCCGCTTGATAAGTCAAAGCATATGACTTTGTTCTTTTTAGATAGCGCATTACCCATTTTACCCCTTCCCAGTGAATGAAACCTGGATTAGCCTGAAACCGGCTAAGAAACCCAACAGCATAAGCAAGATCAGGTCTTGTACATATAAGAGCATACATAAAACTCCCCACAGCAAAAGTGTATGGATACTTAGATTCGTCCAACTTATCTTTGAGGCGAGAAGGACAATCCACATGGCTCATCGTTTTAGTGCTATCCTAAGGTACTTTACCTTGTATACAGTTAGACATGTGAAACAGATCCAGAAGAGTGTCGATATACTTCTCTTGAGATAAACTCAATTTTCGCAAAGATCTATCCCGTAGAATTTTAATGCCAAGAATATAAGAAGCTTCCCCAAGGTCTTTCATATCAAATGTCTGAAACAACCATGTCTTTATACCTTGGAGTAACTGAATATCATTCCCGACTAATAAAATATCATCTACGTATAAAGTAAGAAAAGCAATGCGATCTCCCACTGTTTTTATATAAACACAGTGATCTTCTGGATTCTGAGTAAAACTATACGGTGTAATTGCTTTATTGAACTTGATATTCCATAATCTTCAGGCTTGTTTCAAACCGCAAATAGACTTGTCCAACTTACACACTTTTGCTTCAGTTCCAAATCTAACAAATCCACGTGGTTGTTCCATCTAAATCTTCTCATCCAAATTTCCATTTAGAAAAGCGGTTTTAACATCCATTTGGAACAACTCATAGTCATAATATGCTACCAATGCCAGGAGAGCTCGAATAGACTGTATTCTTGCAACAGGAGAGAATGTTTCATCATAATCAATCCCGTATTGTTGAGTAAAGCCCTTGGCAACAAGACGAGCTTTGAATCTTTCAACTTTACCTTCAACATTTCTCTTCCTTGTAAAAATCCACTTGCACTTAATGGGCTTAACCGATGTAGGAGGATCAACAAGTTTCCAAACTTCATTTTTATACATAGAGTCCATCTCTTATTCCATTGCCGACTTCCACTTGTCGGAATCCACATCAAGGAGTGCTTCTTCATAAGTGTCAGGATCAGTAACATCTTTATTCAACCTTGTTCTTTCATAAATTTCTCCAGCATAGGTATAAAAATCTGAAGATGATAAGAGTTGACTAGGTTTTCTTTCTCTAGTCCCTCTTCGAATATCCATTTGGGTGGAATTCTCTATATTAGAAGGAGATTCAAAAGAAGACATTTCAACACATTCTTCCAAGTGAGACTTCATACCTAAATCTTCATCACAATCAAATCTATCCTCAATGAATTTTACATGTCTACTTTCAATAATCACCTTCTCCTTGGGACCATATAACCTATATCCTTTCGAATGTTCAGAGTACCCAACGAATAAATATCTTCGAGTCTTAGCCTTCAATTTGTCCTTAGGATCAAGTTTTAAAACATGAGCAACACATCCCCATACTTTAAAATGGTTAAGACTAGGAGTTTTGCCTGACCATACCTCATAAGGTGTTTTCTCAACTGACTTTGAAGGCACTCTATTTGAGATATAGGTAGTTGTCAATAATGCTTCGCCCCAAAAGGATATTGGAAAATTTTCAAGTGCCATCATAGATCTTACCATCTCTAGTAAGGTTCGATTTCTCCTTTCAGCAATACCATTCTGTTCAGGTGTATAAGGCATGCTAAACATATGGATAATCCTGTTTGACTTGCAAAATTCAGAGAATAACTCCGAACAGTACTCTCCACCTCTGTCGGTGTGCAATGTTTTGATCTTTTTTCCTGTGGCATTTTCTACCTCCAATTTGAAGGTTTTGAAATAATCTAAGACCTCATTTTTTCTATGCAGTAAGTATACTCTTCCATATCTTGAGAAATCATCTATAAATGTGATAAAATATGAATGACTATTACGAGTATTCACATTCATAGGTCCACATATGTCAGAATGAATAATATCCAAAACATGAGAACTTCTTGAGCCTTTGGATGGAAAGGGTATCTTTGTCATTTTCACATATATACAACACTCACAAATAGGAAAATCATTACGTGAATGATTTTTCAATAATCCTTGTATCACAAGTCTTGTAATTCTATCTTGTATCACAAGTCTTGTAATTCTATCCTTTTTTATATGCCCTAGTCGTAAATGCCACAAATACAATTCATTTTCTTTAATATCCGAAGAAGTAGAAACATTGAACACCATATTTCCACTAAGTAGCAATTGATATAGACCAGAATTTTGAAAACCACTCAAAATAACTTTATCATCTTGTAACATAAGAAACTTTCCATTTCTAAAGTAAAATGTAAATCCAAGTTTCTCAAGACAAGATACAGATAATAGACTTCTTCTCATAGAAGGAGCATAAAGACAATCTTCTAAATCAAAAAACTTATTATCAACAAGCTTTAGCCAGTAAGTTCTCACGCCTTCCACAATGGCCTTTTCCTCATTTCCCATGTAAATAAAGCTTGTTTTGTCCTTAATCTTTCTTAGCTCCTTGAAGCCCTATAACTCATTCGATACATGAACAATTGCACAAGAATCAGCCCACCAACTAAAAGGCTTGATATAAATAGTACAAGTTTCAAGAGATAAGGACTCACTGGTGTTCTCCTGTTGCCCTTCTTGCTTGGTTTTCAAAGCCCTACAATACTTCTTTATATGTCCTGGCTTATTACGGAAGAAGCAAACACGTTGATTTGCAGGTACTTCAACCCTTCGTTGATTGACCTTTTTGTCCTTGAAGTTTTGAAATCAAAAGCTCTTTCCCTTCTTCTTAAAATTCTTTTTCTTCGGCTTCAAAACTACGTTAGCACTAGGTGAAGGTTTATCTAACTCAATACTTGGATTGAGTCTTTCGGACTGGTGGTCGATCATATTAACCAAATCAAATATAGTCCATTTTGTCTTGGACAAAGAATAAAAGTCTTGAATATATTTGAGAGATTTGGGTAAAGAGTTGATAATGGTGACCACTTTGGTTTCTTCATCCATTGGTCTACCATGATATTGTAACTCATCTGCCATGGCAAGCATGCATTTACATGTTTTCTCACATCAGCATTTTCTTCCCATTTGGCACGAGTGAACTTTTGCCATAAGTTATTGATGTGTGTAGACGACTTTTTACCATATCTAGCCTCAATCTGGTCGAGAATCTCTTTTGTAGTGGGGACATGAAAATAAGTCATCAAGAGAGTCTCACTTAAAGCCCCAAGAATATGTAACCTAGAAATTTTATTAGCATTATCCCATTCCTTGAATTTTCTAAGGTCCTTCTTATACTGTTTCAGATTATCGGGGTAGTTTATTCGGGAAGGTCTTTGAGGAGGAGTATCCACTTTGATAATCTTATCAAACCTATAGCCTCGTAGCATCAAGTCAACATGTTGTGACCAGTTCACATAATTAGTCCCATCAAGTACATTTTTCTTTAGGGACTCAACAAAATTATGTCCACTACTGGATATTCCTGTCATCCAGAAAATATTTCAATGTTTGGAAGAACATACATAATTATATAATCATTTCAGCCATCTAGTACTCCCATTTACCCTTTGGGGATTCATGAGAGTTACTAGGCAACTCATTCCACCCATGATAAACAACCAACAATATGACAAACCAACAAACAAACAAATAAATTTATTCATACTTACCCTTTGGGGATTCATATGAATTAATTTACAACATACTAATCTAATTATACAATTCGCATTACCCTTTGGGGATTTTTCTAATCGTATAATAAAATTAGTATAACCTATAAAACAAATTATACTCAAAATAAACACACATAAAATTAATTTAATCTATACAAAATGCATTACCCTTTGGGGATTTTGCAAATTATATAATTAAGTTAATTTTCACATAAAAATATATAAATATATAACAAGTCATGCAATAACACAAATTATAAAAATTTCAAATAGCCAAATAAATTCCAAATAACATGGAAATTCTATTCAAAATACAATTCTAGGGAAAATAAACCCTTAAAACACATTTTGGCTCATTATATTAGTAAAACCTACACCAGCAGGCCCATGGACAACAGCCCGCACCAGCAGGCCCGTGCATTGGCAGGCCCGCCTGTGGTGCCAAAACCCAATAAGCCTAAACTAGGCTTATTTTCATTCATTAATAAATAGTTAAAAAATCCAAAAAAATTATGGAAAAATATAGAAACCTAGAATCTATCTCTATGATACTAGCAGAGGCATTAATCACTTGTATTTGTTAGACTTGATGTCTAATAATAATAAAATAAACATCATAGAAATACATATTAAATCCTCCATAATTTTTCTTATCATGAGAGCCATACATATATCATAGAATTAAAATAATAAGAATAAAGAGAGCGTACCTTTCATCTTGAAGAATATAAATAGAACTTGAAGTGCACAAGATAATCTTTGATAATTCATTTACAAGTGATAAGCTTGCTCCGTTCAGCCAGACTGGGTGTGCAAATAGCCTTAGCCTCACTTGTAAGACCATGGAGGAATTTATAGATTTTCAAAGGGTGTGGCACTAATGACTATTCATAAGGACACATCCTTTAGAAGAGATACATCCTCTCAAGAGAGATACATCCCCTCAAGAGAGACACATCTCCTTATTCCCAAGGGATGTGTCCACTAAGTCAATGCACCCATTTAATCTACCTCTACAGGGAGATGTGCTGGCCATTATTCCTTGTACTGAACATCCAATGACAAAGCATCTAGAAGTGGGCCCCACGCCACATGAATCATGGTAATTTTATTTTATAAACAATATATTTGAAACCATAATTCCAACACATAGCATATTCTCTACCATTTCCAGAAAACACAAAATATTTCCATCTCGCATCGCAGACAGAAAAACTAGATTTCCGTTAAAATTGGAGTAATCTCCCTATTGCTCTGCTTCACTGAACAATATGAACAAAGCATGTACAACCGAAAACTTTCAAGGGAAGTGACCATGTGGAACAATAAGGAATATGGGGATTCATGAACGAGAATGGAAGAGGGTAGCCTATTTATAAGAAAGCATACAATAAGGATGGCATGCGGCCAATAAAAGTATGGCACTTTCATAGTATACAATAAGTTGCGAGCTACCTCAAGAAGGTGATAATTCTTTAATTTTGCTACACCATTATGTTGGGGGGGGGGGGGGAGGGGAGGGTAGGCACAAGATGTCTGATGGATAATACCCTTCTTTTGAAAAAAATAGTCAAGTATATTCTTTGGCATTATTAGATCAAAGTACGTTGAATTTCTGACCAAAATGAGTGACAACCATAGCATAAAAGGATCTACATATGGATGGTATTTCAAATCACACTTTAAAAATAAATATCCATGTGGTACGAATAAAATCATCTGGTCCGAATAAAATCATCAATGAAGGTAATAAAGTACTTCACTCGGGAAATGTTTGATGCTCTCAAGGGTCCCCATACATCTGTGTGGATCAATGGAAAAGGAGCAACACTTTTAAGTTTTGAATGAAGTGAGTATGTGGTCCTCTAGTGTTTGCTCATTTGATACACTTCACAATTTAAATTTGACCTATCCTTAAAGATAGGGAAAATAAGATGAAGAAATTATGCAGATGGATGTGCCAACGATTGTGCCATAGACTTGTCTCAGTTTCCTTGTTTGACATGACATTTATTTGAGGCATGTCCAAGTAGTAGAGTTGTCAATCGCCTAGCCAATACAACCCAAAAGACCAGTCTATTAAGTGTGGAAAGCCAAGTGCCTAGCCCAAGTGGACTAGGGGTGGACAGAACCTAACCCAGGTGGACTGAAACCACCTAGCTCTGACACCCACCGTTCCCGTTCCCTACCGCTTCCGTCGGGATTAGAACGTAGAACGTGGTGCCCAACTTTGATACCATGTCAAACGCCTAGCCAATACAACCTAAAAGACCAGTCTGTTAGGTACGGAAAGCAGAGTACTTAAACCAGGTGGACCAGGGGCGGACGAAACCTAGCCCGGGTGGACCGGAACCACCTAGCTCTGACACCCACTGTTCCCATTCCCTACCGCTTCTGTTGGGATTCGAACGTAGAACGTGGTGCCCAGCTCTGATACCATGTGAAACGCCTAGCCAATACAACCCAACAGACCGGTCTGTTAAGGGAAGAAAGCCATGTACCTAACCCATCAGTGGTGAACCGAACCACCCAGGTGGACGAAATCACCCTGCTCTGACACCCGCCGTTCGCGTTCCCTACCGCTTCACTCGGGATTCATACGTGAAAACGTGGTGCCGAGTTCTGATACCATGTCAAACGCCTAGCCAATACAACCCAACAGACCGGTCTGTTAGGTGTGGAAAGCACAACACTTATCCAAATAGGAGCGGTGAATGGAACCACCTCCAACTTTGACACCCACCGCTCTCCTTCCCTACCGCTTTCATCGGGATTCGAATGTGGAACGTGGTGCCCAGCTCTGCTACCATGTCAAACGCCAAGCATATACTACCCAAAAGACCGGTCTATTAAGTGCAAAAAGCCAAGTACCTAACCCATCAGCGGTGGATGGAACCACCTAGCTCTGACATATGAAACATAACCCAGGCGGACCGGAACTACTTAGCTCTGACAAGATCCCCCCTTGTTCACAGCCTCCACCAATCACCTACTTCGTTATAAGATCCTAAAACACACAAGAAGTGGGTGAGAAGGTAATTGAGCAATTAAAATGTTGTGTTAGCTAACTAACAGATAAAAGATTAAAGTAAAAGGTAGGAACAAAAAGAATATCTATGAGCGGAAGTGATGGTGTAACAGAGGTGGATCCTTTCCTGAGAAATTTAGTTTGGGAGTCGTCAGCTATGGTAACAAGTTTATTCGAGAGACAAGGAAAAACAGAGTGGAGTATATTTTTGTTACCTATGAGATGCTCGGAGACCCCTGAGTCAATTATCCAGGATGAAGAGGAGGAAGTGGCAGTGAGCATACCTGAAGCGGTGGTGTGTTATGAACTCAATAGCAGGCCAAGTCATTCAGGATTACTTAGTTATTAAGTTACTTAGTTGTTAAGTTACTTAGTCATTAAGTTACTTAGTTGTTAAGTTAATTAGTTATTAACTTAAGTCATTAAGTTTATTTACTTTTCAAGTTGAATGTCGTGGAAAGGCATATCTATAATTTTTAACTCTTGAATCTTACTTGAGGAGTGAAAGGAATGGGAAATAGCAAGTCTGAAATTAGGGTAAAAAAAGGGTTTTGAGTTCTCCTAAATGAGCTCAGGGGTGTGCGTTATCCTCAACGAACCTAGGGTCTCAATCTTCCTTTCGACTTGATTTTCTTCTCTTTGTTTAATTTATGGAAAAGAGAAATACTTCATTAACTTCATTAATTTATTATAATCATAGTACATGAACCTCTATTTAAAATAGTGGAAGGTAGTAGAGTCTAATTACAATAAAATTTCCTTTGTCCCAATTACACTCAAACTCTAACACTTAAAGATAAGTCCTAGCATAATTAAATAACTCAATATAGATAAAAGACAAACATAATTCAAACTAGAACTCTTCTAGGACATGACCATAAGATAAAGATGTATTTGTGAGTCCTTCATGATCTTTCAACTTATGTGATAAGGATGCCAGTTTGTGGTAATCATGGTGGGTCCTACTTCTTATGTGATTGGGCCCATCTTATGGGCCTTCCTTGGTCGTGTAGCCTATCTTATAATACTCTTAGATATGTGGGCCTTCCTTGGTCATGTGGCCCATCTTATAATACTCTTAGATATGTGGGTCCTCCTTCCTTGTGAATCGTTGTGTGAGATCTGAGACCATAACAACTTGGTATCAAAGCTTGAACATGGGTGATTCGTCCAAGAGTGACAACTTGCGAGCAATTGCCAGAGAAGTGTGATTGACAGCAATGCAGGCAGAAAATGCAGCAATGCGGCCAGAACATGAGGCGCGAATGAAAAGAATCGACCAGCAAATCAGTAGGATGTGGGATATGATGTTTGAAAGAAATCCACCCCCAGATCAAAGGGTGGAAGACTTGAGATTTCTGGAAATCATGAAGCATCATCATATGATTTCAGAGAGGAAGGTTGTTTGATCTCAAATCTCTGAGCCTGAAAATCCAAAGCCGAAACTCTCCGAGCCTAGAAATCTAGAGACTAGAAATCTGAAATCGTGCAGCCTGGAAATCCGAAGTTGGAGGGTTATTGGGGAAAGAGGTCTTCGAAAGAACCCAATTTATGTTCACAAATCGTCAACAAGCGCCAGGCCCATGCTAAATTTCAGCCATGACTTGCTGTTGTTCACCGTTGGAAAAAGGTCTTGCCACAACTTTTTGCTATTCACCGTAAAAAAAAGTTCAGATTGGCCTTGGCGGAAGAAAAGACTTCCGGAACTATGAGTTCCTATTTGAAATTGTGAAGCCTTCACTTTCGCTCACGGCCTCCAAGCAGGAAACCAACTTGAAAGATTTTTTTGGTAAGTCTTTGAACTGATTTTCTCCAAACATTACTCTCACCGTTACTCCAAACTTTGTATTGTCCGTTCTCAAGTCCCTCAATATTTTACGAAAACCCTCTACAATGGCTTTGGGGGTGTTCAGTTGGGCAGAGAAATAGCAAGATTACTCGCATTTTGATGGAGTTCAGGCTTTAGTGTTAGAAATTCGAGATGGGGTTTTGTTATGACAGTTCGTATTTGTAATTCTATGCTTAGGAGTTTGGGTTTTCTGGGAATGGTTGAGAAATTCCTGTTGGTGATGAATTATATTGTTGTTGATGAGAACATAATCAGTGCTACTGTTCATTGTCAAATATCTAGTAGTGACATTCAATCTGAAAAGTTTGTGCAGAATTTTTTTGGGTCACATGTATTCAGCCTACAGAGGTGTAGTGTCCGCTCAGACATTGTTTTTCGTTGAAATTCTTCAACCAGGTGTGAGTTCTGGAAATTATATTGTGGAGGATTATGAAATGTGTTGTGATGTTGTTGTGGGCAATGCATATAGTCCTGTACAGGATGTTGTTGATTCTTGCAGCACAGGGGCAACAACAAATGTCATTTGTGTTCTTGTTGCATGTGCCATTCTTGGAGCTCATGAGACTGACAAATGGGTTCACTTCTACATAATGAGGAACAGGTTGGAACTGATTGTTAATCTAGGAACAACCTTAATGAATTTATATGAAAAATGTGGATTACTAGATAACTCCTTGGAGGTATTTGAGCAGATGCCCCAGAAAAATGTATTGTCTTTGACAACCTTAATTCTGGGTTTGGATAATAATGGTCGAGGAAGAGAATCTCCCTTTTTATAAGGAACCGTCGAACCGATGTGGACCAGTTCAAGAAATTTGATATCCCTTGCAAGGGTATGGTAGTAATCTTGAGAGTATCATTCTTGTTACCCATGTATTCTTCAGCCATAAGAGGCAATTCAACGGTAATAATGTACTCAAATTTGAAGTAGCCTAAGTCAACTACTTGGAGATTCAAGACCGGCCAAAGCTAGCTCAAGTAGATGGGAGGAGAACCCAAGCTTATCAAGTATTTTAGGCAAGGACGAAACCTTCATAGTCCAGTCAACTTTCTGGAAAAATTTTATAAAATTAATTCTCTACTCTTCCTTGTAGAGAATAGCAAAAATCAATCAAGAAGGATGAGATCAAGTAAGATAAGGTAGCAATTCCAAATTAGATCTTTCCTAGATCATTCCAAAAATATATTTGACTACTGCTTGGGATAAACCAGTATATATTCCATTTCTCATAAATTAGGAAAGATATAATTGATCAAAAATCAAACAAAATCAGGCTTCATCAAAAAGATATTGTAAGATCTTCAAAAACAGCAATCTTTCTTCAAATGGCGTCAAGTAGCCACTTCCTTTCTTAATTTCTGTTTGATTCCTTTTATGTAAAGTAAAATATATGGTGCTTGATTTTCCAAGAAAAATCAGCCACTTTGTGGCTCTTAAAAAATTCTCCAAAAACTCACAAAACCGAGTAGAGTTCTTCAAACAACTCGGTTAATGGAGAAGTTTAGCATATAAGCTAAGTAATTAGTTTTCTGAATTCCACTAGATAAAAAAATACTCATAATAGGCTCAAGAACAATTTTCTTCATCAGGAAATCTTTCTACCACAAAATTATAACCTTTTATTTAGAAAATCTCAACATAAACCGATTTTCAACCAAGATCTTGCAAACTGACAAAACTACCTTGGTAAACTTTTTCTAATCCGAGATGCACAAATCTGAACTAACAAGAAATAAAATCTTCTCTGAACCATTTTCTAAAGATCTGAAAAACAAGAGCATTAACAAGAATGAAAAACTCATCTCACAGGCTTCAATCTTACTTCACAAAAAGCCTTTGATCATAACTTCTTAGAGCATTCCTTTGACGTGGGGATCCTAAATTTGATGCTTTGATACCATGTTGAATTTGGGACCCCATGATTGAAACCTTGAGCAAAATTAAAGAAGGAGAATAAAAAGAGCAAAGAGAGAGAGAGAGAGCTCGGGTAGAGAGGAGAGAAGATACAAGAGAGAAAAAAAAGTTTAGATTGGAGAGAGATTCTTCACGAGTTGAGAAGTGGAGAGCTTGATTGAACCCTTCAACCAAGACCCCTATTTATACTTACATTACATATTTAGAGATAATAGGATCCCTAATATCCTTAATTACATCAATCATGATTATTCAAACTACATAAATCAAGGGAAGATAAATCAATTACATTAATAAAAACAGATTGCCAAATCTTCCAACTCATGTGATAAGGATGCCAGCTAGTGTGATGACTCATCATGACATCTAACATGATCATGGTGGGTCCCACCTTGTAACACAATCCATGGAACTAAATGACCTGCTCATCACAACCTTCATGGTGATGACCCGGTATGTCAAGGAGAACTAGCTGGTCAATCTTCCCTTCGACCACCCTCGGAATTTTCAGAATAATATCTTACTCGTCTTCCGGTAGGAGGCAAGAAGTTCATACAAGGTCAAGATCAAATACCTCATGATTGCTTAGCAAGTAAATATGGAGATAGTCACCCACATTCTCAATCTAAGGAAGGGGACTTACTTGTGCCTCACCATCGTTGACATTTTCTGAATGTAGGTGATCACTCAGAAGGTGAGAATCAATTCATGGTATTTCATGGCAGGTCGAATGATGGACATAACCTCGAGCTCTAGAGCAAATGGTCTTCCCTTCCCTCAAGAGATTATAGTATCGTCAAATGATGTGGAGTAGATTTATCTAATGAAGAACCCATGGATATTATGAATAAAATGTCCATTAGTGAGACGAAGTTAGGAAGTTTGGCTTCAGCAAAGGGTGAGCTCAATGGGTACAAAATGACAACATACAAAGAGAGCCACCTCCGACTATCAAATCTAGAGATGAGATGAGTTCAGAATCTCAAGTTGAAAAGTAGGATTTTTCAAAGAGGAGGAGAACAAGTGAAGAAGCCGCATCTTCCTCCATAGAATGTCTCACAACATTCAAGGATGCAGTGGACATTGTAAAAGCCATTCAATAAGTGATTCTTGCCATACAAGAGCAGTTGTGGCAGGATAGAGCTTAGAGTGAGTCATTAGAGGATTAAGAGCAAGCTCGAGACTCTCCTCAGGTGTCTACCACTGCCATCCTAGATCTTTCTAATCTTTAGGACCTTTTTATGTACTACATTTGCTCATATGTACTTGTATTTTTTTTGAAGCATTTGTAATTAGTACATAGTTTGTATATATTCAATACATATCTATGACATGGTCTTGAGTCAACCTATTTGGTTATTTGTATGTTTAATTTAGAAATCTTTTTGAGTACGATGAAAGTTAGGGGGGTGTTATGGTCTGTGACCATGGACCGAGTAAACCGACGGAAGGAGAGATCTTCGTCCAGCTCAAGTTCAGCACCAGGGCAACGTAGTCTCCCTGGTCTACCTATGATTTCTGGTTTTCTGAGTGAATAACGAGAGAAGCTGAGAGTAGAGAGTGAACGGAGAATCAAGGGAAAGGAGATAACCCGGCTCTTGAAGGGAGTCCATAACTTAGGTTCATTGGAGGAAAATGCTGACCCTGTTTGTATCAATTTCGACTTGATCCATTTTCATTTCTTTCGTCCTCTTAAGCTAAATATGCTGAGGACCAATTACGTTTTATTACAGAATTGCCATTGGCTTGCATGCTCTATGAGCTGAATTAAATCAAAACATAAGTCCTAACTTACTTGAGTGATCTTCTCTGAGTCACCCATTCCACCGCGTCGCCTTTGGATGACTCATTCGGCTATCGAGTTCATAACATCATTCCCCCCTTGGGCAAAGAGCTTGTCCTCAAGCTTGAATGAAGGATAGACGTGCTAGAACACCTGTAGTTCTTCCCAAGTGATGTCGGTAGTATCTGTATTTGACCACTGAACGAGAATTTTGGTCATGTCCGCAAGCTGCCGAGTCTTCAGAACTTTGATGGAAGTGAGAGAGACCTTACCATCCACTATCGGTAGCAGTGCAGGGATGGACTGAGGTGCTGGTCCCCTGAGAGGCTTGAGCAGAGAAACATGAAAATATCATGAAGTTGGGACTCTGGTGACAGTTGGACCTGATAGGTGACGTGTCTCACTTGCTGAAGAATTCGGAAGGGCCCAAAATACTTGGGTGAAAGATTGTGGGGCGTACCGTCAATGGAGTGTTGGCGGTATGGCTGGAGATGGAGCCAAACAAAGTCGTCTGGAAGGTACTGCACATCCCCGTGGTTCTGGTCATACTGGAGCTTCATGCGGGTCTGAGCTTTCCGTTAGCGTTGGAGAGCATTTGCCAACCACTGGTCTCGACTCTGCAGGGCGTGATCAACTACGTCCACTCGGGTGGACCCTTTTGTATATGAGAGAAAATGGGGTGGGTCCTTGCCATAAAGAATTTTGAAGGGTGTTTCCTGTAAGGCTGTATGAAATGAGGTGTTGTAGCGATACTCCTCCCAGCTAATGCATTGAACCCATTTCTTGGGGGTGTCCCCCACAAGGCACCGTAAGTACATCTCCATGGTTTTGTTCACTACCTCAGTCTGACCATCAGTTTGAGGGTGATATACCAAAAAATATTTGAGTTTCGTGCTGCATAATCTGAATAGGTCATTCCAAAAGTTACTGGTAAAGATCACATCCCAATCTCTGACTATGGACTCAGGAATGCCATGGAGACGCACAATATTTTCAAAAAAAAACTTGGGCTACGGTGGCTGCTGTATACAGATGGGCCATGGGGATGACGTGGGCATACTTGGAAAGGCGGTCAACCACGACAAAAAGAATGGATTTCCACTTTGCTTTCAGAAGGCCTTCAATAAAATCCATAGAGAGGTCGGACCATACTTGAGTGGGAAGGTCGAGGGGTTGGAGTACCCTAGCTGAAGATAAATGGTCAGCCTTGTTGTGTGGGTACACCAGGCAAGCAACAACATACTCAGCTACGGTGGATTTCAAACCAGCCCAATAAAGCTCGCCACGGATCCTCTATAAATTTTTCTAGAGTCCCTCATGCTTGCTGTCATGATAAACTGATAAGATACTCAGCACCAAGGGAGAAGAATGCACTAGGTAGATGCGCCATTTGTAAAGTATGATATTATCATGGATGGACCAGTGAGACACCATCTGGTCTGCTGTAATTTGTTGAGAAAGCTGTTGTAATTCTGGTGTGGTCTGCTCCTCATGACGGATGGACTCCAGTAAAAGAGGTGTGGGCTGACTGATGGCAGAAAGTTGTAGTACTTCGTCTGAGCGACGGGAGAGAGCATCAGCAGCTCTGTTCAAGGGACCAGGTTTGTGTTCGATTGTAAAATCAAATCCCATGAGCTTGCTTATCCAGTGCTATTGTGGTGTTGAGATGCGTTGGTCCAACAAGAACTTCAGACTAGAGTGGTCAGTGCGGATGAGAAAAAATCGGCCCCACAAGTATGGTCTCTAGTGTTGGACGGCCTTCGCTAACCCAATTAATTCTCTGTCATATGCGGTAATTTATGATGATGGAGGGCTAGTTGACGGCTGAAGAATGCAATGGGATGTTGGGATTGTTGAAGAACTGTCCCAATACCGATGCTCGATGCATCACATTCAATCACAAACACGTCTTCAAAATTTGGTAGCTGAAGTACCAGTGCCAAGGCTAGAGATTGCTTGAGAATTTGGAATGAGGTCTCAGTAGCATCAGTCCAGAGGAAGGCATTACGGTGCAGCAGGTTAGATAAGGGTGTTGCGAGGTGTGCATAATTGTGGATAAACTTTCGGTAATACCCTGCCAAGCCTAAAAAACCTCTTAATGCAGGAATGTTTCGGGCTGGTGGCTACTGCAATATCGCCTCAATCTTTGTCGAATCCATAGTAACTTCTGTTGCTGTAATAACATGACCCAAATAGGCCAAATGTGTATGACCAAATGAGCACTTGGAGCACTTCAAATATAAATGATGAGTCCGAAGGAGGCTGAAGACCAGACGGAGGTTTTTGAGATGTTGAAGCCAGCACTTGCTGAAAGTCAAGATATCGTCAAAGAAAACGAGAAAAAATTTTTTAAGATAGGGACGAAATACCTCATTCATTAATGCCTGAAATGTTGATGGAGAGTTGGATAGACTGAAGGGCATGACAATGAACTCAAAATGACCATGGTGAATGTAGAAAGCAGTTTTCTCGATGTCCGGAGGATACATTCTGACTTGGTGGTAGCCAGACCGCAAGTCTTGCTTGGTGAAAAATTTTGCCCCATGGAGTTCATCTAGTAACTCATCCACCACCAGAATTGGGAACTTGTCCTTAATTGTCTTTGCATTTAATTCCCGGTAATCAACGCAAAACCTCCGTGTGTGGTCATTCTTCTTCACCAAAAGGACTGGAAACGAGAAGGGAGAGGTACTCGGTCTTATGAGGCCTTGTTCCAACATCAAGGTGCATTGCCTTTTTGTTACTGTCCTGGGTCATGGATTGAGTAACACTATGTGGGATCTGAGGATCCAGCACTGTGAGTGTGTTGCTGGACTCGGTAAGGTCAGAGAAAACCATTTTTTTGGACTGATCTTGATCAAGTGGTCAACACTATCTTGATGAAGGTGATATGGTGCTCGGTAGAGGTCAAGAACCCAGATATAATGAATGTGAAGGGTAGAGGGAAAAGCGTTACCTTTTCTTGACCACGGCAAAGAGGGTTTCACTCCTTTTCTTGCTGCTACTTGTGCAAGGATTGTAGTCCTAGCTTGGGTAGCCCTTGGCCTATGTGTTGGGTTTTCTAGCCATGGATCGAGTCACCCGACGTTCTCCTCTGGGTTCCAATGTTGAAGACGATGAAGGATGTGCTTCGTGTCTCTTAGAACGTCCAATAGTTGTTGGCGAGTTTAGAGAGAAGAGAAAGAGATACGTAGAGGTTGCTGATTAGTTCAGTGAGGAAGAAGAGTGAAAACGTATATAGATTGAGCTTTCAAAGGAGCTCCTCTTTAGGCCTCAATTTAGAGAGAGAACATGATCTCGATTATACTACTGAAATTTTCTTACCTTTTCATTTCATTCATGCCCCTTATAAAACCAAGGCGTGCCTTACACAGCCAATGCCAAAAGACATAGATTTCAGAAAAATTACATCCACATGGCACTAAGTATGAAATCCGAAAATTACACAAGTCACCCTCTATGTCTATCAGCTACTCTCGATGCTATGGAGTCCATAACATCACCCCCCCCCCCCCCCCCCCCTCCTGGAGAAAGAGTTTGTCCTCAAGCTCAAAGGTGGGGTAAACGGTCCGAAACTGCTCGAGGGGTTCCCATGAGGCTGGGAGCAATCCTACGTCAGACCACTGGACAAGCAGCTCCCATGAGTCTTGGGCGTTGTGAGCCTGCAAGACCTATGCAGGGGAAGGAAGAGTACGCCTGTCATGGAGTGGTGGCAAGGGCGTATGCAGCATAGAGGAGTTGACGCAAAAAGGCCGCAAGAGAGAAACATGGAAGACGTCATGTATACTGGTGTCTAGTGGGAGTTGGAGGCGATACGTAACACAGCCAATGTGAGCCAAGACTGTCCACTTGCTGGCCACAGTGCCCTGCTCAATTTTCTGGAACAACTCGAGAAGCTCAGGATGTTGTTGGGTCTCACCTCAGATGGAGTCGAGCAAGAGAACTTGTGGTCGGCTGATAGCATGCAGTTGAGGTTCCAACAAGTCACGGCGGGATAGTGCATCTGCGCCTCTGTTGAGGTGGTCGGGACTGTACTCCACCTTGAAATCAAACCCCATGAGTTTACTGAGCCAATGTTGTTCGGGGGATGTCGTGAGACATTGCTCCAGCAAGTACTTTAAGCTGCAATGGTTTGTCCGGATCACAAAGTGCTGACCCCATATGTAGGGCCTCCAATGTGGAATGGCCTTGGCCAAGCCGATGAGTTCCCATTCATAGGCAGCTAACTTGTGGTGGTGTGGGGCCAAGTGGCGGCTGAAGTACGATATGGGATGGCCGTGCTGCTATAGGACTGCACCTATGCCCCCACTGGAAGCATCACATTCAATAATGAACGGTTTCACAAAATTCAGAAGTTGGAGAAACGAGGCAAAAGCTAAGGACTATTTCAGCTTGTGGAAGGATGAACCAACAACCTCTGTCCAGGTGAAGGCATTCCGCTTGAGTAAGCTGGTCAGCGGATCGGCGATCTGATCATAATCACGAATAAACTTTCTGTAATACCCCGATAAGCTGAGAAACCCCCGTAAGGCCGTTACCGACTGCAGAGTAGGCCATTCCAGCACTGACTGGATTTTGGTGCTGTCCACTTTCACCTCGGATGCTGAGATCACATGACCCAAGTAGGCGACCTCGGAGGTGCCCATCTCACATTTGAATTTTTTGCGGAACAAATGGTGGGAGCATAGTAGATGGAACACCTGACGCAAGTGTTGAAGGTGGTCACCCCAATGCTGACTATAGATCAAGATATTGTCAAAAAACACAAGAACAAACTTGCAGAGGAAGGGATGAAATACCTCATTCATCAACACCTGGAAGGTGGACGGTGCATTGGAAAGACCAAAGGGCATCACCAAGAACTCAAAGTGACCGTGGTGGGTCCGGAAAGCCGTTTTCTCCACATCATCATGGTGGACCGGATTTGATGGTAGCTGGATTTCAAGTCCAGCTTCGTAAAAATTGCAGCGCCAGGAAGTTCGTCCAGCAGCTCATCCACCACGGGGATGGGAAATTTATCTTGGACCATGTGAGCGTTGAGCTCCCTTTAGTCCACACAGAACCTCCAAGACTTGTCCGATTTCTTTACCTACAGCACGGGTGACGAGAAGGGCAAACGGCTGGGCTGAATGAGTCCTTGAGTTAACATGAGATGACACTGACACTCGATCTCGTCTTTCTACAAGTGAGGATAGTGGTAGAGGCCAAAGACCACTGGTTCAGTGCCCAACTTCAACCGGATAGATTATCATAAGACCGTATTGGCAAAAGAGCAGCAGGTTGCTGAAATAAATCAGCGAAAGTCCTCAATGAGCTGGGTGAGCTGCTGGTCATCGGATTCCAGCAAGTGGAGATTTTGCAGAGTGCGCTGGAAGGGGTCATGAGTGCGCTGGAAGGGGTCATGAGTGGCCTGGAGTGTGAGCTGTTGTGGACCCTGGGTGAAGGTCATAGTAGAAAATCTGTCGTGAAGGTGTGGCCTTCAATCACAAACGGAACGGCGGAGCATATCCACATGCTGGTAATTTTTGCTCCATTAGCTACTGCAACGGACAGACCCGAGTTATTCTGAATTGGCAACCCCAACTGCTAGGCGGCTGGTTGGCTCAGGAAATTGTGCGTGCTGCCCCGAGTCAACCAGTGCAAACAACATACAAGCCTGGATGCCAGCATATAGCTGCATCGTATTAGTGTCGTGTAACCCCATCATGGCATGGAGGGAAATGGCAGGTTCTTCTTCTTCGGGGTCGGCCTCTTCCTTGGGATCCTCAACCTCTTACCAAAAAAGTCTCTTGCATAAGTGGCCTTGGATGTACTTCTCGTTGCAATTAAAATAGAGGCCCTGTGCCCGCCGATGATCCATTTCAGATTGAGAGAGGTGTTTAAAATATGGAGGCTGAGGAGTGAACCTGGATGGGAGGTGAGAGGTGTTGGGCACAGAGGAGTGTTGTGATCTGGGGCTGTACCAGTGGACATTCTGTTCGTCCAAGGTGGGCGACGGAGCAAGGAGTCCTTCAGAATTCTGTGTTTAGTATCCAGTGTCCGGGCCAAATTCATTGCATGGGCTAGGGATGGGGGGCCTGGCAATTCTACTTCAAGGCATAGAGCCTCCACCAAACTAGCAGTAAACAAGGAACATGCTGGCTTGGACGCACAAAGGCACTGGCACGGGCGAGTCATTCCTGAAATTATTTCTGATATGCCTCGATGGAGCCGGTTTGTTTAAGATTAACCAGATCCCCAAGAGGGTAGCTACGGGCTGGGGGACCAAACCACAGCATGCATTCGGCCTTAAACATGTCCCAATCATGCACTTGATGCTCCGAATCGAACTGGGTATACCACATCAGTGCTTCGTCGAGCATGTGGAAGGTGTCTAAAGAGACTGCTCCTCTGGCTGAGTTCGTTGGTGCCAAAAGAATTGGTCACAGTGATGTGACCACAGTAATGGGTCAATGGACCCATCATAGGTCAAAAACTATAATTTGGTGTACCTTGGCATGTTGGAAGTACCGGTGCTGTGAGAGGGCCCTGGTGGAAGTGATGAGGATGCAGGGGAGGCACTGGTGGGGGGGACGGAGCAGAGTGTTCTGGGGGCGGGGGAAACTATTTGGATGGGGAGCTTCTTGGGGTCCCTGAGCTTGGAGAATCTCAAGCAAAGTCTCCTGAAGTTGGTTCATCTGGGCCTGGAAAGCAGTCTGGGTAGCTTGCATTGTCTCAACGGCAGTACACAGATCAGATGGAGAGGAAGAATCATCCAAGGTGGTCCTGTTTGATACCACAATGTTGGGTTCTCTAGCCATCGATCAAGTCACCCGACATTCTCCTCTGGGTTCCAGTGTTGAAGAAGATGAAGGAAGTGCTTTGTGTCTCTTAGAACGTCCAATAGTTTCTGGCGAGTTCAGAGAGAAGAGAAAGAGAGACGTGGAGGTTGTTGGTTAGTTCAGTGAGGGAGAAGAGTGAAAACGTGGATAGATTGAGCTTTCAAAGGAGCTCCTCCTTAGGCCTCGATTTAGAGAGAGAACCTGATCTTGATTATACTACTAAAATTTTCTTCCCTTTTCATTTCATTCACGCCCCTTATAAAACAAAGGTGTGCCTTACACAGCCAATGCCAAAAGACATAGATTTCAGAAAAATTACATCCACATGCCACTAAGTATGAAATCCAAAAATTACACAATTCACCCTCTATGTCTATCAGCTACTCTCGATGCTATGGAGTCCATAACACTACGTTGGGAATCTCCTTCCTAGCTTCTTGTTGGACTCAATGCTAGAAAGAGACATGCTTTAAACTGCTGATGAAGAGAGGAAATCTCTCAATTCTGGCTCGATAAGAGAGATGAAAGCTCTCTCTTCTTGTTCGTGATGAAGAGGAGGCTGAGGCCTCTCTTTGAACTCGGAAAAGGGACAGGAAGTCTCCCTCCCTTGCTCGGTATGAATCAATGGAGAATGGATCAAGAGTGATGGTGGGATATGCAGATTTTTTAGGAAAATCTATACCTTGAGACCATCAAGGGAGATCTCTAACCCTAGAACTCGTCAAGGTGAGTTCAAAGCTTGTTTGACCTAATTCTCAATGTTTGCCTTTTCTCTATTTTCTTTCCCTTTAAATAGGGTTTGACATCATAAGTGTTTTAGGGCTAAAAATACCCATACTGCCCCTACGAACATAAACCTTACATACATAAAGAAATATCATACTTAAAGAAAAATAAATTATGAATTATAAAACTATTGAACTCGTTGAGTGATTGTCTCCTCCTTTGAGTGACTCGGTGTGCAATTGAGTCGACAACATCTACCTCCCCTTGGAGAAAGAGCTTGTCCTCAAGCTCGTAAGCTGGGTACACCTGTTTGAAGATGTCTAACCACTCCCAAGTAGCTGCCTCTGGCTCTGTTGCTGTCCATTGGACGAGAAGCTCCCATTGGTCGTTGATCAAACGGTCACGTAACACCGAGCATGGTGTATGTATGACTTGTCCCTCGGCTACAGTAGGAAGGAACGGAGTGGATGTAGAAAGCGGCCCCTTATGTGGTTTCAAGAGGGAGACATGGGACACATCGTGCAGCTTAGCCGTGTCGGGCAGTTGTAGTTGATAGGCCACCGGTCCCACACATCGAATAATGGGGAAAGGCCCAAAAAACTTGGGGGAGAGTTTATTGCCCAACGGTCCCCCATTGGATTGATGTCTATGTTGTTGTAGGCGTAACCACACATAGTCCCCTACTTCCTAGGAGACATCACGATGCCCCTTGTCATAGAGATCTTTCATACAAACTTGAGCGTGACGTAGGCATTCTGTGATAGTCTCCAACACCTGATCACGATCCCTGAGTGCTTGATCAATGGCGTCCACACTGGTTGACCCTACAGTATAAGACAAAAGGTGAAGGGGTTCCCTGCCATAAAGTACCATGAACGGAGAAAATTGCAAAGCGGAGTGGAACGAAGTGTTGTAGCAGTATTCGGCCAATGGCAGCAATTGAACCCACTGTTTTGGATGATCTCCCACCATACAACGTAGATACATCTCGATGGTACGTTAACCACCTCAGTTTGCCCATCTGTCTGTGGATGATATGAGGAGGAGAATTTCAAGTTCGTACCACTCAAAAGAAAAAGTTCCCGCCAGAAAGTGCTGGTGAACACCGCATCCCTATCACATACAATTGATTTCGGGATGCCATGTAAGCATACAATCTGCTCAAAGAAAATTTGTGCGACCCATGACGCTGTATACAGATGAGCAATAGGAATAAAATGGTCATACTTGGAGAACCGATCGACCACCACAAAGAGGACTGGTTTCCCGAATGACTGTGGCAAACTCTCAACAAAATCCATTGAAATATCGGCCCATACCTGAGTAGGAAGGGCTAACGGTTGTAGGAGGCCGGCGGGGCTTAAGTGGTCCGCCTTGTGACGTTGTGTTATGGTCCCTAGCCATGGATCTCATAACTCGGGGAGTAGAATATGAATCCAGCACTGTTTGAGGGTTTCTTATCATGTTTTTGTGAAAAGAACTCTCTTATACTTCTCCTTTCACGTTAGGATTGAAAAGGATTTTAATTTTCTCATTTATAGATGAAACCAGCAAGTTAAAGGACTGTTTAAGCAGTCAGATATGAAACCCCTCTTTTATAATTCACGTCAAGAGTGTTTTACTTGCTGTAATGACTCAAGAACAACCCCTTTCCCTTTACTGAATTCATTCCCCTTGAAAAGGAGTTTCCTTTTCTTAATTATGAATGAACCTAGCTGGTCAAGGAAGCTCCTTGAGGCCCCAACGTGGAACCCCCTTTCTTATGGCTCACGTCAAGGTAGGGTTTCCAATTTCATGCAGCACTGGTGCCTTACGTAAAAGAGAAACATAAATTTAATCTCAATGCTTGGAATAAGATTAGAAAATACCTCTGGACGCCAACACCCAAACAACTACAAGAACTCGTCCTCCTTCTTGGGTAGACTCACGTCAAGACCTCTCCTTTTCTGGAATTTCCGTGAAGAGGTAGTCTCCCCCTTGCAACTCGGAATAGAATGGTGCTTCCTCTTCTTCTTCCTCCCACTATCACCTCAAAGACTCTCCAATAGATGCATCAAACCACCAAAGAGAGTTCAAGCCAAGAACCCTAGAGTAGGGAGCCTATCAATAACCTAATTACTCTAGTTTATGCTAATTCCGAACTTGTTTTATTTCTCCATCCTTACCCCTTAAATAGGGTGATTAACATCAACATAGGTTAGGGTTATAAAACCCAATTCTACCCCTACCTTTAAGTCTTATTAAAAATCAATAAAATTCAAAATTAAAAGAAACATAAATAATAAAAGTAAAGTAGATGACTCAGTGTTATTGAGTCCATAACACATTGACATACCTTACATATAGAGACATATGTAGTAATGGATGTCTTCATGGCTTGCCAGTAAAAGTCTGCTCGAATATGGGTCAGAGTGTTCTGAATGCCCTCATGTGCATTGTCATGGTACGCAAAGAGGATGGCAGGAATCAACTCAGAGGTGTGTGGAAGGTAAATGTGCCTTGTTTAATATACCTATGTGGTATTCGACCAAAAATTCAAATCTCATCAACTTACTGATCCACTGCTGCTGGGGCGAAGTCGTGAGACGTTGCTCCAATAAGAATTTAAGGTTGTAGTGATCCATCCGAATGAGAAAAGCACAACCCCATAAGTAAGGCCGCCAGTGTTGGACCGCCTTGGCCAACCCAATTAATTCCTATTCATACGCCGCCAAGTTGTGATGACGAACGGCCAACTGTCGACTGAAATACGCAATCAGATGTGACTGCTGCTATAAGATTTCCCCAATGCCTCCACCAGAGGTGTCACACTCAACCACAAATAAATCTTCAAAATTAGGAAGTTGTAGGACGGGGGTTGAAACAAGAGCTGCTTTGAGGGCCTCAAATGACTCCGTGGCCACCTCATTCCACTGAAAGGAATTCTTCTTCAGGAGACTGGTTAAGGGAACAACCAACAGACCATAATTCTGAATGAATTTACGGTAGTACCCCGCTAAACCCAAAAATCCTTGTAGAGCAGAGCAAGACTACGATTGAGGCCAATCCTTAATTATCCGAATCTTCTCAAGGTCAATCGTGACCCCTGCATGTGATATAATATGGCCTAGATAAGAAACATGTGAAGCCACAAAGGAGCATATGGATTTCTTTAAATAGAGCTGATGTACTCGTAGTAGGTCAAAAACAATTCGCAAGTGCCCCAAATGCTCATCGGTGGACTTGGTATATATGAGATTATCATAAAAAAAAACAAGAATAAACTTCCGAAGATAGGGGCTAAATACCTCATTCATCAAAGCTTGAAAAGTGGAGAGTGCATTTGATAACCCGAATGGCATGACCACAAACTCAAAGTGACCATGATGCGTGCGGAACGCTGTCTTCTAGATATCGGAGGGGTGCATACAGACCTGATGATATCCCGACCGTAGGTCCAACTTAGTAAATATCCACGACCCATGTAATTCATCCAGGAGCTCTTCCACAACCGGAATCGAAAACTTATCCTTCACTATTAGAACGTTCAACTCCCGATAATCAACACAAAACCTCCATGTTCCATCATGTTTCTTCACAAGAAAGACGGGTGAAGAGAATGGGGTCGACTGTTACGAATAAGGCCCTGTTGTAACATCTCCTGGCACTATCGCTCGATCTCATCCTTCTGAAGGTGTGGGTACCGGTACGGATGAACTATCACCACATCGGAACCTGGTTTTAAACAAATTCTATGGTCACAGTGCCTCAAGGGAGGCAATCTCGAACGCTCATGGATGAGGTCAGAGAACTCCTCTACCAGATTATCAATAGTACTGTCCAGTGGGCCCTGTCCACCTGACAACCTTGCAAAAGCACTTGACTACCGGCCAACACAAAGCTCATAGTTAAAGCCGAAAAGTCCCACAAAATCGGTCCCAATGTTTGCAACCATTTAATGCCCAACACCATATCAAAGCCAACCAAGGGTATGACAAAAAATTCAGCATTAAATAAAGTAGAGCCAATGGACAAAGTTACCACCTTACTGATCCCATAGCTAGGGACTTTCTCCCCATTGGCCACTGATACGGTGGCTGTTGGATGAGGAAGGATCCATAATTGAAGATAATGCGCTGCTGTTAAGCTCAAAAAATTGTGTGTACTTCCCAAATCCACTTGTCCCACAAGTTCCTGGTCTTGGACTAGAGCTCAGACTTGCATAGTTTTGGCAGATTTCTGCCCGGTAATAGCATGCAAAGATATCGATGGTGGTTCCTCTTCAAAAATATCATCTATCTCCTCTGTATCGTCTGATTCATCCACTTCAAGCCAAAACAACCTTTTACATTGGTGCCCCACCCGGTACTGTTCATCACAGTTGTAGCATAGAATCTTGGACCTCCGTTCTACCATCTCTGCTCTTGTTAAATTTTTTATATATTACGGCGGGGAATTACTAGAGCATGTATCAGCTACAAGAGTCGTATTCGGATTGTGTTTGGAGGAAGGTAATGCAGGGGGTGTCACCTGAGATGAATTATGGCAGCGCCCTTGCCAAGTAAAGGATGTGTTTCTTTCACCTTGCCAACCCGGCTTACGTTGCTGCAACCGTTGTCGTTGTCCATTGCCCGGGAGAAATTCATTGCCCGAGCCAAATCAGGTTTGACAAGGAGTTCAACCTCTATCCTCAGAGATTCATGGAGACCCGCTGTGAATAAGGAGACCTGTTGGTCGACCCGTACCAACCCGCAGCATGAGTCAACTTTTTTTGGAACTGTTTTTGATACTGTTCAACCGATCTAGTTAGTCTCAATAGGACTAAATCTCCCAAGGGGTTGCTGTGGGCGGGAGGACCAAATCTGATTGTGCATAAATTTTTAAATTCCCCCCAATCCTGCACTGGTCTCTCTAGTTCCACCTAGTGAACCCATAACTGGGCTTCATCTATCATATGGAAGGACACTAGTTGCACCTTATCCCACTCAGCAGTCCTTTAATTTAAAAAAAAAATTCTCACATCTATGCAACCAAATTAAGGTATCCACTGGCCCATTAAAACTAGGAAAATCTAATTTTGTCTACCTTGGTATTGTGCCTCCATTCTGTGGTCTCTGGACAGCAGTGCATCCATGCCACTGCTCCCCTCTCCAGTTGTACGGTTGAGTCACCTCCCTCGTCTCTGGGCTATGCTGTCTCTCTGCCCATAAATCAGATATCATGATACTGATTTGCATCATCTCTACTTCCATACCAAAAACTTTTCCCAGCAATGGTTGTGTTGCCACCATGCAATCCTCCATCTTTTGCATCCTGGTTTGAAGTTCTTTATAGTTGGATGTATCCCCCATGTTACCCTACTCTGATACCAAGTTGTTATTGTCCCGAGTCATGGATCGAGTAACATGGCATGGTATCTGAGGATCCAGCACTGTGAGTATGTTTCTGGACTCGGTAAGGTCAGAGAAAACCCTTTTCTTGGACTGATCTTGACCAAGTGGTCAACACTCTCTTGATGAAGGTGATATGGTGCTCGGTAGAGGTCAAGAACCCGATATAATGAACGTGAAGGGTAGAGGGAAAAGGGTTACCTTTTCTTGACCATGGCAAAGAGGGTTTTACTCCTCTTCTTGCTGTTGTTGTGCTAGGATTGTAGTCCTAGCTTGGGTAGCCCTTGTCCTATGTTGGGAATCTCCTTCCTAGCTTCTTGTTGGACTCAATGCTAGAGAGAGACCTGCTTTATGTTGCTCTTGATGAAGAGAGGAAATCTCTCAATTCTGGCTCGGTAAGAGAGATGAAAGCCCTCTCTTCTTGCTCATGATGAAGAGGAGGCTGAGGCCTCTCTTTGAACTCAGAAAAGGGACAGAAAGTCTCCCTCCCTTGCTCGGTATGAATCAATGGAGAATGGATCGAGAGTGATGGTGGGATATGCAGATTTTTTAGGAAAATCTATACCTCGAGATCTTCAAGGGAGATCTCTAACCTAGAACTCATCAAGGTGAGTTCCAAGCCTGTTTAACCTAATTCTCAATGTTTGCCTTTTCTCTATTTCCTTTCCCTTTAAATAGGGTTTGACGTCATAAGTGTTTTACGGCTAAAAATACCCATACTACCTCTACGAACATAAACCTTACATACTTAATAAAAAATCATACTTAAAGCAATATAAAATATGAATTATAGAACTACTAAACTCGTTGAGTCATTGTCTCCTCCTTTGAGTGACTCGGTGTGCAATTGAGTCCACAACACTTTCAATTTCATCTTTTTGGAGGTGGAGGTATCTATAGACCACCACCTCGGAGCCAGCCTTCAAACGAATTATGTGGTCACAGTGGTGCAATGGCGGAAGACTGTTGGGTATGTGAAAGAGATCAATAAACTCGTCCAACAATAAGTCCAAATTGGTTGTTGTGTGTTGCTGGTGTTGCATGCTATGAAACTGTGTTGAACCCTCTGTATGATGACCTTGTAGTGTAATTTTTTGGTTGTGAAACTCAAACCTCATTGTAAGTGTTGTGAAATCCCACAGTATTGGCCCTAATGTCTGGAACCAGATAATGCCCAAAACCAAATCAAATCCAGCTAGTGGGATGATTATAATTTTTTTGCTGAGAATTTGTGACCAGCAATGGAAAACAGGACGGACTTGCTGACCCCATAGCTCGGAACTTTTTCCCCATTGGCAACGGATACGGAAGTGGTCAGCTGAGAGTGAACAGAAAGTTGCAAATAATTTGCTGTAGTGAATCTGATAAAATTGTGTGTGTTGCCAGAGTCCACTAGACCTACTAGTGGGTAGGTGCCAACCAACGCACAGACCTGCATTGTTGTGGTGGTCTGAATGCCTGTGATGGCGTGTAATGATATGGCAGGTTCCTCAGTATCAATGTGTTCAATTGTTTGTTCTTCCTGTTCCTCATCTTCCATTTCTAACCAAAAGAGTTTATTGAAGTGGTGCCCGAATGTATATTGTTCATCACAATTAAATCATAACCCCTTTTCTTTCTAGGCTTCCATTTCAGCTCTGGTTAATTTTCTAATGAATGTTGTGTTTGTTGGAGAGGGCTTTTGTGTGGAAGTAGGAGGTGTATAAGCACTGTTGTGCCATTAGGAGGTTGTGGAGGACCCTCCCGAGTTGGGTTTCCCACTTGCCACATTAGCTTTCTGGTTTGAAACTTTTGTTTGGCCTCCAAGGCTCGGGCTAAATTCATAGCTCTTGTCAAATTTGAGGGGGCAAGGAGTTCAACTTCCAATCTCATGGCCTCATTTAAACCGACTGTGAATAAGCTGACATGTTGATCCACTCTTACCATTTTGCAAGCTTGGGCTACCCTCTCCTGAAATATTTTTTAGTATTCTGCTACACTTCCGGTCTTTCGTAAGAGAACTAAATCGCCAAAAGGGTTGATGTGGGTCGGTGTGCCAAACAGAATGGTGCACAATTCTTTAAAGTCCTCCAAATTGATACTTGGATTTTCCATTTCTAGTTGGTGGCCCCACAGTTGTGCTTCATCGAGCATGTGGAAGGCGGCCAAACCAACTTTGTCTACTACAACAGTTCGTTGATGGGAAAAAAAATTCATAGCGGTACAACCAAATTAAAGGGTCCTCTGACCCATTAAAGACTGGAAAATCAAGTTTAGTGTACCTTGGAATGGTGTCTTTGCTCGGGCCAGTGTGCTCTGGGCATCCCCCATTCGGACTGAAATGTCCCCCGTGGCCATTGTACTTTGTGTGTCCCCCTTTTGGAGGTGCTCTGTCCCCCTCTCTCGGAGTGGGTGTCCGTCCTGAGAGTCTGTCACAGACTCGGTTTGTGATCTCTTCAATTTGTTGAGAGACCGTTTGAGAGATTCTACTATCCATCAGGGTTGGCAATCGACCCTCTATTTCGTCCTGCCTGTCGTGAACTGATTCCATAAACCATGCCAACCACTCTTCCTGGCTTGACGTCTCCCCCATATTTACCTGCTCTGATACCAATATGTTATGGTCTCTGACCATGGACTGAGTAAACTGACGGAAGGAGAGATCTTTGTCCATCTCAGGTTCATCACTAGGGCGCCTAGTCTCCCTGTTCTACCTATGATTTCTGGTTTTCTAAGTGAATAACTAGAGAAGCTAAGAGTAGAGAGTGAACAGAGAATCAAGGGAATGGAGATAACCCGGCTCTTGAAGGGAGTCCGTAACCTAGGTTCATTGGAGGAGAACACTGGCCCTGTTTGTATCAATTTTGACTTGATCCTTTTTTCATTTATTTCGTCCTCTTAAGCTAAACACGCTGAGGACCAATTATGTTTTTTTACAGAATTTTCATTGGCTTGCATGCTCTATGAGCTGAATTAAATTAAAACATAAGTCCTAAGTTACTTGAGTGATCTTCTCTGAGTCACCCATTCCACCCCGTCGCCTTTGGATGACTAGTTCGGCTATCGAGTCCATAACGAATCGGGGGGGAGGTGCTGTGGGGATGTTGAATATGAAAAGATGGACCTAGACACATTAGGCACTCTAGAAATGAAAATTTGAACATTAAAAGACTTGTTGGAAGATGGGCCCAAGCCCACACAACCAAGGAAGTCCCACACATCCAAGAGATGTGGAAGATGGGCCCAAGGCCCACAAACCAAGGAGAAGGCCCATAGGCCCATATAGTGATAACATGATGTTAAATAAAGAGTCATCTCATAGAGATGGTATTGATATAATTAGGTTAAGTTTTGGGGGTATAATTGTAATATTTTAGGTTCATTAATCTATAAATTGAGCTTAGGGGTAGGGTTAGGACAACAAGTCCATAACCTCTTCTTCCTCTTGTTTTCTCCAATGGGTGTCTTTCTCTTTTTCTCCATGAGCTAAATCCATGGAGTCCTGAAAATCAACATGATATTTGAGCATTGATTTTTAGGACTCACATCTATGGTTTTCAGGATTAGAAAAACCCATTATTTTTTCCTTTGCTCATAGTTTTCTTAGTTTTTCGTCATATAATTATTAGTTTTTACCCATGAAAACCACAGACTTTTCCCTCAGCCTCTACGTATATTCTGAAGTTGGTTTTCACTAAGGTTATCCTCCACAACAACCAACACCTGACTATATTGATCAAGAAGTTGGCATAGTTTCTGGTTGTCGGCGACCTTCTTCATCAGGTTACTTACTCTCTTTTTGTTAGTTCTATATGTTCATTACCCTTTTCCTTCGCAAGTCAGAGAAAATTTGAGAAAATTTACAATCTCCTGCAACTTCGAACTTCTACTCGAAGGAGTCCTTCTAGTGTTGGCCTAATTACAAATTAGCTCTATGTCCACTTCAAAGACCACCTCCACAACCACTCCACGGCGTCCACATAGTTAGATATCATTTGAAAGGAATCAGAGAATGACATGAAGCGTTGCCTCACTTGAAGGGACACTATCTGGCTCAGATTCGATAGGAACTGGTATCTTCGTCCTTATTAAGCCCATAATGACACCAAACCAGCCTGCGACTTCCAGAGCAGAGCAGAGAAGAGGCAAGAGAGAGAGGAAGAGAATATCTGCTCTGTTGCACCTTGGCTAGCAAAGCGTGACTGGTTTGATTCAGCTTAATTATTCGTCTTCCCTGGCATTGCTTCCCTCCAACGTTGTCGAATATTCTGAAAATGCATTGCTGACGGTTTTATCTAGACGAAAACTTGTGCTCGATTGAATCGATCTACCACACTCTAGAGAATCTTCTGATGTCAAGCTATTATCCTGTTGCCTGTTTCAGAAACCAGCCTTTGCATTGTTGCTTCATTACTATCGATCTGGCCAGATACAGAATGATCTCCTTGCTGTCATTGCAGCATAATTGCCTCTACCGAGAATAAATCTCCAAACAGAAATTTGCCGACCCTACTGATTTCTCAGCTTATGGATTGAATTATTTCTGGAAGTATTCCCCACTGTGTGAAGATATCTATTGCAGTTTTGGACGTCTCCATAACTGGATTAATCTCTATTATTCAGGCTTCATCACATTGCTGATTTCACGGGAGTTGTTTTTTACAGAAACTCCTCCATTGCGTATCTCTGGCTTCCTGCTTGATTGTCGGTGATGTTTCTTATTACGGGAAACTTTTTAGGCCGTCTTCCTCCCTGTTCTGCCGAGTTTTTTTCTACTGTCCAGCGCTATTCTGGAGCCAGTGTCACGGAGAGGTAGTCGGCCGCTCAGTTTGGTGCCGTGGGGAAGATGACTTGCTGTTGCGGGGAAGAAGAATGCTATTGCCGAATTAATTTTTCTAAGTTAGGAAAAATTAAATCCAGCATTGGTTCTAACTCTTGTGTCGGGCCATGACTATTCTGACCCAACCCAGACCGGTCCGAGTTCACCCAGCCACCCTGCTAACCCAAGCTTTGTTATGTTCTGCCTAGTTAATTCTGTTCAACTCAGCCCACTTATTTTTTGCCTCAGTTATATGGATCCAAGTCTCGAGTTCTATACATATTTCTTCCATGACTCAGCTATATTGGTGTACTATTTGACTCAGTGCAACTCGGTTCTTTTTCTTCGGCTAGATTACTATTTTGAAGTATTGGTAGCTTATTCCTTGGTCAGCATATTATTTGAATCACATACTCACATGGGATTATTTAATGGGTCTTTTTAAAGAATTATTTGGTACGTATTATTAGGCCCAAGCCCATGTTAGCTGTTGTTATTGTGTCTCTTTGGCTGAAACATTATTATTGAAGAAGGACTTCTCAGTTGCTGATTTTTATCAGCATTGGTTATTCTGATGAAGAATGATAGCACAAGGTGGCCCCAAAATATTATCATCCGAGTAATTACCCTTGACCCCCCCTTAATTGGCATTTATTACTCCTACCATTTGAGAGTCGGTGTCCTATGGAGGGACACGGTGATGGAGTTTTATTACACTTTTGAGCACTGCGTATTGACCCACTACCTACAAAAGATAGGAGTGTGCCCAACATCCAGCATGAATTATTTGACTGGAGTATGGAGCAATGTCTTATGACTAGAAGTGATTTTATTCTCACTTATGTTATACCAACTCATGGAAGAGACCACCAACTTGACGGGGTGTGTTGGAATATATGGAGGATTGCCATTTTATACGGGAAGGTCTTATACACTAGTTATAGCAAGTTGGGCATTTATGATGTCTCTCACCCCCAACTTGAGGGGAACTGATGGAAGATGGGCCCAAGCCCACACAACCAAGGAAGGCCCACACATCCAAGTGTGTTAGAAGATGGGCTCAAGCCCATAAGACCAAGGAAGGCCACACATCCAAAAGATGTGGAAGATCGAGAAGGCCCATAGGCCCATATAATGATGGCAAGATGGTAAATAAAGAGTCATCTCTTATATATAGTATTTTTTAAGGAATAGTCCCACATAGATTAGTGAGTACAAAGATCTTGAGTTTATTAGTTGGTAAAGAGGTTTCCTAAGTTGGCTAATCATTTTGGGATGGGCCTTGGACCCAACTTAACATTTGGTATAAGAGCCAGGTTAAGGAACCTGACACGGACTCATACATCAGAGTGGACTAATTTAAATAACTTGGTGTTTTGACTAGAACTAACTGGGAAACTGGAGCGACGATGTTTTCCCAGCTGACAGGATTCGCAATCAAATGAAATAGTGGCTAGCAGAGAAGGAAAAGATTGACGCAATTGGTTAGGGATGTCCCAAGCGCAGATGCCACAAGTAAGAAGAATTTCTAGTAGTGAGAGCTACAACTCGAGAAACAGATACATCATCCAGCATGTAGAGCCCTCCCTTTTCATGTTCTGAACCAATCGTCATCTTCATCTGCAAGTCCTGGAAAACACAAGAAGTAGGATAAAAGGTTACTGAATAGTTTAAGGATTTAGTTATATGACTCACAGACAAGAGATTAATTGGAAACTTTGGTACAAATAAAATAGAATCTAAGGATATTTGTGAAGTAGTGCAAACTATACCCTCCCCCTGAATAGGAGAAGTGGATCCATCAGCTAAAGTTACTCGATGATATGAATGAGATGGACTAACAGATTGAAATAGAGAGGGCATACCTGACATGTGTGTAGAGGCTTCTGAATCAACAGTCAGTTGACCCAATCATGTAATAATTGCTGAATTTCCTCATATGATCTAGTGTGTGAGGAGGCATCCTTATCTATGACTATAGAATTGAAGTATTGGTTAGGTGCTTAACATGGTATCAGAGTTGGGCACCATGTTCCACGTTCGAATCCCGGGTGAAGCGGTAGGGAACAAGAACTGTGGGTGTCAGAGGAGGGTGGTTCCATCCACCACTAATGGGTTAGGTACTTGGCTTTTTGCACATAACAGACTGGTCTTTTGGGTTGTATTGGTTAGGCGTTTGACATGGTATCAGAACAGGTACTCATATGTGGGCCTGCACCTAAACTATCTACTTATAGACCCACAAAAGATGGCATACACTTAAAATATCCACTTGTAGAACCACAAAAGATGGCCTACACCTAAACTGCCTACTGCTAAATTATCCACTTATAGAGGTACAAAAAAGAGGGTCTACATGTGAGGGGGAGTGTTATGGAATGGTCCCACATAGATTAGTGAGTACAAAGATCTTGAGTTTATTAGTTGGTAAAGAGGTTTCCTAAGTTGGCTAGTCATTTTGAGATTGGCCTTGGACCCAACTTAACAATATTGATGTAATTAAATTAAGTTTTGGGGGTATAATTGTAATATTGTAGGTTCAGTAATCTATAAATTGAGCTTAGGGGAAGGGTTAGGACAACAAGTCCATAACCTTTTCTTGCTCCTGTTTTCTCTAATGGGTGTCTTTCTTTTTTTCTCCATAAGCTAAATCCGATTGAGCATTTTAAATTTTTTTAAAGTTAGGTTTTGTCACCATAAAAAAGGGAGAGATTGTTGACCATAGGTTGACTCCCTTCTTCCTTTTGATGATAACAAAACTCAATAGAGTAGACAATTTTAAAAATAAGTATTTTAGATATTTACCTTCAAGAAACATGCATTTCAAGGTCTAAAGCTTCAAAACCAATAAAGAATACTCAAGACCTCAAACATCATGGAATGTCTACTCTTGAAGAAGCACCCTTGAAGAAAAATAAGACAAGTGAAGACTAGAGTTTAGGATTCATTGATATATGTCAAAACTTAGTCCATGTAAAAAGAGAGAAGCATAGTCCACATGACTGATTGATCATACAGAAGCTTTCCAGTTAGGGACATAAAGCATGATCAATCATAAAAAGTTCATTGATTGATCATACATGTCTAGAGAAAACTCTTTGTTCGATCATACCCCGGCAATGATTGACCAACTTAGCATGTCAGGCCCAATGGGGAGATACTGATTGATCATACCATCGATCAATAAGTCACATCCTGACAGAAAAATAGCCATTATACACAATTGGTCGAACAATCACTTTTCAGTGATCAATCAATCCAAACACTGACTTTTGTAAATGGGCAAAAAAGAGATAATTTGGCTTGAGGAAGTTATAAATACCCTCACCAAACCTCACATTGATAAATTAATGAGTATTTATTGGTAAATCTTCAAGACTTTATATCCACGTCTTGCAAATATTTCTGAAAGTGCTTTTTGAGTGAAAGAGAGCCATTACATTTGCAAATCTTCTACTCTTTCCTCCACCTTTCCTTACATCTTCAGTTAGACAAGCTCCCATACTCTCATTGTGCTTAAACAATTGGGTATTTGGATCTCTCAAGAAGAAGGTACTCTCCAAGTGAAATGGTGTATATGGTTTTTACCTTTCTTTTGATTTTTCTTTTGTGAAAGGTTCGTCTAGAACCTATATTAATCTAGATAGAAAGGTTTAGGTAGAGCTAGAATCTAGCCAAACTCTTGGGGAGATTGTATTTTTAAAAGCATGTACATAAGCTACACGTGACTTAAAGAGAGTCGAAATCTCTTGTGTAAATTTCAACTATTAGAGCTTATATAATGGAATTTCCCAAGCAAGGGTTCTTGAGCGGTACATACCAATAAGAACATCGATAACAAAAATTCTTGTGTCTCCCTATGGTGTGTGATTGAATTTTATTTTGAAATTGCTTAATTGCATGTTTTGCATTCCACTCCTTAGTTAAATTTTTTAACTTGTAAATCTCAATTCACACCCCTTCTAAGAAGGGGGAGAGAGCACTCACACTCAACCCCTAACTAATTACTTTCTCCATCTCGTTTTGCTTGGCCTAGCCCTTCTTACCTAGACTTTCATCTTTCCTTCTTTCTCCTTCTTCTTCTCCTAAACCCTAGTTGTTCTAAGCATGAAACTCTGGAATCTAACGAGATACAAGTGTAAGCAACAGTAACTTTCATGCAAAAATTTGGAGGAGATACTCCACTTGATGTAGAAACTTCAAAGGCCATAACAACGGAAGCTCAGCCACAAGTTGATTGCTTTCACATGGAATGATTGGGGCCTCTAGCTCAATCTATCCCTAAACCTTTTTGGGTTCACAATTTGATTCAATATCACCCTCTTACTTCTTGACACTGGGAGCAACTATAACTTCGTGATCATTAATCTTAGAACACAAGCTAAATTTTTCCATCCATAAATTACCTGTGTTAGCCATTTGAATGGCAGATGGTAATCAAATGACCTCCAAGAAATATACATAAACAAAGTTCCCATTTGTTATTCTCTTGGTCATACTTTTGAATATTCATTCTACTTCATACGTAGATAGAGCAGGAGGTTATAATGAGAGCACAATGGTTGGAGAAATTTGGAAACATTTTGTGGAATATTGCAGAAGGAACTATGCTTCTCATCTCTAATGATGAGTTTATTTGTATCAATAGACAGGTTCAAGGAAGACCTAATTCAAGTACATCAAGAAGTGCACAAGATATCTTGGGGTGAAAACTTGGATGAATTTGAGGAAGAGTGAAATGAGTACAATGAAGGTAGACGAGACCAAGACCCACCAAATTTCATTATTTGAAAGAGCTACACTCATCAGCAAAACAAGGCAGCACTCGAGATGAACCTTGAGGACAAGGTTTAAGTCAAGCTTGTGGGAGTTGTTACGAGCCCATTAATTAGCCTCACAAAACTTGAGCCAGCTATTGAGGTTGGATAGGTGAATAAGGCAGGTTTGCCCTTACGAGGGCCCTAATATGATCTAGCCTAATAATTTATTTTAGGAAGTGTTTTAATTCAAGTAGGAAAGTTGAAAGGACTCCCAGTCTCTCTAGAATCTTTCTACTTCATCCCTAGTCCCTCTTTGGTCTATAAAGTCCTAGTCCCATGTCCCTTTGGTCCTCCAAAACCCTAACCCTAATCATTCCCTCATAATGAGTCCCTTCCACCACTGGAATGTTGGCATATTGGTTATATTTTGCTTGCCCGGGCATTTAGATGATAGGTGGGTATTGGATGGCAGTTTTCTTCCTACTCCATTAGTGAAAGTGAATGAACTAGGTGGTAGGTCGAGATCGAGAGCAAAAGGGAGAAGGGGGAGAGTGTCGAGAGTTTTCACAAGCGGGAGAAGGGAAAGATTTTGCAAGCCGATGAGTTCAAGTGGATGAACCAAGATTTTGATGAGAATCTTAATTCACCCACTTTACTCTATAGGTGAGTTCAAGTGGATGAACTCATTCATCTACTTGAATTAGTATACGTGTGTACTAACGCATCCATGTCAAGTGATAGTGTAATCTAATTCACTTTCATTTGACCAAGAGGCCCACTAAAACCCCCTAAATTTCCTTTTTCTAGCTCTTTTGTAGGCATTTGTATGCCTACCATCCTTGGAGCATCGTAGTAGCTCAAAAGTTTGTCCAAACTTTGCTTGAATTTCATGGTCATTTTTACTTATTTTTAATCATCAAAGTAGGCGGAATGAGAGCGTATTGAAACTAACTCCAATCGACGCTTCATAGCCACACGAGCAACTGCTCATCTCAATCACTCAAGGTTCACTACAAAAATACAATATATAAAGAAAAGAAAAATGCTTTGACTGTAACAAGCTAATGGAGATAAACTAACAATTAATTAATTGATTATAACTCTCTCTCTCTCTCTCTCTCCCGAGCATGCACACCTATGTCCCCTTCCCTAAACGCCACCACCCAACCTAATAGCCGCCAATGGCATTCCACATAAATGTTCAAAATAAAACAAAGAACAATTACATTGACCTAAACATGTGAAACAACGATGATAGTATTATATGCTAGCAAAATTCCTTTCGATTCCTCAAATGGAGGCACATGGTACTCTAACATCCTGAACTTTCACCATTGAAAAACAAATGACCGAAAAAGAAGAGGACAAGGAGAAGAAGCTCCCTACATGTGAAAAACTTGGAAAACAGTTTATCATTGATTGCTACAAAAAATTGGTTAAAACTCAACTTTGATGATTATTCCGGAGGAAATCTTAGCCTTGTGGGAGAAAGTATCATTGGAGATCATTCAAGTAAGATTCGTCATATTTACTCTACTTTGTTTAAATTGTGTAATTCTATAGAGATAAGTTTTGTGCTATTCTCCTTAGGTTGAAGGTTCTATAAACTGTTTTTTACATCTCCTATCATTGCAGAAGAGGATACAACTAAGGTGATGAGTTGGTTTTACCTCTTCGCCATGGCCTCCTTCACAACTCCTTAATTAGTATGATGAACTGTGTTATATTTATATGGAGTTATTTAATTGGGAATCATGTTGTAAGAAACAAATCAGGAACCTGAGAAAAAATCATTAATAAACTTATATTTTTATGTATAATATTATATTATTTATTTAAATTTAATATATTCGGAATACATGGTTTGTTAATAGATGATGGATAGTAAATTTTTGAGTTATAAAGGGATAAAAGTCCAAAGAGTTTTCCCTGAGATGGATTTTCTAAGAAAAATTTAATACTAAGAATTAAAAAATAATTAAATTAAAATTAAAATTTTTAAAAGCACAAAAATTAGGGTAAAAAAAACTTGTTGAGAGTATATATATGTTGGAAAATAGGGCCCGAGCCTATAAGACCAAAGAAGGCCCACATATATAAGAGTATTATAAGATGGGCCACATGACCAAGGAAGGCCCACAAGATGGGCCCAAGTCCATAAGAAGTATAACCTACAATGATTACCATGAGTTGATATCCTTATCACATCAGTTGGAAGATCAAGAAGGACTCCTAGTTCTACTCAAGTTTGTCTTCTAGTTGTTTAGATAGACTTACTTAAATTAGACTTACTTAAATTGAAGAGTTAGAGTTGTAATGTAGTTAGGATTGAATGATAAGTTTTACAAGGACTCTACACCCTCCTCTACTATGAATAGAGGTTCATGTACTCTGATTACAACAAATTATTGATGTCAATGAAGTATTTCACTTTTTCATAAATTCAACATGGAATCAGAGCAGGTTTTGTGAGTTGACTTGGTCAACTCACAGAGGTAATGTGATCATTTTCTCTAAACCCTAAACCCTAGGTCTAGGTTCGTAGTTATTTTTTTCAGTCCCTACACCTATAGCTTTTAGTGCGATTTTCACCTCTATACGTAGTTTTTCATATTACAAGTTATATATTGACGGAAAGATATTTGAGTCTACTTTCCAAAGAGGAATGATTTGTTCCGATCGGAGTTATCTACGGAGATATATCAATATTTAAATGAGGGAAGGTCAGATTGCAAAAAGGTTCGAGCAGTAGCAACAATCTTCAGATTCCGAGGTATTTTTTGTTATCAAGAACTAGACTTTATATGGAGAAATATATATAAAAAAAAGATCTTTAAGTCTATTTTTTTACCTATTCAACCAATTTATTCATGGGTCCTTCTACAAAGTTTATTATTTGGTTCAAGATGGGATCACTGCCATTACCTCCCAGCTTGAGGGGGAGAAGTAGAAGAAGAACAAGAAAGAGGTATTTTATTCCTTATGTTGTGGATAAGTTTATGTGACCAAAATATTCAAGAAAGGGGGACCACAAAAGATAAAGCTTGTGCATCAAATAATAAATTTTTATATCAGATTATTTCATGGGTTCTTTGACAAAGTTTACTATTTGGTTCGTATTATATGTGTTGGAAGATGGTCGTGTTATATTCAGCTGCAATTATTATGTCTCTTTGGGGACATTATTATTGAATAGGAGGTGGCCTCATGTCATCATTTGTTTTACCCCATCAAAAAGATCAAAATTGTTTGTGGTTGGGAGTCCATGACGGAGGAACTTTATCCCCGTCAAAAGATGAAAATTATTTGTGGTTGGGAGTCCACGACGTAGGAACTTCATCCTTGTCAAAAAGATAAAAATTATTTGTGGTTGGAAGTCCATGATAGATAATACCCTGTAAAAAAATATCACGATTGGGAAACCATGATAGGCCCTCTCAAAAAATATCACGGTTGGGAAACCATGACGGAGGAACATATTATTACATTTATGTTATCTCCCCTTGTAATGGTTTTTATGATTCATACCACTTGAGAGTCGTTGTCCTGTGGAGGGACACGGTGGTGGACACTTCAGAGCAATGCCAATAGACACACTACCGATAGTAGTGGAGTGTGCCCTACATCCAGCATTAGGATTGGATTATGAAGCAACAATGAAGGACACAACAGCGTAAGGGGGAATGTTGAAAGAAGAAGGCATATTTGAAGATGTGCCATTTTATATAATATATATATATATATATTTTATGCACCATTTGCAGCAAGTTGGGAGTTCATGTTGTTCTCTCACCCCCAGCTTGAGGGGGAGTGTTAGAAAATAGAGCCCAAGCCCATAAGAAGTAGGACCCACAATGATTACCATGAGCTGGCATCATTATCACATCAGTTGGAAGATCAAGAAGGACTTATAAAAGTATCTTTATCCTAGGGTCACCACCAAGAAGAGTTTTAATTTGAGTTATGTTTCTCTTTTATCTATATTGAGTTATTTAATTATGTTAGAACTTATCTTTTAAGTGTTAGAGTTTGGGTGTAATTGGGACAAAGATAATTTTATTGTAATTGGACTCTACTACCTTCCTCTATTATAAATAGAAGTTCATGTACTCTGATTACAAGAAGTTATTGATGTCAAGGAAATATTTCACTTTTCCATAAATTCAACAATATATAAAAAAGTAGATACTAATAATGTTGTTGTTTCTTTGTTTCTTTGAAGGACTTAATTGTGGTGATGAGGCTTTCTTTGGGACACTAAGGAGGGTCTTTCTCATTGGCCTCGTGGAATTAATTTTGCTCTTTCGTGTAATTTTGTAGTATCATTTCTCATTTTATTAAAAAATGTTGAATAAAATTCGGTATAAAAAAAAATGCAGACGCTTTCATCTTCTCAGAAGTGATTTAAGTTAGCTTATGAGACAACTCGGTTACGTCAATGGTGAACTCTAGAACTGCAACCCTTCGCAACTCTGTACCAACTATAAGCTTCAATCTTTGCTAACATGCAAAACTTTCTTCTACACTCATTCTCGTCGATACATTTTGTTGCCGCCTATATTCTCTCTTTAAGTATTTACACCGACTGGAGCGTTTCTTCTTCTTTCTTCTTCCCTGCTTGTACCGGCTAATTACGCCGCAGCGATGCTGGGAGAGAGCAGTATATCAGTGTATGGGGAAGTCGAGATATCAGAAGCCTCTGATCTGCATTTTTCCTTGTATTCATCACTTACAATATGCTTGTACCGGCACTCGGCACTGCAAAATGCTTTCTCTCCTCTGCGAATAGTAAGAAGAGGATTGTTAGAACCCATTTTCTAGGTTTGCTCAAATTCTGTTTTAGATAAGAATTAGATCGCGCAGCGCAGTGGATGGACCAGAGACTTTCATGGGGAAGGATTAACTTTCCCTGCTTGTCCGGAAAAAAATACAAACAAGTTCGGTAACTAATTTCATCTGCGTCAAAATTCTGAAATCAGATTCCAGATTTCCTACTCAACCTCCAGAACTTTCCTACTAAGAGCTTATAGCGGCATAAGCAGAACGTTAAGATGAGCAGGGAGGTTACCTGTACATGTAGATGTCCTTTCCATGAAGTTTTTTCCAACAAAGATTGCAACAACTGAGAAAATCTGAAGTTGGGAAACTCGTAAAATCTTCAGTAAATCTGGGCGGCGAAGCCGAGAAGACCCCCATTTTTCTCGACTTTCTATCGTCTCTGTTTTTCTTGAATTCAGCACCGACTTCGTTCCGTTCAAAGTACACTCTGGTAACAGAAGACTGAAGTCCCCCGCAAGTCATAGACGTATAGCTCTCAGAATGCCCGTCCCCGGACCTCTCATAAACACCTCCAACTCGCGGAGAAGTCTTCCCAGAACTGACTGGAATCGGATAAGTACGACTCAAATTCAAACTACCCACGACGAATTTCCCCTGGACTTCCCCAGATTTCTGCAGAGCAGCAATAATCCCAAGTCCAATCCCTTCCGATTCTCGGTTCCTCCACTTGTTGGGCGACCCAACCTTGATTTCAATCAGCGTGGTCGGACTCGTGGCAGCATCCGAGAACCCAAGCCTCTCGCCGGGAACGATCGGGTCTGTTACTCGCCGGACCGGATCCCTTAACCTCTTCCTGCCCAACATGATTTACGGAAGAAGCAATCGAGCTTGGGATATAGAAATCGAGGAAGTGGGATTTACGCAGCCAGATCGGAAATCTCAATCTGGAGAGAGTTGTCTGGACAAGTGAATCGAATTTCGGAAAACAGGTTGCTGTCCAAAAAGCAGGGGAAGACGTTCCCACAGAACATAACTGGACTAATGAAGTGAAACTTATAAATAACGTCACCGAAGCCCATGTAGTACAAAAATTCACAATAAAGAAAAACCCCGAGTACTTGAATACAATAAACAAATACCATTTCCTTATTAAGATTTTTTCCTTATTTTAAAATTGGTGCTGATTATTCAGACTAAAAAATCTTTAGTTTGATTTATTATTCTCCTTCAAAATATTAAATGAATAAAAAAATATGAAAAAAAAAGAAAAAGAGAAAGAGGCAACGAACCTGGACTGAAATGATAGAACGGATGCGACAAGTCTTTTCGATCGGGCCTTCAGTTGCCGGTCCACGTGTGCGGCAGTCCAGAAAAGGCCTCGGCCCTTTCCCTGTTCCTCTCCTTTTCTGATGTGGGCCCCACCCAATTATTTTGCGAGCTGTCGTAAAAAATTCATTATGGCCGAACGCGTGTCCCATCTTAGTCATTGCCAGACTGCACTTTCTTTTGTCTGATAGCAACGACTAAAACCGCTTCGTGGTGTGAGAAGCCAAGCAGATGAGATCTGATATAATCTGATATAATCTGGCGTAAATCAAAATATCTGATATGCTTCTCAGGGTAAAGATGCTGTGCAAGTAAAAGATGTTGCTTTGAAGGTCGTATTCAAAGAATCAAATAAAGAGACGTAGAGGAGAAAGTTAAGAGAGAATTGAAAATTGTTTCGCATGAATATATTTAACCTTTTATAAATCAGAGTCTGGTGGGAGTAAAACATTGTTAATCCTTCTTTATTATTTGTCTCAATAAAAAAGGTCTCACATAAAACTCACATCAACCGAGACCATAAGACCCGTCGGAAATGAAAGATGATCCGTAAATATGTTGCTGTCATCTTGATGGCGATGTCTGGTTTTCTTAAATCGCTTTGGAATACTTTACATATCTTTTTCTAATGAATTTTTTTTTTATTTGGCATCATCATGCATGATCGTTGCATATATTCTTTTTTCATGAACTTTATATTCCTTTTTGTCAGTTTGATGGGAACTTATATTCTTTCTTTTAAAAAAAAAACATTTTTTAATGAAATGTTAGGTCGCAGACGGATTATTTGATCCATGGTATTTATTTAATGGGGAGATCAACCACGAAATCATGGGGAAAGTAACAGCTTTCATAATATTTTTTGTAGAAATTATAAACTAGTAAAATGTGTTGCCGGAAAAACCTATAACCAGCAAAAGCATCTTTCTACCCATTTTCTATTCCATCCTCAGTGTGAGAAGAACCACGATAGATAGAAAATAACAATAGCTTTTTGTGTTTTTTTGTTAAAGATACATCATTTCTTGACCGGCACTTAAGCATCATCATATGGAATTAAGGACATTCAGCCATGTAGATTCACACGAATAATGGACGATCCTTATGTTACAAATTTATTGGATCATGGTCTCAAGGTCCGATGATAACAAATAAAAAAAGATAATCATGACATATAAGTTTAATTTTTTATAAAATTAAAAAATATATTTTTGTCAAAGAAACAAAAGTAGTCCATTATCCTTAGTATTGCATAACTACATCACTTAATTTCTGCACTAGTATATGGTGTCCTATATGAAATCGACTACAATAGTCCAAGCAGTCAACTACTTTGAAGCTTGCTCTAGTCAAGTAGACAAACTGGGAAACAACTGAACAAAATGTAATCGACTAAAAAATTAGAATGTTTGAAAATTTTAAGCAATGGACTATGAGAAGCTTGCTTTAGTCAAGCAAAAAAATTGGGGAACAATTGAACAAAATGCTGTTGAATAAAAAAATCAGAAATTTTGGAATTTTTAAGCATCCGACTACATTTACAAGGCATTTTTGAGAAGCAATTGAGTACAATTCAAAATGCACTCAAAAGTAATCAATTATAAAGCATGCAGTTTACTTCACTAAATAAAAGAAAAGTAGAAAGAGTCGACTTCACTAAATAAAAGAAAAGTAGAAAGAGTCGACTACATAAGTTCAATCAAAGCTAGAATGACACCAAAAGCAATCAATTACATACCATGCAATCAACTACATATTTAAAAGAATTCAGATTTACAATCTTCTAGTCTTTGATTTGGACTATGTAGATCTCTAAAATTTGTCATATCATGATAATCAATAACAAAAGTTAAGCATTTTGCTTATTTTTTCATAATTTCTAGCAAGGTTTAAACCAATTTTCGTTAAATGACAAAGGGTCTCTTTTGTAGCATAAAGACTAGTTTTTTAAATGTTAGAGAAGCCTATATTTAAATGATTTTTACCAACCAACCCAAAGAGAAGGTTAACAAATTACTACAACGATTTTGGGTGCTTTCAAGCTCTTGTGCTCAATTTTAAAATCAATTGTTTCTCCCAAGCTTGCAAAAAGGAAGTCTGATTTGATCCTTCTCATTTAAATTAAGGGTTTTTTACTTTTAAACCTTGATAAAATACTTGGCTGAGATTGTTAATCGTGTTTTCGGTTACTTTGAAATCAATTTATGTTTAGATTTACTCTTTTGGTGGTTGTTTAATTAACTTCCTCCTAAAAATAATTTTAGCAACATCTTTTAGACCATAAAATTTCAAATTCTAATAAGATTGAGCTACTATTGCATTGGTAAAATCACCTAAGACTAGGTGTATTAATTTGTGTTTGTATTGTTGTAAAATTAGCCAAATTAGAGGCATTATTGTATTATACATACAAAGAAAGTAGTCCATGCATTATAAATATTGTAAGTGGTCTGAAGTTGAAAAATCCCCTTGTGGGGCTAGGTGAGCAGCTACTTTCTGACTATTAGTCCCAAGTATGAGTAGGTCTTGTAATTCAGACCTTAGAGGTTTTTTTGCTATATATGTCATTTGGGTGCTAAATATATTGAATTAATTCAAAGGTGCAAACACCTTAAGGTTTGGAACCACTATACATCCTAACACATTGTAGTAGTTTGCTTATTGTTCTCATTTATTGCCTTACTTGTGTGCTATAGAGCTTAATTAGAGGTAAAAGCAAAAATTAGCCATAAAATGTAAAGAACCTATTAACACCCTCTTCTAGGTTTACCCATGAACTTAACAAGTGGCTGAAAGCAAGATACTCTGTATACCTGGTTTAAACCTTAGTAGGAGTATTAAAGATCCGCCTACAACTAGTTATAAGCTCTTTTGCCATAGGCATGTCTGCAACCAAACTCCCTTTCTTTGATGGGGACAATTACATCCACCGGAAATATAGGATGAAACACTTCCTCTTGGGCGATGTCTTAGATCATTGGGAGATTGGCACCTAAGAATTATATATCTCCATAAAAAGGAAGGAAACAATGAGGTAGGAAAAACACTAAGGAAATGCATTGATGTCGAGAAGAAGGTATCTCTAATCACAAGGCATGTACACATGCTTTTGTATTGTTTGAGTGCTATGGAGAACTCGAGGGTGATTGGTGCCTCTAGTGTAAGGAGGTAAGGGACAAACTAGAAGTAACCCATGAGGGATTTCATGAAGAATGGATGATCCTAATGTTACAAATTTATTGGATCAAGGTCTCAAGATCCTTCTTTTAACTATAATTTTGATGATAACAAATCAAAAAAGGTAATTATGACATACAAGTTTAATTTTTCATAAAATTTAAAAAAATGTCAAAGAGACAAAAGCAGTCCATTACCCTAGTATTATGACTACATCACCTAATTATTGCACAAGAATATGATGTTCTATATGAAATTGACTAGAATATTAATTTGTGTTTGTATTGTTGTAAAATTAGCAAAATTAGAGGCATTATTGTATTATACATGTACAACAAGTAGTTCATGCACTATAAATCCATTCTATTAAAAATTTTAAGTAGTCAAAAGCAAAAAAATCCCGGTGTGGAGCTAGGTGAGCTGCTAGTTGTTGACTATAAGTCCCAAGTATGAGTAGATCTTGTAATTCAGACCTTAGAGCAACTTTGCTATAAGATGTCATTTGGTTGCTAGATATGGTGAATTCGTTCTAAGGTGCAAACACCTTGCACCTAAATTAGCAATTCAAGATAAGGTTTCGTACCACTATATTTTAGTTGTTTGCTTATTGTACTCATTTATTACGTTACTTGAGTGCTATATAGAGCTTAATTAGAGGTAAAAGCAAAAATTAGCCATAAATGTGAAGAACCTATTAACCCTTCTAGGTTTACCCATGTAGAACTTAATAAGTGGCATCAAAATGAGATACTTTGGATACCTGGTTTAAACTTTAGTTGGAGTATTAAAGATCTACCTACAACTAGTTATAATCTCTCCCAAGCTTTTGCCATAGGCATGTCTGCAACCAAACTCCCATTCTTTGATGGTAACAATTACATCCACTAGAAGTATAGGATGAAACACTTCCTCTTGGGAGATGGCTTAAGATCATTGGGAGATTGGCACCTAAGAACTATATTATCTCCATAAAAATGAAGGACACAATGAGGTAGGAAAAACACTAAGGAAATGCATTGATGTGGAGAAAACTTATCTCTAATCACAAGGCATGTAACATGCTTTTGTATTATTTGAGTGATATGGAGCACTCGAGGGTGATTGGTGCCACTAGTGGTAAAGAGGTAAAGGACAAACTAGAAGTAACCCATGAGGGAACTTTGTAAGTAAAAGAGGTTAAAAGTAAACATACTCCTAAGTGAGTATGAGAACTCTAAAATGAAACTAGTTGAATCCATGAGTGAGATATTCAATGGGACATCAAGCAAAGTGACTTTGCTTGTTTATACTTTTTCAAATAAACAAAAAGTAGACAAAATACTTAAGAGCTAACTAAGGATTGTTTCCCAAAGTAACCACCATAAATGAGATTAGCAAAGTGAAAGATGTTACTCTTGCACATTTAATTGGTAATCTTCTTACTCATGAAATAATTTTAAAGGAATATTAAAGGGAAGAAAAAAAAACAAATTTGAATGACGATAGTGATACCTATTCTCATGATACAAATTTGGATAATGATGATTGTTGGATTTTTAGGTTGAACCCAATTCTATTCCAAAATGACTAGCCAATTATGAGACCTATTGTTGAACCTAATAGCCCATTAATTTTTCTACTCATTTTTAAATGCGGGACATTTTCCACTCAACACTCCCCTTCATGTCCAGGTTTACACATAATGGGTCTAAGACGCGGGCACAAACCATCATGGGACACAAACCCTCTAATAGGATACACAAACTCCTTCATGGAGCCACAACACATAGAATGCTATCTTATGGAGCCCATAACACAGATAACATAGGGAACACAAATTGGGTTTTGGCCCACACACACAACCTACTCTGATAACTTGTTGGATTTTTGGGTTTAGTCCAATTCCATCCAAAATAACTAGCCACTTAGGAAGCCTTTTGGTCAACCTTATAACCCATTAAATTTTTTTTCTCCTTTTTCAATGTGGGACTTATTCCCACTCAAGAATGATGTTGACCTAGGTTGATTCATTCATGAATTTTGATGATAATAATGTAATAAATTTGAATTATAACATTTCAGATGCATTTCCTTCAACTCATTGATTTTCAAGGTTTATGAGGAAGAACAGACAAATTAGACCCAAGACCTTGAGCTAAAATGAAGATTTAGTTACATTGAAGAAACACCTTAGAGAGAAATGAAGCTTTGAAGACATAGAGTTTAGAAAAAAATTAGAAAATTTTCAAGAACTTCAAAAACTCTTGTAGTGTAAAGAGATTAGCCATCAAGTTTTTGAATCATAGGTCTAAATTTATTTTTGGAGCATAGCACAAATAAAATATTTTCAAAAACCATGTTTTTAAAGGTCATTTAAATGTTTTGGAGTCCCCTATTCATTTAGAACTGGTCTAAATCATGTTTTGCACTTAATTCTATATACTGCAAAACAAGATGATTGATCATACATAGGCAACAAACTGTTAGTCTAAAGGATTGATTGATCAATCAACCTCTATAGTCATGATCGATCATACAAAATGTTACATGCAGAAGTTGTAAAGCTTGATCGATCAACCGTAATAGCATGATCAATAAACCCACTACAAAATCATAAAAACTCGTATTGATTGATCGATTATAAAGTGATAGAAACTCCAACATATAATCATTGGAGGTTAATTTATCAATCAATGGAAAGATATGATCAATTAACTTCTTGTGCAGCTTTTTGAACAATGGTCCAAAATAGCTAGTTTTACCAAGAAACTTTATATAAGGATCCCAATGCATCCCTTAATCATTAGTGAGCATTTATCGGTAAACCTACTCCCTCAAAAATAATTTTCAAAACAATGCTCCATTAGGGTTGGGCAATAAGGGTAAGTAGGGGTGACTTCGAACCGAGCCGGCTCGCAAGCGGCTCGAGTTTGGCTCGGTGCCGGTTCGATTTAGTATCTCTCAAACTTGAGCAGAACTCGAGATTTGGAATTGGCTCATTAATTTAACGAGTTGCGGGATCTGAGGGGATTTGGGATTTCGGGAGTCTCGGGACAAAGAAGAGAGTCCCATCGTTGCGTCTCTGCCGTTTCAAAAACGCAAAGGCGAACTCCTTCTACCGTTCGAGTTGCGGGATCTGAGGGGATTTGGGATTTCGGGAGTCTCGGGACAAAGAAGAGCCATCGTTGCGTCTCTGCCGTTTCAAAAACGCAAAGGCGAACTCCTTCTACCGTGATCGCCGCGTATTCTGCTCGTGCGGTTCTCTTTTCCGTCTCCCTCTTCCTCTTCTTCTCTTTCGGCTTCTGCTCCTCGATCCTCCGACATGAGTCTGACTCTGCGGCTATTCAGTTGCCGTCCGCGGATACATTGACGGTCTCTGCGCTCGACACGGAGCCACATGGGGGGCTTTCAAAAACGAAAAGGTGAAAAGACAAACCAAATAGAGTCACCACATTGAACACCAGTCATCACCGACCTTGAATCGTATTTCTGTTTCTGAGAAACATCAAAGGCAAATGACGCTTCTTCTTTCTGGGAAGCCTGCATGTAAGCCGTAGCAAAAAGTGAATTTACAGTGGAGAGAATTATTTTTTCAAAAATGGCGAGACGAAGGGGTTAGATCAAAGCAGTGCTCTTCGGCGAACCAGCGAGTTTTAAAATTTAAAGATATCATATGCTAAGGAAAAAGGCTTATCTTTTTTCTTTCGCCTCCATTAGCAGGACCAGTGTCGTATCTTCGTCGTTGAGTATTAAATCACTGGGTGTTCTTACCAGTGTCAGATTTTCAGGAAACGGTTTCTACCAATTTTGCTTTGGAGGAGAGGAGAAAGAGAGAGAGGGCCTGGAGAGACGAAGAGAAGGTCAGGCTTTTGAGTTTTTTCTTACAATTGACCAGCCTCCTCTACCCTTGGATTTGTTGCCTCTATAACTACCACCGCTTTTGGATCCATGACCATGGCTATGCTGGTTTCGAGGTTATTGTAAATTCAATGGTTTTGAGGTTATTGTAAATTCAAGATCACAGTAGTCTGTTATAGATTCCATAGCATCCCGAGTTATCAACAGACGTAAGAATTAAATTATGCTATTTCCCTTTGCATGTATGTTGAATTTGGTTTGGTTTGGTTTGAATGTAATTTTGCGTGACCCATGGGTCTGAGTTGTAATTTTATCCCCAAACCTTTTTATTGGGACAAAAAGTTGAATGAAGATTAAGCATTGAATCATTTAGTTTTAGCCAGGTCGGATTCTCCCTCAGAGATCCAGGTCGAGCCTCCTCAAGGCTCAATCCATTTCCACCATTACACATTCCCAGAACAGGAGTTCTCTTCCAGCATCAACAACCAATCTGGAGGGAAGAGAAGGAAGAAGGGAAACAAGATCCATGGCTCGGGAAGATCATAACATCTTGGTATCAGAGTGGGCTTCCACGTAGCGAGTTCGAGTCCCGGGGCATGCAAAGGCTGGATTAAAATTACTAGTAGGTCGTGTCTAGGTATTATCGCAGTTGAGTCAGTGTCGTTGCGCGGCCGTGGTCGTCGACTCACGAAGGTGGGGTGTGATATTATGGTCTTGGGTCAAGTACTTATGCTTTTTGCTCCTAACAGGCCGGTCTTTTGGGATGTATTGGCTAGGTGTTTAACATTTAGTATCAGAGCCAGCGCTACGACGCGGGTTTGATTCCCGTGTGCTGCAAGCGGCGTGTGGAGGTGTATAGCCTTGGGCGGAGGGGGCAACCAGAGTGTCTACCCCCACCATGGGCCATCGCTATAAGCGGAAGGGGCGGCCTGAGTGTGTTCCCGCACCTTAGGGCCGTCTCCAGTGTAGGCCGCCGTGGGCGTTGGCCTCGCGATGGTGGGTGTGATGTTATGGTCCTGGATTAAGTACCTATGTCTTCCGCTCCTGACAATTCGGTCTTTTGGGTAGTATTGACTAGGTGCTTAACATTTGGTATCAGAGCAGGCTCCCACGTCACAAGTTTGACTCCCAGGGCCCGCAAAGGCTGAATTAAAATTACTGGTAGGTCGCAAAGCCTAGATTAAAATTACTGGTAGGTCACATGTAGGTATTATCGCGGTTGGGCCAGTGTCATTGTGCCGCCATGGTCATTGGCTCACGAAGGTGGGGTGTGATGTTATGGTCCTGGGTTAAGTACTTATGTCTTCCGCTCCTAACAGGCCGGTCTTTTAGGATGTATTGGCTAGGTGCTTAACATTTGGTATCAGAACTAGCACTACGTCGCAGATTCAATTCCCGTGTGCTGCAAGCGGTGTGTAGCCTTGGGTGGAGGGGGTGACCTAGCAGAATGGGCGACCAGAGTGTGTTCCCGCACCATGGGCCATCGCTATAAGCAGAAGGGTTTCCTCTTCCCTAGAGGATTTGCGTCATCTGATTGAGGAAAATTGTCAGAGGACAGAGGCTCAATATCAATCCATTGACAGAGGTTTGTCAGACCACTGCTGACCTGCATTCGACCATGGCAGCCATGGATGCATCAATCCAACTCCTCCTCCGATGACAGGACGACAATGGGCTTCGAGCGCCGCTGTCGGGAAGCTATACACCACCGGCAGAGCACCACCCACCACAGCTGCGCCACCCACATCCCCCATTGGGACCTCACACTACTGCCCCTAATTGGGTTCCCAGGTATGTGAATTGGACTTTCCTACATTTGATGGGTCTAAGGACCCCTTGATCTGGTTATACCAATGTTACCAGTTCTTTTACCATAAAAAAAACACCGGCAGATGACCGGGTCCAGTTGGCCGCATTCCATATGCTTGATGAAGCGCTTCTATGGTTCCACCAATTCAAAAATGAACATTTGGTTCCGGATTGGGATGTATTTAAACAATCTTGCATGATGAGGTTTGGTCCTCCAGCCAATAGCAATCCGTTGGGCGAATTGGTGAATTTGAAACAGACGGGCACAATTGAAGTGCACCAAAAGACCTTCCAAGAACGCTTGGCCAGAGCCAGTACCAATGTCAGGCCCTCCCAGTATGTCTGGAGGTTGAATTACACGAACCTAGAGATTTGGACCACGCTATGAACTTGGCCAGGACAATTGATACTAATCAGGGAGTTTTGAAGGAATCCCTAGTTCTTCCTCCACGCCGCCAGTACCATACATGCAAAAATTGAATAAACAAGAGATGGAATAGAGGAGGGCAAAGGGTCTTTGTTTTAATTGTGATGAATAGTATGTCCAGGGTCACATATGCTAGAGATTATTCACTGTGCTTCTCTGTGAGGATACTGAGAAATACTCCCAGAAGAAGACAGTGTTGAAACAGAACATGATGCTATAGCTATTTCACTCCATGCCATGACTGGCAGGCACAGTTCTAACACAATGCAAGTTCGGGCCAAGTTGCACCATCTACAGTTACTAGCCTTAGTTGACTCTGCCATCACACACAACTTCATAAGTCAGCCAGCGGCAGAACAACTTGGGTTGGTAATCAAGCAGAAAACAGGCCTCTCAGTCGCAGTGGCCATTAGGGCCAAAATCGCTAGTGTGGGTATCTCTACAACCACCCCCTTTTGTATTGAGGGCCACTCCTTTATTGCGGATTTTTTGGTGATTCCACTGGCAAGATTTGATTTAGTACTCGGAGTTAAATGGCTCCAGATGTTGGGGCCTATTTTTAGGCCCTGACCATGACCTTCACAGAGGGCCAACGCCAGATCACCTTGCATGGCATACATGCTACTATGCCCTACACACTTCAAGAAATTTAGGTCCAGAGCGCTGAGCACTGTAAGTTATCTCAATTACTTACTGACTTTTAAGATTTATTTCAGGAACCTACTGCTCTTCCGCCTATTTGCCACTGTGATCACCACATCAGATTGAAACTGGGGATAGAACCTGTGGTGGTTCGGTCTTACCATTACCCCCACTTACAAAAGGATGAAATTGAGAGACAGTGCCAAAATATGCTCGCCCAAGGAATTATTCAGCCCAACAGGTCTCCTTTCTCATCCCCGGTGCTACTGGTAAAAAAATATGACAAGTCCTAGAGATTTTGTGTGGACTACAGGCAGCTCAATGCTAACACAATTAAAAGCCAAATTTCCCATTCCCATGGTGGACGAGCTGTTAGATGAGTTACATGGCGCCACTATATTTACAAAGCTGGACTTGAAGTCAGGTTATCATCAAATTAGAGTTCATCCTTCAGATGTGGAGAAGACCGCGTTCTGCACGCACCATGGGCATTTCGAGTTCCTAGTGATGCCCTTTGGTCTTTTCAATGCGCCATCCACTTTCCAACGCTCATGAATGAGGTATTTAGCTCTATCTAACGGAAGTATGTTCTAGTCTTTTTTTATGATATATTGATGTATAGCAAACATTGGGATGAGCACCTTCAACACCTTCACCAGGTATTTACTCTCCTATGTTCACATCATTTGGTTTTAAACAAGTCCAAATGTTCTATGGGCACACCCGAGGTGGCATACTTGGGACACGTTATTTCCGTAGTTGGCGTGAAGGTTGACCAAAGCAAGATTCAGGCTGTCACAGACTGGCCTCCTCTCATATCCATCACAGTGTTAAGGGGATTTTTGGGCCTCGTTGGTTATTACAGAAAATTTATCCACAGTTACGGACAGATTGTAGTGCGGCTCAACAATCTCCTCAGGAAAAATGCTTGCAGCTGGTCCGAGCCAACAGATCATTCTTTTCAGTAGTTGAAGGCAGCCTTATCTTCAGCGCCGGTTTTGCAGCTACCGGACTTTGATGAGTTGTTTTTAGTGAAATGTGATGCTTCAAGCGAGGGTATAGGTGCAGTGTTACAACAACAAGGCCACCCGATCGCTTATTTCAGCCGACAGCTTGGCCAACACCATCACAAACTCGCGGTTTATGAAAGGGAATTGATCAGTTTAGCTAAAGCCATCCAGCATTGGAGGCCTTATCTCTGGGGGCGCCCATTTCTTATTTGAACCGATCATGCAAGCCTGAAGTATCTTCTTGAGCAGCATCTCACCACCTCTCCTCAGCAGCACTGGTTGAGTATAAACCTGGCAGTCTGAAAAAGGGTGACAAGATCCATAATGTGTTTCACGTCTCCCAATTGAAGGCCTTCCAGGGAGACTCCCCATTCCTACACACACCTCTGCCACAACTACAGGAGGGTCGGGTCCTTTCTACTCCAGCATAGGTGTTGTAGGCTCGCCGCATTCAGGGCGATTAGGAGGTTCTAGTGCAGTGGGCTGATACTGACCCCATTGACACTACATGGGAGCCCTTAGCCACTTTCAGAGCCCTCTACCCCTATTTTGAGCTTGCGGACAAGCTCTTTCTCCCGAGTTATCAACAGACGTAGGAATTAAATTATGCTATTTCCCTTTGCATGTATGTTGAATTTGTTTTGGTTTGGTTTGAATGTAATTTTGCGTGAACCATGTGACCCATGGGTCTGAGTTGTAATTTTGTCACCAAACCTATTTATTGGGACAAAGAGCTAAATGAAGATTAAACATTGAATCATTTAGTTTTAGCCAGGTCAGATTCTCCCTCAGAGGTCTAGGTCGAGCCTCCTCAAGGCACAATCCATTTCCACCATTACACGTTCCATGAACAGGAGTTCTCTTCCAGCGTCAACTGCCAATCTGGAGGGAAGAGAGGGAAGAAGGGTGACAAGATCCATGGCCCCAGAAGATCCCAACATAGTCTTTGTGGGATTGGTCCAACATGAGGCATTTGTTTGTCAATGCTAAACATAACTAGCAGAAGAATCTTTTAAAAAAATGACATTGTTTCTTGACTCGTTAAGTTATACGCAAATATGGAATACTCATCATTCGGTTCATTTGTCTTGAGTCATATGAGGAATGGTTTTCTTTCCTGTTTCCGTTAATAAGAATGATTCACTTCCAACTTCGAATAGCTATTCCGTTAGAGGGTAAAACCATATATACTTTGTAAAGTAATAAAAAATTGACATAATATTTGAAATTATCAATAAAATGAATTGGAGAGGTCCAAACATATGTGAATATAATATCAAGAGGGGAATAAGAGACAAGAGTGGAGTGTAAAAATGGTAATTTGAGACTTTTATTGCATTGATAAGAATTACCCACCATGTGGCCATTGAACCACAAGAATCTCAGGCTCAAAATGGATGAAATTTATTTAGCGAAGAATGTATGTTATTATTATGCTCTTGCGATTAGTTGGGGTTACTTCTAGTGGAGGAAACCAATTTAGTGTAAAAATACCAAGAAAGGAAAAAGAAGAATACAATGAAAGAGATGATTATGGATGTGCTTGGAGGTTCAGGAGTTCTAATACACTATTGGCTTAATTATTAATGGAGAATCAATTTCTGAGCATTTTGGTCATTGAGATACATGAACTTTGCTAAGGACTTCTGATTCACCAATAGTAAGATAGCCTTGATTTCAAGAAGACATAGTAATGAAGATAAGGTCCTTTTGGTCAAGCAAAAAGAGGCAACAACAGGAAGAAGATTAGTGGCACTTTTCTTTAGGGGTGGCTTCGAACCGATTTATTTATTTTAGAGGTGACAATAACTAATTTTATTTTTTTATTTTTGTCATAGGTGGAGATTTTGCTCATGCAGAGATGTATATTATTTTCTAGCATAAAGAGAAAAAACTATAGTTTGTAAATTTATAATGGATTTCTAGTTTTTATTTGGGTGATTGTAAATTGATAGTGATATTTCATTTAATTTTGTTGCGTTTGATTATTGTATGGATTTTATTCATAATGTTATGCAGTGTATGGAGTGTTTTGACTATTTTATGGAACGTATGGAGTGTATAAACAATTTCATGGAGTGTTTATGGAATGTATAAATAATTTTATGGAGTGTTTATGGATAATTTTATGCAGGTATTATGTATATAGATTATGCCCAATTTTAAGTAGAGGTCATGCCGAATTTTATACAGGTATTATATACATAGATTATGCCCAATTTTAAGTAGAGGTCATGCCCAATCGTATACAGGTATTATACACATAGGTTATACCCAATTTTATGTAGAGGTCATGCTCAATTTTATGTAAAATGTATGCAAAATTTTATATACAATTTATTTGATATATATTTTTTGAAAAGTTTTAAATGTATGTTGAAGCTCGAGCTCGGTTTGAACATAGGCAGGTTCGGGCTTGACTCATCTCGATGCCACCCCTAGGGCAAGTGAGAGTCAAATAAAAGACGGTAAGATAAAGGCTACCAAATAACTGGGTAAAGAGGAAGATAAGATGCTAAGGCCACCATGTGCTTTATTTTTTCTAAGAAATTCAAATTCTGCATGAGACGAACAAATGCCAACAACAGTCAGTAAATAATGAACCCAAGGCAAAAATCGAGGAGTTCTTCATAAAAAATAATGCCTCAATCAAAGAGAGATAAAAGCAATAGCGGAAATGGGCCAATGCCCAAATAACATATACCAAATGTACAGTTGTATAGCAGTGGATAACCGATAAATATTGGAAGTCTTTAAGAGTGATGAGGACACATGAAATAATTCGTAGCGAGCCCATCAATAAGTGGTGCCCCAAGTAATAAGCTCGATCTGAGTAATAGATTGCAAATAATAAGTTTAATCAAATCGAGCCAAGTCAGGTATTAGACCAATATAGCCGAGTCGTGGGAGGAATTGGTAAAAAACTCGAGACTTAGACCAGTTTGACAGAAGTAGAGAACAAGTGGACCGAGTCGGGCAGACTTGAGTCTGAGTTTACCTGAGTTAACTCAAAAGAATAGTAGTAATATGCAGTAACACGGACAACAATAACTCGCCAGATTATGATTCTGGTCTTAGTGAGGAAATGCAACAACTTGGACAACAGTTGAAGGAGATAACTCGGACCAATAATAATTAGGTTTGATGAATCAACTTTCAACTAGAACATGATTTGCGGTGGGAACAGAGAACAACAAATCAATCAGATCCAATGCCATCGAAGAGACGAGGCAGGGAAGTTTCCAACAAAATACCAGCAAGAACCTGGAGAAGCATCAATAACGGGATGTAATAACAACAATACAAGATGAAATCAAATAATCTTCCGTTGTAGCTCAGATTATGTGAGCTGTTTGGGAAGATCACGAACCTTGGTTGTCTGGTTCACTATTTTCTCAGCGGACACCTGGAACCAGTAAGATCACACCATATCAACGATCAAACAGGATAGTACCAATGAGATATTTCCAGAAATAACAAAGATACCAATTGGAGTGCTAGTTGTTGATTCTAGAAATAAGATCTCAATCTCGGTTGAGTTTCTTCTGTCAGTGTGCAGGATAACAGTAGTACCAACGAAAAGAATTCCAGAAATGATGTAGATAACATCCAAAACAAAAGTATTTTATTGGATTGTTGGCTGATGAGTAACTTTCCAAAAAAATTGGATGACAGGTTTGTGGCTTTATCCTTCGGTAGATTGAATACGCCTTACTAGATTCTTCAGTAAACCAGCCAAGGAAGATACATGCCATGTTGGAATATTTGTTTGTATCGATCGGGCCAGTCCTTGTATAAGATCCGTGCGATTGCTTTCCTAACAGGTTCTTGTTTGTATCGATCGGGCCAATCCTTGTATAAGATCCGTGGGGTTGCTTTCCTAATAGGTTTGAGCCTTTTAGTGCAATGGTTTCAACAAGGTATCAGAGCAGATTGGTCCCGTGTTCGAGTCCCGCACCCACCGAATTTTGTCCCAGTTATTTCTGGTGAATTTTTCCCGGGTTTTTTCGGTGAGTTTGTCCACGGGTTTTCACCATGCGGGGGAGTGTTGGAATATTTGTATGTATCGATCGGGCCAGTCCTTGTATAAGATCCATGCGGTTGTTTTCCTAACAGGTTCGAGCCTTTTAGCGCAATGGTTTCAATATGCCACGCCAGACTACGGAAGATAGATCTGATCCCTCAGACGATGCCAAAAACCAGAGGAAGATAATTGAGAAGAAGACATTGCTGCTACAGACAGAGATGATACTGCTGCTGATCTTCAATCAGCAACGTGCCATAGATGCGTAATCTCTACTGAATATGGCTGCTTCTATAATAGATGTATGAGAGAAGAGATTACTGAACCAAGAGAGTTCTGACCCGAGCTTAATCTAGCTTGTAACATTTGACTTACAGCGAGCAGCAACAGGGATTAAAACGACAAGTTTCTAATCAACAAGTATGGAAAGTTTTTGTAAATGCATTTCTCAAAAAAAAATAATAGGGATAAAGAAAGAAACCAAAAATATGTAATAAGATTAGAAAGGGTAGCATTTAATGATTGAAGCAGCTAATAGAATAATCAAACTCGTCTTCTGATAAATCAAAGGAACTCAAATCGAAATCCTTAATCTGCTACTACCCATCGGTGGCAGCAAATACTTCTTAAAACAGAGAAGAGAACGAGCTCTAAGGCTTAAAATATCTTCTTCATATAAACGTCTGAATACACGCAGCTTCTTATTTCTTGATTCATGAAGGGACAGAGGATCCTTCAAGACATATGCAACAAAACCATGATCATCTGTAGATCGATCATCAACTGAGCAGAATCTGATTATGTTTTACAAACTCATTCACCGAGCAGCAGTAAACAAATAGAGAAGAGGATCCTTAGAATAAGACTCACGTCTTCATGATTCATAATCTGAGCAGGGAAAAATAATTTAAATCCTAAAAATCACATCTCTGATATCATGTTGATTTTCAGCAATGGATAGAAGAAAGAAGGAGAAGTAAAAGGAAAAAGAAAAGAGACGAAAGGGAGGGAGAGAGAGCACATTTATAAAAAAAAGGAGGAATAATTAGGGTAGTTGATATCACACCCTCCTCCATAAGATATATTTATAGATTCCAAAACTACCAATATTATAAGTATACCCTTCACCCTAATAAGAGTGAAGAAGAGACAAGAAACTTAAACTAATTACATTAGTGCCACCTTAATTACATCATATCTTCCAACAGCTATCATGTGGAAGGTATAAAAGACATCAAAGTGAAGATATGTAAGGAATTCAAAATAAAAGCCTTAGACTTCTGAAATATTTTTTGGGTATTGATGTCTTCCAGTCAAAACACGGGACTATCTTATCTCAGAGGAAGTATGTTCTTGATTTTTGGAAGATAGGGCCCAAGCCCACACCACCAAGGAAGGCCCACATATCCAAGTGTGTTGGAAGATGGGCCCAAACCCATAAGATCAAGGAAGACAAGAGATATAGAAGACACAGATCAAGGAGAAGGTCCATAGGCCCATAGATTAAGGAGAAGGCCCATAGGCCCACATGCAATGATGGCAGAATGGTGTTAGGTTCTTCCCGAGCCATGGACCTGGACCTCAGAGGGAGAATCCGACCTAGACATCTGAGGGAGAATCTGACTTGTTTAATTCTAATTTCTCAATACTTGCTTTCCCTTCACCTTGACGTCCCCTAAATAGGGTTGAGGACGGAATTACAAAGTATACCCATGGGTCAAGTGGTTCACGCCACATTACATCTAAACCAAACCAAACCAAACCAAATGAAATTATATTAAAAGTAAATTAACATAATTTAATTCCTATGCCTGTGGATAACTCGTGATACTATGGAGTCCATAACATCACCCCCCTCCTGGAGAAAGAGCTTGTCCTCAAACTCAAAGTAGGGGTAGAGGTGTGGAATGCAGCTAATGGCTCCCATGTCTTGTTACTGGGATCAACATCAGCCCATTGCACTAGGATCTCTCAATCACCCTGAATGCGGCAAGCCTGTAAGACTTGTGCTAGAGTAGAAAGTACACATCCCTCATATAGTTGGGGCAGAGGTGTGTGCAGCAAGGGAGAGTCACCTTGGAAGGCCTTCAATTGGGAGACATGAAACACATTGTGAATCCTGGCCTCTGGCGGAAGCTGCAAGCGGTAGGCAATTGTACCAATACGGTTCATAACCTGAAAGGGACCATAATACTTCGGAGAGAGCTTGTGGCATTTGGAGGCTGTCAGTGACAGCTGCCTGTAGTGTTGGAGACACAACCATACATAATCTCCTGGAGAAAAGAAGACTTCCCGGTGCTTCTTGTCATAATAAAACTTCATAGTGTGTTGTGCCTCTTGGAGATGAGTGTGCACCTCATTGAGCAAGGTGTCTCTTTCTGCTAATGCTTGGTCCAAAGTGGTGACCTTGGAGGCTCCCAGTTCATATGATAAAAGGCTGGGCGGATCTCTACCATATACTACCTTGAATGGGGTTGTTCCGAGTGCACTGTGGTCGGAGGTGTTGTAACAAAATTCAGCCCAAGCGAGCCACTTAACCCATCGTTTAGGTGAGTGTTATGGACTCATTAGGGGCTTATTTTCAATTTCTATTCATTAGGGGTTTATTTGTAATTTCTATTCATTAGGGTTTTATTTTTAATTTGTTGAACATTAGGAGTTTATTTGTAATTTGTAGAACTTATGGCCTTTGGCATGTTTTCCCTAACTCCCTATATAGGGACGTGAGATGAATGAAGAAAGTAAGTATTGAGAAAATTTGATTAAACAGGTCAGATTCTCCCTCAGAGGTCTAGGTCGGATTCTCCCTTTGAGGTCCAAGGTCGAGCCTCCTTCAAGGCTCAATCCCTTCCTCCCCACGCTGGAAGAATTCGTCCGGTGGTTGATCCGAAATGGGTTGTAACAGCTTGGTATCAGAGATGTATCTTCGTTGTTTTGTGGAGGATTTGCATCGACATTTGGTGGAACAACGTCCAGTTATGGAGATACAGCATCAGGCCATGGAGGAAATCAAGACGGACATGTACGCCATGAAGGACATGTTACAGCGGATCAAACGGCTACTGGATGAGGAAATGGGTCGTGGTCAGACCCCGCCAGGCAGTTCCACTCTTCTGGCCGAGCACCACCACCATTTCCCCCCCATCCCAACCCCACGACTTCTGCGCCATCAAACCCCGCCCCCACCTAGAGCTCCTCTGCGTCCAGCACAACATCCAACCCCACCACTTCTGTGCCATCAAACCCCGCCCCCACCTAGGGCTCCTCTGTGCCCAGCACAACCTCCACCACTTCTGCGCCATCATACCCCGCCCCCACCTAGGGCTCCTCTGCACCTAGCACAACCTCCACCACTTATGCGCCATCATGCCCCGCCCCCACCTAGGGCTCCTCTGCGCCCAACACAACCTTCATCGGCCAAAATGACCATTCGGGAGCTTTGGGTCACGAAAAAGCTCCCCCAAATTTTGACACCAGACGACGGCGACCCTAAATCATGCACACCGGAGGGGTTTTTCCCCACCCCCGTCTCTCGGGAAACCATAACTCTTCCTGCACAACGGACGCTTCCAGTCCAATGGATTGCAGACTCAGAAATGCTTCCCTAACTCCCGAAATCAAAAGGCGGGGACCCAGATTTTGAGAAATTAGAAGATATTTCTGCCCAAATCCCGTAGATACAGGCTGATTTGGGTTCAACGTCCCAAATCCCCTTCTCACGGATGGCAACACCTCTTCCCGCACAGCAGACAGAAGTATTCCCTTCTGCCTCAGTTATGGCGAATCAATTCGACCCTCCCTCCTCTGTCTCCGCCAATCTACCAGCACCGGCAGCCACAAGAGTCCACCGGAAAATGAGGAAGCGTCGTCAGAAACTTGTCCGGTGGGAGGTGACTTCCGACCATCACCTCCCACTCACAATTCCCCTCTCGATAGCACCGAGGGAACCCAATTTCCAAATCGAGTGGGCATGGCTCAGCAAAAATTTTCGGGGGGAATTGGATTCAGGCCAGCTATCAGTTCCCATCTCCTTCTCGGCAATCCAGTGGGGCAACCTCATCCACGCAATCGCGAGGCATTGTCAAACTGGCACCTTCGATTCGGCTTCTCTGGTTTTTGATAGAAGGGTCAAGGCAGGTACTCAGCCCAACTCTGTTACTTATTTGTGTTTGATTCATGGTCTTTGCAATGTTGGGACAATTGATGAAGCACTAAATATCATCAAGGAAATGGTGGAGAAGGGCCTTGGTCTAACGGCTTCTACCTATACACTTCCTCTCACATCTCTCTATGAGGCTGGTCGTCTCAAGGAAGCATGTGATTGCAAATTGGGAAATCTGAACAATGTAATGAGATTGCTGAATTTCATGCAAGAGAATGGATGTGCACTGGATGAGTGGACATTTACATAACTGATTTGTGGATTCTTCAAAATGGGTACGTTGCATGTGGCTTTAGATATGTTCAATAAAATGGCAGCATGTGGATTAAATCCAAATAAGGTCAGTTATACTGCCTTAATACATGGATGTCGCAAGAGGGAGGCGATAGGCCTAGCACTATCGTTATTGGACAAGATCAAGGAGATTAGTTGTAGACCTAATGTGCATACATATAATGTGATATTTAATGGATTTTGCACACAGAATAGGTTACCAGAAGCAGAAAAGCTCTGTAAAAAAATTGCAGCACAGGGGTTGTTCCCCACTGTTGTAACCTATACAACTTTGATTGACGGGTTGTGTAAGAGTGGGGCCACCAGTTTTGCATTTAAAGTGGTTGATGAGATGATGAAGCACAATTGCCTACCAAACCATCACACTTACAACACAGTCATCTATGGATTATGTCAAGAAGTCAACGCCATGGAGGCCGAGCTTCTATTTAAAGAAATGCAAAGGAAAGGGTTGATTCCAGAACGAGTGACTTCTACTTCAGTAATAGACGGACCCTATGGTGTTTTGCTGAATGGCTTGCAGAAGGATCAACACGTTCTTGAAGAAGACCACATTGATGGCTATCTTTCCATAGGAAAGGCGAGAGGTTCTACCACTGTTTCTGGTCTCTTAGACAGGTTGTTGGAGAATGGTTGTGGGCCATATTTATATGTTACGTTACTAGTGGGTTTTTGGAGAAAGGGGTCAAGGCATTTGTCTCATACCTGCACGCTTATAAAGAGCCTCATTGCACCTTCGTATTCAGATGGAAGGACTTGCTGGTCAGACAAAGTATACTGCAGAACAACTCGGAATTGGTACTGCCTTGCAACAACAGCAGTCGCAAGTGCAGCTCTAGAGTATGGACAAAACACAACATCCGGCGCATAGTTGCTGTCCGAGATGTCGCTGAAGCTCTTCTCCTTATCTATGCAAGATCAGATACATCTAGGAGATCCATATGTGGCCCCCATGCAATATGAACACATGATTTAGTTGACAAGTTACCGGGCATGTTTCACAGTATAAATATCCTCAAATTTTTGTCAAGGGTGACGATGATATTTGTCTGAGCTCTGAGTGGGTTATGAGTTCAGGAAAACAAAAATTGCTTCTCTACTAGGTTGCTCTATTTTTGTACGAATAGGCAATTCTACATTGAGCTTGAGGACAAGCTCGTTCACAAAACAACGAAGATACATCTCAATTGTCTTGTTGACGACCTTTTGTCTGACCATCTGTCTGCGGATGGTAGGCTGAAGAGAATGCTAACGTTGTGTCCTGCAGCTTGAATAGTTCTTTCCAGAATGTACTGGTAAAGATGGCATCCCTATCACTTGTAATGGAATTAGGCATCCCATGTAAGTGGACAATATTATCCATAAAGAGCTGAGCTACATGAGCTGCAGTGTAAGGATGCACCAGAGGTATGAAATGGCCATACTTTGAGAAATGATCTACCACTACAAAGATAACGGATTTGTCGGACGATGAGGGAAGTCCATCTATGAATTCCATGGAAATATCAGACCAAACCTGTGACGGCAACTGAAGTAGTTGGAGCAACCCCGCTGGACTTAATGATTCAACTTATTCCATTGACAAATCCGACAAGCCGCCACATAATCGGCTATACTGCGCTTCATACCCCTCCAATAAAATTCCCGACTTATCCGAAAATATGTCTTTTGTCGGCCCTCATGTGTATTGTCATGGAAGGAGGCTAAAATGTTGTGAATCAGAGGTGACGTGTGGTGTAGAAAGATCCTTTTTTTGAAGAGGACCAAATTATCCTAAACCATCCAATGGTTTGTCGTTGTTCCCTGTTGGATCTCATGATATAAAGCAATAATTTTTGAGTATTGTTGTGTCTCTTCCCGTATAGAATCCAACAAGAGAGCTCTGGGCTGACTTATGGCATGTAAGTGCTGCTCTGGAATGTCCCGGCGAGATAAAGCATCAGCCCCCACATTCAAACTTTCAGGTTTATACTCCACAGTAAAGTCAAACCCCATAAGTTTACTTAACCAATGTTGTTGCGGTGAGGTAGTGAGGCGTTGCTCAAGCAGATACTTGAGGCTGCAATGATCAGTGCAAATCAGAAATGGGCACCCCAGAGATAAGGCCGCCAATGTTGTATGGCTTTCGCTAATCCGATCAGTTCCCTCTCATAAGCTACTAACTTGTGGTGGTGCTGGCCAAGTTGGCAGCTAAAATAAGAAATCGGGTGTCCCTGTTGGTGTAACACTGCACCAATACCGCCTCCCGAAGCATCACATTCCACCACAAATGACTCATCAAAGTCCGGTAGCTGCAAAACTGGGGCGGATGATAAGGCCTCTTTCAACTGCTGAAAGGAATGAGCCACTGTCTTAGACCAGGCAAAGGCATTTTTCTTTAGTAGGTAGTTGAGCGGTGCTACAATTTGGCCATAGCTGCGAATAAATTTCCTGTAATACCCAGCGAGTCCCAAAAATCCCCTTAATGCTGTAATGGATGTGGGAAGAGGCCAATCTGTGACGGCCTATATCTTACTCTGGTCGACCTTCACCCCAACTACTGAAATAACGTGGCCCAAGTAGGCCACTTCTGAGATTCCCATAGAATATTTGGACTGATTTAAAACCAAATGATGTGAGCGGATAAGAGTAAATACCTGGTGAAGGTGCTGAAGATGCTCTTCCCAACTATTGCTATATACCAAAATATCATAAAAAAATACCAAAACATATTTCCTCAAGAGAGAGGAAAATACTTAATTCATGAGGGCCTGGAATGTGGAAGGCGCATTAGAGAGGCCAAATGGCATTACGAGGAACTCGAAATGCCCGTGGTCCGTGCGGAACGTTGTTTTCTCCACATCTGATGGATGAACTCGGATATGATGACAGCCAGATTTCAAATCGAGCTTGGTAAAAATAGTAGCACCATGTAACTCATCTAGCAACTCGTCCACCACTAGGATGGGAAATTTATCTTTAATGGTATGCGCATTGAGTTGCCTGTAATCCACACAAAACCTCCACGACTTATCATGCTTGCGGACCAGTAATACCGGTGAGGAAAAAGGAGACCTGCTGGGCTGAATAATCCCCTAGGCTAGCATCTTTTGGCATTGCCTTTCAATTTCATACTTCTATAAGTGGGGGTAACGATAAGGACGCACCACTACAGATTCAGTGCCCGTTTTCAAATGGATACGGTGATCACAATGCCTAATTGACAGTAGAGCAGTAGGTTCCTAAAAGATATCCTCAAAGTCTGTAAGTAATTGAGATAACTTACTGTTGTCCATGCTTTGGACCTGAACAACCTGAAGTGCGTAGAGGGCACTGGTGCTTGTGTGCCATGCAATGTAATCTGACGGTGGTCTTCTGTAAAGGACATGGTCAGAGCCTGAAAATCCCATAATATTGGCCCCAACAGTTGTAGCCATTTAATTCCCAGTACCAAATCAAAGCCGGACAGTGGAATCACAAGGAAATCTGTAATAAATGCATGTCACTCTATATCAAAGTGTGTGGCTGGAGAGATGCCCACACTGGTAATTTTAGCCCCATTGGCTACTGATACAGAAAGGTCAGTCTGTTGCTGGACTACTAACCCAAGTTGTTCTACCACTGGTTGACTGATGAAATTATGTGTACTGCTAGAGTCAACTAAAGCAAGTAACTTTAGATGATGTAACTGGGATTTAACCTGCATGGTACTAGAACTGCACAGACCAGTCATGAGATGAAGGGAAATCTCTAGACCCTCTTGGTCTGTTTCAACAATCTCCTCCTCTCCTCTAGTAGTATGTCTTCACCATCCTCTCACAGACATATACTGAATAATCTTTTGCATTGGTGACCTTGTACATACTGTTCATCATAGTTAAAAATAAAGCCCTTGGCCTTTCTCTGATCCATCTCCTGTCTGTTCAGTTTTTTGAAGTAAGGAGCAGGTGGAGTCTAGTTAGAGCTGTCTAGGCGTGGTGCTGCATTGGCTCCAGAACGTGGAGGTCCATAATAAGGGGTTGGCACAGTGGCACTGTGCCTTCCTGGCCAAGCTGGTTTTCTGACCAGTGAATCCTTTAGCACACGCTGCTTATGCTCAATTGACCTGGCTAAATTCATAGCGTGGTCCAAATATGTAGGACCATGTAATTCAACTTCCAGTCGTAGAGCTTCTGTCAACCCAGCAGTAAAAATATGAACATACTGTGTGTGATTGAAAAACTTATTAGCGCGGGCCAACCGTTCCTGGAAGGTATTTTGATATACCTCTAGTGATCCAGTATGCTTATAATTGATTAATTCGCCCAATGGATTGCTACTAGCTGGAGGACCAAACCTCATCATGCATGATTGTCTAAAAGTAGCCCAATCCTTAACCAATTGGTCATTTCGGAATTGGTGTTACCATAGAAGCACTTCATCGAGCATGTGGTAGGCAGCCAAATAAACTTTCTCATCCGTAGGTGTTTTTTGATGATAAAAGAATTGATCAGACTTGGTTAACCAAATCAAGGGGTCCTTAGACCCATCATATGTAGGAAAGTCTAGTTTTAAATAGTTGGGAACCGTATTTGGTCCCTGAGCAGTAGGCCCCCATATGGGGATTGTGATGACACATTGGTGGTGGTGGAGGAGGTGGTGGGTGGTATTGATGGTGGTCGGCCAATGGAGAGTAGGCTGCCGGCGGTTGTGCTCGAGTACCACTATCATCTTGTCGCCGAAGAAGAGCTTGGATGGCGGCATCCAGGGATTCAGCCTGAAGGTCTGTCCTCTGGCTTATCTTCCACTAATTGCCCCAAATCCTCAGGGAAAGAGGAATCCCCAAGGGTGGACCTGTCTGATACTAAGTTGTTAGGTTCTTCCTGAGCCATGGATTGAGTCACCGTTCTTTCCACTCTTCCTTCCATATTGGTTCTTGACGCTGGAAGAGGATTCTTGTTCCTTGAACGTGGAATGATGGAAATAGGAATGGAATAATTGAGCTTTGAAGGAAGCTTGACCTAGACCTCTGAGGGAGAATCCGACCTAGACCTCTGAGGGAGAATCTAACTTGTTTAATTCTAATTTCTCAATACTTGCTTTCCCTTCACCTTGACGTCCCCCTAAATAGGGTTGAGGACGGAATTACAAAGTAGACCCATGGATCAAGTGGTTCACGCCATGTTACATCTAAACCAAACCAAACCAAATGAAATTACAGTAAAAGTAAATTAACATAATTTAATTCCTATGCCCGTGGATAACTCGTGATGCTATGGAGTCCATAACAGATGGTAAATAAATGGTCGTCTCATAGAGATGGCATTGATGTAATTAGATTAAAGTTCCAGGGTTAAAACCCTAAACCCTAAGTTCAAGGGTATTATTAATACAATAGTTTCATTAATCTATAAATAGAGCTTTAGGGGGAGGGTTAGGACATCAAGTCCATAACCTCTTCTTGTTGTTGTTTTCTCCCAATGGGTCTCTCTCCCTTTTTCTCCAACTACATCCATGGAGTCCTGAAAATCAACATAGTATCAGAGCATTGATTTTCAGGATTCCCATCTATGGTTTTTAGAATCAAAGAAACCCATTATTTTTTTCTTTGCTCATATTGTTGTTAGTTTTTTTTTTGTCATATTATTGTTATTGTTTTTTTTCTCTGCTTCATTAAGTCTGGTTTTATCTGCCATCCTACTATTCGGTCTTCCCGCCGTTTCTTGCAGCCAACTAAATAACCCATACTGCTTCATGGTGTGAATATTCTAAATTTTCTATGTTAACAATGTTGTTGTTGTTGAGATTTCTTCCCTTACGAAGAAATATAATCTTACCTTCTCAGTACATATTCTGTAATCTCTGTAATTATGTGATTTTCATTAATCACTCAAAACTCTCTATGTATAGTTTGTAAAAAGGCTATTTAAGCCGACGATGTTAATGAGAAAATATGAAAGAAATTGAAGTCGTATTCTGTAGTTGGTATCAGAGCAGGAGGATCCTTCTCCTTCTCCTTCTCGTCGCCGAATAACAAAGCAAAATCTCTGTCCCGTAGTCTCTCCCATAGTCGAAGAAGAGAGTTGCAACACTGTCGCCAAAAAAAAAAAAAAGAGCAGGTCTGCTACGTGAATGAAGATGACATTGTTTGTGTTTCTCTTCGGCCATCGCTGTTACACCAAACCGCCGCAACCCGAACTCCCAAAATTCACCGATGAATAGCCGCCAAACCACCTTCCAGCGATCGGCACCAGCGTCATCGACGCAGAAGACGAAGAGTAGCACCAACGTCTCGAGCACGATTTATCTCCGTCGTTGCCCCCACTCCAGAGGACCGTTCGGACGACACCGATGACTGAAGTGGAGCCATCGCTCGACCTTTTAGTGTACCGCCAGTCTGAACATCACCGGCGAAGAAGAAGCCGCATCGTCAATGAAGAAGATGAAGGTACAAAAAAAAAATTGCTTCCATTAACTTAGGTCCCACATTTTATTTTTCTGGCGAGTCGCGACAACTTCTTGAACCGGACCAAAAAAAGATACCCAACCCGAGTCAACCTATTGGCAGACCGAACCAGACCAGTTCTTGGACCAGATCAGACCGGAATAAAATTATTCAGAAAACGAACTGGACCAGTTCTCTGCCCGGACCAAAATCAGAAATCCAAACCGGGTCAACCTAGCGAACAGAAAGCGGGCCAGACCAGTATTTTTTGGGTGATCATTACCGATCCACTGATCTTCTTGCATCATGTCGAAGGAATCAAAATCTGAGCGTATTTGTAGTCACTATGGTGAGACTGGGCATACAAAGTCAAGATGTTATGAACTTATTGGGTATCTAGAATGGTGGGATCCTACTAAAGCTCCTCGCAAACGGAACACTAAACCAAATAATCATGCTTCCGTTACAGTAGCAGAACACTCCACCTCTACTACATCGGGTAAGGTTCTTAATACTTCCACTCCTAGTAGAAATAGTAAATGGATAATTGATTTTGGTGCTACTGATCATATGACCTTTGACAATCAACATGTTGAAATTATGAAACCATCTGAACAACATATTGTATCTATAGTAAATGGTACTCCCTCTCACGTTATTGGAGAAGGTTCCATCACCCTCACTGAAAATATGAGTCTTGATTCTCTATTAGTTGTTCCAACCCTCAATCATAATTTATTATTAGTGGATCAAATAACTCACACTTTGCATTGTAATGTGATTTTTTGGCTTAACCATTGTGTGTTTAAGGATATTCGAACTCGGAAGCCAATTGGTTATGGTACTAGAAGGGGAAAACTCTATTACCTTGATCTGAAGCCAGAGAGTTCTCATCAATTAGCTCAAGCATTCTCCGTGAATAAATCTGCAGAAAATGAGATTTGGTTATGGCATAAAAGGTTGGGTCACTCATCTTTTGGTTATTTAAAGAAACTGTTTCCAAAACTATTTATTAGATTATCTGTTTCAGATTTTAAGTGTGAGGTATGTCAATTGGCTAAAAGCCATCGTGTTCCATTTCCCATAAGCATGAATAGGAGTCCAACACCCTTTATGATTATCCACACAGATGTATGGGGTCTAGAAAATATAGCCTCTTTGACTGACAAATAGTGGTTTGTTTCCTTTATTGATGATCACACCCGGATGACTTGGATTGGCTTAATGAGCTCACAAAGTGAAGTTAGTTCATTGTTTAAACAATTTCACAAAATGATAGTCACTCAGTACCATTCCACAATATAAACTCTCCGTAGTGACAATGGTGGAGAATTAGTTAATCAAGGTTTGAAAGAATATCTAGATGATCATGGTATTAGTCATCAAACTACTTGTCCATACACCCCTTAGCAAAATGGGGTTGCAAAGTGAAAGAACCGCCACCTTCTTGAGGTTCTTCGTGCTTCCTTGTTTGAAGCTCATATGTCGGCTAGTTATTGGGGTGAAGCCATCACAACTGTAGCTTATCTTATCAACCGAATACCCTCGAGTGCGTTACAATTCAAGACTCCCTTGAGTGTTCTTCATGAAACTATAAGTTCACCTGTTGTGCCGAATCTGCCACCTAGAGTTTTTGGGTGTGTAGCCTTTGTTCATCTCCATAAGCCATTGAGAAATAAATTGGAACCCCGAGCTCTCAGGTGTGTCTTTGTTGGTTATGCTCAACATTAGAAAGGTTATCGTTGTTATCATCCTCCCTCTTGCAAATTGTATGTCACTCTTGATGTGGTATTTCATGAAGATCACTTGTATTATTCTACTCCCGAATCTTCAATTCAGGGGGAGAACAAGATTGAATTGTAGACCCTTAATCATCATTTGGATATCTTGGATACTACAAGTGGTAAGTATTCATATTACAGTAGTGAACATCAAAATGATACAAATGAGCATGATTCACAGGATGGAGATAAACAAGACCAGATGGAAGGGATGCAACTAGAGTCTCAACCGACGTCTTCACAGGATGGAGACAGACAAGACCAGATGGAAGTGATGCAACTAGAGTCTCAGCCAGCATCTTCCCCCCTTCATAATGTACCAATGGATCAATTGCCTTCTGAGTCCAAGTCCATGTCTGAGCCTCAGGTAAGTTCCGAAACTCAACTAAGAGTGATACCTCATAAAACCATAAGAGGAAAACCTAGAGTCAATTATGAACCCCTTTTCACCTCTAAATCTCAGTATCCCATGCATAATTTTGTGTCTTATCATAGATTATCAAAGGCAAATGAAGTATTTGTGAATCAATTATCTGCTTGATCTATTCCTAATAGTGTACAGGAAGCCTTTAAAGATCCTAAGTGGAAAGAAGCTATGAATGAAGAAATGAGGTCCCTCCAAAAGAATTCAACATGGGAAGTGGTTGGCCTACCTGTAGGAAAGACACTAGTCTGATGTAAGTGGGTATTTACCATTAAATTATAAAGCCGATGGCACCATTGAAAGGTTCAAAGCAAGGCTTGTTTCCAAAAGATATATTCATACCTATGGGATTGATTATATGGAGACATTCACACCAGTGGCCAAAATCAATACTGTTCGGATTCTACTATCTCTGGCTATGAATCTTAACTGGCCCTTATATCAGTTTGATGTTTAAAATGCATTGTTGCACGGAGATCTCCAAGAAGAAGTATATATGGAATTACCTCCTGGATGTATTATGCAAAACAAAGGATGCAAAAATGTATGTAAATTGAGGAAATCCCTATATGGTTTGAAGTAGTCCCCGAAGGCGTGGTTTTGAAGGTTCACAAATTTTATGAAATATATCGGATACAAGCAAAGCAACTTAGATCATACTCTCTTCCTAAAATATAACAAGGAGGCCATCACAACTCTTATTGTGTATGTTGATGATATGATAGTAACTGGGAATGATCCAAAAAAAAAGAAAGCATTGCAAAGTCATCTTGCTAGAGAGTTTGAAATGAAAGATCTTGGCTACTTAAAATATTTTCTTGGTATTGAAGTATCAAGATCCAATGAGGTAATTTTTCTATCTCAACGAAAATATGCTTTGGATTTATTGAAGGAAACTGGTATGACAACATGTAGTCCAGTCAGTACTCCTATGGAAGAAAATTTGAAATTGGGAACACATTCAGATCAAGTCCCTGCTAACAAAACGTTATCAGAGACTAGTTGGGAGGTTAATGTATCTTGCACATACTAGACCAGATTTAGCTTATGTACTAAGCGTGATTAATCAGTTTATGCACTCTCCAAGTGAAGAACATATGAATGTCGTCAACCGTATCTTGCGCTATTTGAAATCATCTCTAGGAAAAGGAATTTTGTTTAAAAAAGGAGATGACTAGAAAATTGAAGGTTATACCAATGCTAATTGGGTTGGGTCAATAGAGGATCGACAATTTACATCTGGATATTTCACATTTGTAGGTAGAAATTTGATTACTTGAAGAAGTAAGAAATAAGAGGTTGTGTCTAGATCGTCAGCTGAAGCCGAATACCAGAGAATGGCCAAGGCAATATGTGAATTATTAGGGATAAAAAATCTCCTACAAGAACTACACATTGAGCAAACAAGTCCTATGAAATTATACTGTGATAGTAAGGCAGCGTGTGATAGTGCCTACAACCCAGTCCAACATGATAGAACTAAACACGTTGAAGTTGATAGATACTTTATTAAGGAAAAACTAGAAGTCCCTCATGTTGGGTCTCAAGATCAGCTTGCCGATGTGCTGACTAAGGCAGTGTCTTACCGAGCTTTTTACAATTATCTCGACAAGTTGGGCATGAGTGATATCTATGACCAACTTGAGGGGGACTGTTGAGATTTCTTACCTTACGAAGAAATATAATCTTACTTTCTCAGTACATATTATGTAATCTCTATAATTAAGTGATTTCCGTTAATCACTCAAAACTCTCCATGAATAGTTTGTAAAACAGCTATTTAAGCCAACAATGTGAATGAGAAAATATGAAAAAAATTGAAGTCGTATTCTTTAGTGTTGCAACTCCAATTGCTATGAATCCTATGACTTGTTCATTCTCAGTTGCAAGAAAATTTAAGTAGTCGCTGCTCCATTTTTGAATTCATGGTTTGGGCATGTTGTGGAGCCGTGAATTGATGTACTCATTTGAAATTTCTGGATCTGGTTCTGCACAATCAAGGTCACATCTATCCTTCGTTGGCGTGAATATTTTCTGTTGATCCAATGCTAACTATGCTCGCTGTTTGGTGCCGCTGCCGAAGAAGAAGAAGAAGATTGTTTGTTGCCATTGCCAAAGAAGAAGAAGACGACTGTAGAGAGCTGTTTGTGCGTTACTGTTCCTCTCTATTCGGTTGATGGGGAAGACGACCCACCATCGCTGGAGAAGACGACTCTGCTCCCGAGACTCCCAGAAAATCCCATTGTTGTTGTCCATCCCATCAACCGTAATATCGTTCCAGAAATCAACAATCACCATCAAGAATTATTTGCTGCTGCTTATTATCTTCCAGCCAGCACACTCTCTGCTGGAAATATCAATTTCGGAAAGTCCTTCGCTAATTCCTCTCCTTGCACCAGCTCCGTTGCAGTTGTTGGTCATTAATAGATGAATTGAAATTTTTTTGGAAAGCAACCAGAGGTACCTTCCGTCTTTCCTCTCAAAAAACATGCTGCTAATTTTTTGGTTTTGTTTCATCACCACTGGGTTGCCGTTTTGGGAGGACAAAGACACTAACTAGATTAATTTTTCCATTTCTATTTCTGGATAGTATCTTCGCTGCTGCTATCCATCGGGAGTCTCTGGTTTTCGCCGGAGAAGAAGGTGTTGCCAAATTTCATGTTTCCTAAGTTAGGAAACTAATTAAATCTGGGCCGGATTATTCTGCCGCAACCTGGATCATGTGAGTTTACCCAGCGAACCCACCAAGATTTTAATCTTCTACTTGAGCCGCACCAACCAGTATTCCGAGTTAACTTGGACCAACTCGGATAGAGTCAACCCGGTCCAGGTCAACTTAGTAACTCAACTTAGACATGGCTCACTTATTTTCTGCCTCAGTATACGTGTCCAAGTTTTATACATATTTCGGCGCAACTCGGTATTTTTTCTCTGGCTGAATTATTATTTTGAAGAATTGACAGATTATTCCTTGGTCAACATATTATTTGGTACAAATATTTGCATTAGATTATTTCATTGGTCAATTTTACAAGGATTATTTTGGTTCGTGTTATAGGGGCCCAAGCCCATTTCAGTAATTGTTATTGTGTCTCTTTTGATGAGACATTATTATTGAAGAAGAGGTGGTCTCATACCATCATTTATTTGTCCCCGTCAAAAATATCAAATGTCAATGGTTAGGATTCCATGACGGAGGAACTTAATACCCCCATAAAAATATCAAATGCCAATGGTTGGGATTTCATGACGGAGGAACTTAATACCCCCGTAAAAAATATCAAATGTCAATAGTTGGGATTCCATGACGGAGGAACTTAATACCCCGTCAAAAATATCAAATGTCAAACGTTGGGACACCATGATGGAGGAACTTATTATTACATCTATGTTACTCCCCCCCCCCACATTAATGTCATATTACTCTACCACTTGAGAGTCGTTGTCCTGTAAAAGGACATGGTGGTGGAGGTGGACATTTCAGAGTAATGGTGATAGATACATTACCTATCGAAGAGGGAGTGTGCCCTACATCCAGCATGAGTTAAGACTGGAGTATGGAGCAATGTCTTATCAGTTATGAGTGATTTACTCTCACTTATATTATGCCAGTTAGACCTCATGAACGAGAGCACCAGCGTGAGGTCCGTATTGGAAGATGAAGGCATATTGGAAGATGTACTATTTTATACAAAAACGATTTTATATGTTATTTGCAGCAAGTTGGGAGTTCATGTTGTTCTCTCACCCCCAACTTGAGGGGGAGTGTTGGAAGATAGGGCTCAAGCATACATGACCAAGGAAGGCTCACATATCCAAGTGTGTTGGAAGATGGGTCCAACCCCAAAAGACCAAGGAATACCCATGCATCCAAGAGATATAGAAGACGGGCTCAAGGCCCAAAGATCAAGGAGAAGGCCCATAGTGATGAGGACATCAAGCCTGCACGGAATACTCATGAACCAAGTCAAGTTCCAATTGGTCCAATGATGAGGGCACGAGCTAAAAGATTCAAAGAAATGCTGAATAACTTAATCCGGAGAGTTCTACAACAAGAAGAGAGTGTGGTTACTACGGAAGGGAAACGAAGGCTGGTTTCACTTATCAAAGTTGATCCGGAAGAAAGTCCAATTGCCATACACGTGCATTGAGGAAGCGCATGTGGTTAGAAGATCTTGTGGGACCCACGAGGATATAAACGAGTTGGAAATTCATCCTAGAAGGGCATGTGGTTAGAAGATCTCATGGAATCCACAAGGATATCCATGAATTGGCAATTAATCTTGGAAGATCACGTGGGAATATATTAAGTTTCTATTTACGCTAAGTTACCTTAATTTTTCCTTTAATTGAATTTAATTAGGGAAGGGATTTATTTACATGATTTTGACGTCCTCCATTATAAATAGAGGGCTTGTAAACGAAATGGGGACTTTTGATCATTATTGATATTGAGAGATTATTCTTCTTGAGTTCTTGAAGGAAGTTTTTGAACTTATCAGGGTTTTTCCTGTGGCGTTCAAAACGACTTATCAAACGGATTGTCCATCCCCGTTTGTAGAATCTTCACTATACCAAGGTTCTTGCTTTGCTAAGCAACGAGTCATGGTTTCCATCCAAACTTGAAAGGTCTTGGGGACGATTACCTGAGGTTTTGTGTTATGGACTCCATAGCATCTAGAGTAGCAGGTAGTCGTAGAGGATAATTTATGTAATTTTTTGAATGTTCTCTTAGGTGGCATTTATGTAGTTTCTTTTAGAACTTGGGTTTTTACGTTGGTTGTGTAAGGGGGCATTCCTATTATTTATAGGGGCGTCATTTGAATGGAAAGGGAAGCTTGGAGTCATAGGTAAATGAGATTGGGTTCTCTCTCTCGCAAGGCCTGAGATCGGATTCTCTCTCCCAACGAGGTCCAAGGTGCAAGCTTCCTTCAAAAGCTTGGTTATCCCTTACGGCCGTTCATCTCCCCCTTCTCCTCCTCCATTCTGAGCTCCTCTATTTTCATCACTTCCATCTAATCTTCTGAACTATTTTTGTCTTCGATTACCTTCCTCCACAACCTCTCTTACCCCACCAACAGACACATCTTCTTCCCTTCCCTGTCGAGTTCCAGCAGCCTGACGGTTCATCTCCTTGTTGGAACTCACCGTGACTTGTCACCTTCCATGCGAACTTCTCTGTCGCCATTGGGCGTTCCAAGCATCCTAAACACAGATCTTCACCATCTCTAAACCTAGAAGACCGAGAAGAGCGTAGGGTGACTCGATCCATGGCTAGAGATCTTAACATTTCATCACGGATTGACGTGGTTCGTATCAATTGGTATCAGAGCTTTGGTTTATCAGGTTTGTCTATCCTTTTGTTTTGTTATTCCTGTCTATTTTTTTTCGTCCTTGTCAAAGTTGCTCGTTTCTTTTGGTTTAGGTATTTCGGCCATTAAAAAATAATATATATATATATATATATTTGGCCATATTGTTATTCTCGACGTTCTTGATTTCTATCCTATTCTCGTCTTTCTTGATTTCTAGCCTTTCCTCGGTATTAGGTTTGAGTCCACTTTGTTTAAGAACCCTAGAAACGTGAATTTAGGGTTCTAATGTTTCAAAAAAAGAAAAAAAAGGTTTCCAAATTCTCCTTTGTCTTGTTCTTTGATAATCGTTTAATATCCTTTGTCTTGATACTCGTTTAATATACTGTGTTTCATTCCTTGATACACATTACTATGATATATCCGAAAAGAAAAGAAAAGAAAAGAAAAGAAAAGGAAGGAAGAAAAAGAAGCGGATCCGAAAAAAAAAAAATTGCTCTTAAAATTCTTTGTTCTAATCTTGTTTCTTATGTTCTACAACCCCTTTTTCCAAAACCCCATGCTTGAGTGTCAAAAATCATCACATTTCAGGCACAAAATTTGATTTGTTTGGTCTGTTCTCGTTTTGATTCACTGCTGGAATTCCTTATTCTTGTTTGATTAGTTTCAAAAGAACTTAAAGAAGAATACAAGTGGATTGGTGAGGGAGTGTGGTGAAGTTCCTTTTTCTTTGCATAATTTTTTGTGTGTGTGTCTAACCTTATTTGCAGAGCTCGAAATCATGTCGTACAATCAAGAGAAAAATACAAACGAAGAGAGTCCATCGCCCTTTGTTCCGAAGCTAAAAATGCAAGCATTATTGGGGGAGATGAGACAGATGATGAGGGAAGAGTTGGAAGAAATACATGGGAGGTTGGAAAGGGTAGAAGAGGGAACACAGAGGGTGTAGTCTCTACTTGTTCCAAACACCTCAATGAGGAACAGGCTGCATCGAAGGGAAATTGAAGATATGGGCGAATTTGAAGGTGACAATTTAGAAGAGTCTGATAGGATGTCAGTGGGCAGCCATAGCAGATATGGCCCGAATAGAGAAGCTCGGAACCAGGTAGACAACAACTTGGGAAATATCAAGCTGAAAATTCCTGCTTTTCAAGGAAAGAGTGATCCTGAAGCCTACCTCGAGTGGGAAAAAAAGATGGAATTTGTTTTTGATTGTCACAATTACTCCGACTTAAAAAAGTTAAAACTAGCTGCCATTGAATTTACAGATTATGCTATTTTATGGTGGGACCAGTTGTGCATCAATAGGAGACTAAATGGAGAACGTCCTATTGAAAATTGGGATGAAATGAAGAGGGTGATGAGACAACAGTTTGTACCCAATCATTACTACCGGGATCTATACCTCAAGCTGCAAGGTCTCTATCAAGGTAACCGAAGCGTTGATGAATATTATAAAGAGATGGAGATGGGAATGATTAGAGCTAATGTGGAGAAGGATCGAGAGGAGACAATGGCCAGATTTTTAAATGGGTTAAATCGGGAGATTGCTAACACAATTGAAATACACCATTATGTGGAATTGGAATATTTGGTGCATATGGCTATCAAAGTTGAGAGGCAACTCAAGAGGGGTGGTATACGGCCAAAAGCAGCTCCACAGAGTTCAAATACAACACCTTGGAGATCAAACTACCCAAAGAAGGAAGGCACTTCATCCACCTTCAAGGCCAAACCAGAGCCCAAAGCAGCCACCACTACCATGGCTTCTCAAAGTAAATCAGTCCCTCTTTCGACTCGTTCTAGTGAGATTAGATGTTTTAAATATCAAGGGAGAGGACACATAGCTAGTCAATGCCTGAATAAGCAAATTATGGTGATCCTTGAAAATGGTAAGATTGAGTCCGAAGACGAAGATGATCTAGTTGACATGCCACCATTTGAGGACGCTCCCATGATGAGGAGTTCGGGGTAGATCATGGTGAGATGCTTTCATTAGCCGCATGACGAGCCTTAAACTTGCAAGCTCAAGAAGAGAAAGAAGAAGTACAAAGTGAGAACATCTTTCACACTCGTTGTCATTTGAAAGACAAGGTATGTGGTGTTATTATCGATGACTGTAGTTGCACTAATGTTGTTAGTACTTCCATGGTTGAAAAGTTAGGGCTCATGACACTTAACCACCCTCATCCATACAAGTTGCAATGGTTGAATGATAGTGGTGAAATAAGGGTCATAAAGCAGGTCGTGGTACCATTTCGAATTGGTAAATATGAGGATGAATTATTGTGTGATGTGGTACCAATGCAAGTTGGACATCTACTCTTAGGAAGACCGTGGCAATTTGACCGACGTGTGCAGCATGACAGCTTTACCAAAAAGTACTCATTCACGCACAATCAGCGGACAATCACTCTAGTTCGGTTGACCCCAAAAAAAATCTATGATGATCAAGTGAGGTTGCAACAATCGAGTGATAAAAAAAATCGAGGGATCAAAATAATTTGAGAGAGCAAAAGAATGAGAGTACAAAAAAAAGTGAGGTTGTGCATAGTGAGAGTGAGAGAAAAATAGAGAGACAAGAAAATGACACAGACAAGAAAGAGACTAGGCCAAAGAGGGAAAAATAGAGAGAACAGAAAGAGACACGGCCAGAGAGGGGAAAATAGAGAGAAAAGAAAGAAAATTCAATGAAAAAATGAGTGAGGTGAAGCGAACGATGATTTCAAAATGACCGATGATTGTACTCATGTACAAGGAGGCTCTTTTAAACACTAACCAACTTGACGTTGCGCTGCCTAGTGTTGTTGTTTCTCTCTTGCAAGAGTTCGAGGAGTTGTTACCCGAGGAGGTGCCACATGGGTTACCACCTCTTCGAGGGATAGAACACCAAATTGATTTCATTCCCAGTGCATCCATTCCAAACCGACCAGCATATAGGAGCAACCCAGAGGAAACAAAAGGGCTTCAAAGGCAAGTTGAAGAATTGATGGAGAAAGGGCACGTGAGAGAAAGCATGAGTCCTTGTGCAGTGCCAGTGATTCTAGTGCCTAAAAGGATGGCAAATGGAGGATGTGTGTTATTTGTAGGGCCATCAACAACATAACGGTAAAATATCGACATCCTATCCCTCGTTTAGATGATATGTTAGATGAGCTGCATGGTTCTTGTGTGTTTTCAAAAATAGATCTTAAGAGTGGGTATCATCAAATATAAATGAATGAAGGAGATGAATGGAAGACAACATTTAAAACTAAATATGGATTGTATGAATGGCTAGTCATGTCGTTTGGATTAAGTAATGCACCTAGTACTTTCATGTGCTTAATGAATCATGTTTTGCGTGCTTTCATTGGTAAATTTGTTGTTGTTTATTTTGATCATATTATCATTTATAGCAAGAATATGCAAGATCATGTCTCACATTTGCATTCCGTTCTGGAGGTGCTTAGAAAGGAGAAGTTATGCGCTAACCTCAAAAAGTGTACTTTCTGCACCGATAAGATTGTTTTTCTAGGTTTCGTTGTGAGTGCTAAAAGTATTGAGGTTGATGAAGAGAAGATCAAAGCCATCCAAGAGTGGCTGACCCCCTCCAATGTAGGTAATGTTCAAAGTTTTCTTGGACTTGCTAGTTTTTACAGGAGATTCGTGAAAGATTTTAGCACCATTGTGGCACCACCTACCGAAGTTATCAAGAAGAATGTTGCGTTCAAATGGGGTGAAGAACAAGAGAAGGCGTTTCAGCTTTGTAAACATAAGCTTACTCACGCTCCTTTTACTTTTTTTACTTAATTTTTCTCTAACATTTGAAATTGAATGTGATGCTTCTGGTGTAGGAATAGGTGTTGTGCTGATACAGGAAGGAAGACCATTTGCGTACTTTAGCGAGAAGCTCAGCGAGGCTGCACTTAACTACCCCACTTATGACAAAGAGTTGTATGCCTTGATTCGCACATTAGAGACATGGCAGCACTATTTATGGCCAAAAGAGTTTGTGATTCGTACAGATCATGAATCTTTGAAACATTTGAAAGGTCAACACAAGCTAAACAAGAGACGTGCTCAAAGTGTTGAGGTCATTGAAACTTTTCCATTTGTCATTCGGTATAAGCAGGGTAAGGAAAATGTGGTTACGGATGCACTGTCACGTAGGTATACCTTAATCTCTACTCTTGATGCTAAATTTCTTGGTTTTGAGCACATTAAGGAACTTTATCAAGATGACCATGTTTTTTGGGGAAATTTATGGTGCTTGTGAAAAATCTGTAGAAGGTAAGTTCTATAGGCATGAAGGCTTCTTGTTTCGAGAGAATAAATTGTGTGTGCCTAATTGTTCAATGAGAGACTTGTTAGTTCAAGAATCCCCATAGTGGGGGTTTAATGCACTGTCACGTAGGTATACCTTTAATGCTAAGACTCTCGCTATTTTGCAGGAGCACTTCTATTGGCCACACATGAAATTGGATGTTGAGAGAATTTGTGGTAGATGTGTCAATTGTTGGCAAGCAAAATCGAGGGTTCAGCCAAATGCTCTTTACACCCCCCTATGTATTCCCATTTCTCCTTGGATTGATATTTCGATGGACTTTGTTTTGGGTTTACCTAGGAGTCGAAGTGGGAGGGACTCAATCTTTGTGGTTGTAGATCGGTTTTCTAAGATGGCACATTTTATTCCTTGTCATAAGATTGATGATGCTTCTCATGTTGCAGATTTGTTCTTTAGGGAGATTGTCAGGTTACATGGCATGCCTCGAACAATCGTGTCAGATCGGGTTGCTAAGTTCTTGAGTTACTTTTGGAAGACTTTATGAGAAAAACTAGGAACAAAACTTCTGTTTTCTACTACTTGTCACCCTCAAACCGATGGTCAAATAGAAGTAGTTAATAAGACTTTATCCACTTTGTTGAGGGTTGTCATTGGTAAGAACATTAAGACGTGGGAGGATTGTTTACCACATGTTGAGTTTGCTTATAATCGTACCATCCATTCTGCTACTCAGTGCTCACCGTTTGAAATTATTTATGGTTTTAATCCTTTAACTCCTTTAGATTTATCACCTTTACCTGTTTCGGTGCATGTGAACTTAGATAGCAACTCCATGAGAGGGTTCGGGTCAACATAGAGAGGAGGACCGAACAATACATCAATCAAGCTAACAAGGGACATCACAAGCTTGTTTTTTAGGCCTGTGATTGGCTGTGGTTACATATGAGGAAAGAAAGATTTCTAGCACAAAGACGTTCTAAGTTGTTACCCCGAGAAGACAGACCATTTTAAGTGCTAGAAATGATCAATGACAATGCTTATAGACTTGACTTACCTGGTGAGTACAATGCTAGTGCTACATTCAATGATACTAATTTAAGTCCTTTTGATGTAGGTGACGATTTGAGGACAAATCCTTCTCAAGAAGAGGGGAATGATGAGGACATCAAGCATGTATGGAATACTCATGAACCAACTCAAGTTCCAATTGGTCCAGTGACAAGGGCACGAGCTAAAATATTCAAAGAAATGCTGTGTAACTTAGTCCAAAGAGTTATACAACAAGAAGAGAGTGTGGTCACTACGGAAGGGAACAAAGTCTTGTTTCACTTATCAAAGTTGATCCGGAAGAAAGTCCAATAGCCATACACGTGCATTGAGGAAGCGCATGTGGTTAGAAGATCTCGTGGGACCCACGAGGATATCAACGAGTCGGCAATTCATCCTAGAAGGGCATGTGGTTAGAAGATCTCGTGGAATCCACAAGGATATCCACGAATTGGCAATTAATCTTGGAAGATCATGTGGGAATATATTAGGTGTCTATTTACGCTAAGTCACCTTAAGTTTTTCCTTTAATTGAATGTAATTAGGGAAGGGATTTATTTACATGATTTCAATGTCCTCCATTATTGTAAACGGTGTGGGGACTTTTGATCATTATTGATATTGAGAGATTATTCTTCTTGAGTTCTTGAAGGAACTTTTTGAACCTATCAGGGTTTTTCCTGTGGTGTTAAAAATGATTAATCAAACGGATTGTCCATCCACATTTGTGGCGTCTTCACTATACCAAGGTTCTTGCTTTGCTAAGCAACGGGTCGCAGTTTCCATCCAAACTTGAAAGGTCTTGGGGACAATTACCAGATTCGGTATTGGGTTTCGTCATGGGTTGACATGGTCCGTATCACATAGGCCTACATACAATGATGGCAAGATGGTAAATAAAGGGTCATCTCATAGAGATGGCATTGATGTAATTAGATTAAAGTTCCAGGGTTAAAACCCTAAACCCTATGTTCAGGGGTATTATTGTAATACATTAGTTTCATTAATCTAAATAGAGTTTCAGGGGGAGGGTTAGGACATCAAGTCCATAACCTCTTCTTCCTTCTGTTTTCTCCCAATGGGTCTCTCTCCCTTTTTATCCATGAGCTAAATCAACGGAATCCTGAAAATCAACATTGATCTACTAGAAGACACATGGATGATGGGATGTCGACAGACACATACACCTACGAATGCTAACACAAAGTTTTATGCAAGCTCTGGTGAAAATGTAGATGTGGGAAAATATCAGTGACTAGTGAGGAAACTTGTTTATCTTACAGTGACCAGATCAAATATAGCATATGTTATAAGTGCAGTTAGTAAGTACATGCTTAAACCACAAGGTATTCACTAGAAAGCTCTAGAGAGGATCCTCCGATATTTAAAATGAGCTCCATGCAAGGACTTCTATATAAATATCATGGTCACCTCAACATTGAAGGATTTGCAGATGTAGATTAGGTTGGATCACCTGATGATAGGAAGTCTACTTTTGGGCATTGCACTTTAGTTGGAGGGAACTTGGTTAGATGGAAGAGTAAAAAGCAGAGTATAGTTGCAAGATCTAGTACTAAAGCAAAATATAGGGCCATGGCCCATGCAGTCAATGAGCTTCTATAGATCCAGTCCCTCCTTACTGAATTAGTGTTCTTCAAAAAGATTCCTATGGAACTCTATTATGACAACCAGGCAGCCGTCCACATTACTTCATATCCAATCTTCCAAGAGAGAACAAAACATATTGAAGTAGATTGTTGTTTCGTACGAGAAAAATTTTAAGTTGGCATTATATCTCTCAAACATGTTTCATCTCAAGGACAAGTAGTAGATATACTCACAAAGTAGGTCACATGGAAGATACGAACCACTATATTGAGCAAGTTGGGTATTTATGAAAGATGTAACCTGAGTATAGTGTCAATGATGTAAAATATCTTTATTTCTTGTCCATTTTCTCCCTTCTTAAGGTAAAAGGGCATTGATGTAAATTTGAAAGATATAGTATATTATAAATACATGTTGAGGGGGAGGATTAGGAATCACTTAACCTAATCCTCCTTCCCTCCTCTCTCACTCTCTCATGGCCGGCCTGTCTTGTTTTCTCTTTATCCTTCTCCTTCCTCTCATGCATCTCTTCTTTCTATCTCTCTTGTTATTCTCTTCTCTCTTAATCTAGTTTGTTTACAAGAAACTACATGGGATCCTAAACCTAACACTTGTAATGTATGATCTATCATGCTTGAGATGATTGATCAATCCCCCTTTGATTGATCAATAACCATCATAACAGAGGATTTTTTAAGTCATCCATGCTTCATTTCTATCATTTGAAATCATTCCCAATCATAGTCCTAAAACCCTAAAAATCATCCTCACCCTCCCATAGCCAAAATTTGTGGTTCTTGGTGGGTTTCATGGTGGATTTTGTCCTCCAAATCACTGCAAACGCTACTACGAGCCCAAATGCCCTTCTCTACCATCTTTCAATGTGCATAAACTCCTACCTTGGGTTTATCCTTCCTCTATACAATTTTCCAACCTTCAATTGACCATGGTGTGAACCAAGCAGACAACATGACTTGAAATATGGAGTGTCCCTTCCAAACATCCCGATTGGAAGGATATTTTTGAACAAAGATCACAAGAAGCCAATACATAGAATTGTTTGTTGAGTGTGCGTGGTGATGCCTTCAACATTGGACTTGAGATTTTTTTGGAGGGAGTTCCCTCAATTTGACAAGATTTTTGATCCATATGAGCGCATTCTCAGCATGGAGGAGAATTTTTTTCGAAATTTGGCAGAAGTTTTATTCTCCACCCTCAAACTTGTGGAAGAAGAAGGAAAGGAGTTGGCATTCACCTCCTATGTCAAGAGGGTTGAGATCTCTATGACAGTGAGTGAGCTCAACTCTGTCCTTGGTACATCGACCGATGGGGCAAGCCTGAACATAAGTCGATGAACCTTGATGTTGTCATCCTCATAACATTCAAGATACAATTTACAAGCTCTATGGACAACAAGTTGGAAGCTAATATAACATTCACATTAAGGACTCTTTCCATTGAGGATGTGTGTTGAATCTAGGACCCCTTTACTGAAATCTCGAGCAAGTTGAGAGAGGGAGAAAGAAAAAGAAAGAGAGAGAGAGCTCTCGGGTAGAGAGGAGAGAAGAGAAGAAGAAAAAAGAAAAAGAGTTTAAGCTAGAGAGGAAGTATTCACAAGAGAGAAGTGGAGAACTACTTCATTTTCTTATTATTAATTCGAGTAAAAACACCTCTATTTATAGTAGAGGAAACTAGTAGAGTCTAAGTACAATTAAACTATCATTCTCCTAATTACATCCAAACTATAGCTCTTAATGGTAAGTCTATCGTAATAAAATAACTCAACATAATTAAAAGACTAACATAACTCAAATTAAAACTCTTCTATGAGAACGTGATCATATGATAAAGATGCCAACTCGTGGTTATCATTGTGGATCCAACTTGATCATCCAACTCTTGTGATAAGGATACCAACTTGTGGTTATCTTTGTGGGTCCCACTTGATCTTCAAATCTTCCAACTCATTCCAGCTCATGCTTCACATCTTCCAACTCATGCAAGCTCATGTGATGACTCATCATGTCCTCTCATGTTCTCATGGTGGGTCCCACCAGCTCGTGCAACCATGGTGGGTCCCACCAGCTCGTGCAACCATGGTGGGTCCCACATTGTAACACTCCCCCTCAAGCTGGGGGTGAGAAAACATTGTAAATGCCCAACTTGTTACAGATGGTGGACAAGATCTTATGAGTGACTAGTTTGGTGAGAATGTCTGCAACTTGGCTTTGTGAAAATATATGTTTGAGGGAGAATATGCTGGTTTGGAATTTTTCTCGTATGAAATGGCAATCTACTTCAATGTGCTTTGTTATCCCATGGAAGACCAGATTTGATGTGATATGTATTGCTGCTTGATTTTCACAAAATGGATCCATAGAAGCTTCTTTATAGAATCCCAATTCAGTGAGAAGGGATTTGGTCGATATAAGCTCACTAACTGTGTGTGTCATGGCTCTGTATTCTGCTTCTGCACTAGACCTTGCAACTACATTCTACTTCTTGCTTCTCCTTGTAACCAAGTTCCCTCCAACCATTTTACAATATCCCAAAGTAGATTTTCTATCATCCGGGGATCCAACCCAGTGAGCATCTAAGAATCCTTCTATGTTGAAGTAACCATGGTTCTTATAGAGAAGCCCTCTTCCTAGAGTTCCTTCCAAATATCGCAATATCCTTTCTAGTGTTTGCCAGTGACTGAGTTGTGGCTTGTGCATGTATTGACTCACCACACTTACTGCATATGATATATCCGGCCTAATTACACAAAGATAAATGAGTTTTTCCACAACTCTTTGATATTTTCCAATATCCACATCGTCTCCAGTACCTGTAGATAATTTTTTATTTTAGTCCATAGGGGTTTCTGCTGATCTACACCCCATCATTCTTGTCTCCTCTAGTAGATCAAGGACATACTTTCTTTGAGATAGTACAATCCCATGTCTGCACTTTAGTACTTCAATACCGAGAAAATATTTAAGTAGTCCAAGATCTTTTATCTTGAATTCTGTACATATCTTTTCCTTGGTTTCCTGAATGCCCTAGGGATCACTACCGGTTAAGACAATATCATCAACATATACTGCCAAAATCCCCTTCCCTTTAGGTATGTCTTTAATAAATACAGAGTGATCTACAGAACATCTGTGAAATCCTGCCCGTATGAGTGTTTGGCTAAATTTATCAAACCATGCACGAGGAGACTATTTCAGACCATAAAGAGATTTCTTCAATCTACATACTGACTCTCCCTCAACCACAAATCCAGGTGGTTGTTGCATATAAATTTCTTCCTTGATATCCCCATTAAGAAAAGCATTTTTTACATCAAGTTGATATACCTGCCAGGAAGAATTAGAAACCAGAGATAATAAAATACATATCGAGTTCATTTTGGCCACCGGAGAGAATGTTTCCTCGTAATCAATTCCATAACATTGTGTATAGCCTTTAGCAACGAGGTGAACCTAAAGGCAAGCAACAAACCCATCTGGATTGTGTTTCACAATAAACACCCACTTAAAACCGACAGGTTTCTTATCTGATGGAAGAGGAACAAGAGACCATGTCTGATTTTCATAGAGTGCCTACATTTCTTCGTCTAATGCCATCTTCCACCTTGGATGTTTGAGAGCCTCCTAATAGGACTATGGGACTGATATGGATGAGATAGATGAAATAAATTGACAACGTAAATGAGATAAACGATGGTGAGACACAAAATTGGATATGTGGTGAGAAGTAAAGGGCCTAGTGCAAGTTCTGGGTTCTTTTCGCAAGGCAATGGGATGAGTATCATATTATTGTCCAAAAACAACAGGAGAAGATGGACTTAACTCGGTGGGATCTGTAAACTCAACAAGCGTGGTGTCAGCCAATATGTCTGGGGGTTGTACAAATTTCGTAGTTTGGGGCACAACCGGTCGAGGATAAGCTGGTACTGAAGATAGACCTGGAGGAGCATTGTTAGAGTAATATAAAGAGTCTTCAAAAAAAGTTACATCCCTAGACACAAGTAACCTTTGGAGAGTGGCATTATAGCAAATATAACCCTTCTGTGTGTGAGAGTATCCTAAGAAGATACACTTGACAGATTTGGGATCAAGTTTACAGTGTTGTAGGGATGTAATATGAACAAAACATTGACAACCGAAGAATTTCAAGGGAGGTGAAAAAGGATCATCATCAGGCAACAATAAGGAGTATGGGGATTTATGACCGAGAACGAAAGAGGGTAGCCTATATATAAGAAAGCATGCAATAAGGATGGCATGTAACCAATAAAAGTATGGGACTTTCATGGTATACAATAAACCGTGAGCTACCTCAAGAAGATGACAGTTCTTCTGTTCTGCTACACCATTTTGTGGAGGGGTGTAGGCACACAATGTCTGATGGATAATGTCATTGTCTTGACAAAAGAAGTCAAGGTTTCTAGAAGTATATTCTTTGGCATTATCAAACTGAAGTACTTTTATTTTCTGACCAAACTGAGTGAGTACCATAGCATGAAAGGATTTACATATGGATGGTTTTTCAGAAAGTTCTTTAAAGAGAAATAACCATGTGGTACGAGTAAAATCATCAATAAATGTAATAAATTACTTGACTCACGAAGTATTTGAGACGCTCAAGGGTCCCTATACATCTGTATGAATTAAGGAAAAGCAGCAACACTTTTAAGTTCTGGATGAGGTGAGTATGTAGTCCTCTGGTGTTTGCTCAGTTGACAGACTTCACAATTTAACTCTGACCTTTCTTCAAGAGTGGGAAAAAGACTTAATTTTCCTATTTTTTCACTCTAGTCAAGATTTTACCAACTTGAGTATATTTCCTTTATTAAAATTTTCCTTTCTAGGATATCACATTGCATTAGTTTCCTTAAGAGAAGTCTTTCCCTAAATTAGTTTAGTTTCCTTTTTTACATATTCTGAAAATTTTTAATTAGAAAGTCTTGTTTCCTCATTACAAATTCCAAATATTAGTATCTTAAATATGCCTTGTTCCAAAATTTTCTTTTAAATATTTTCTTTCTAAATTGGTCAAGTTGTGCTAAAAAGTAATTGCTTTATATGAGAAGTCTATTTTTAGAATGTTTTCATTATTATTTTCTATCTCAAAACTTTCTTATTGGAGGGTTTTTTATGTTTCCTTGATCATCATGTTCATAGAGAATTATTCTTTGAGGTCATATTTGGTCAAACTTGTTTGTAGTTTTTACAATTCTACGATTATAGTCTCCTTCTAATTTTATTACTATGGTCTTTATTTTCTCTTCCTTTCATCCCCTCATAACCCTTTTACTTGGTTACCTTTCTCTTACCATCTCTTTTTTTACTCTCATTTACCCTTTTAGGCCAACCCCTTGTCAAGGTGCTTAGGCTGGTTCCTTTATATTTATATATATATATAAGGGTGTTTTTAAATTCATTGAAATTTTTTACTGGTAGTCCTTAGTAGTTTTTTATTGTTGTATTTTGAGTGATAGGCATTACCCTGTTTAGTGATTGTTTTCACTTGTTCAAAATCCTTTGAAATTGGTTTCTACTCTTAAATCACCTATATTTTTTACTTATTGAGATTTTGTGTTTGATTGAGTACTTAGCCTTAAGACACCTTGATGAAGGAGATAATTACTACAACTATTTTTTGTTTCAAATTGGGATAAGTGTCATTATCTCCCAGATTGAGGGGGAAAATAGAAGGAAAAGGAAAAGTATGAAGGATGATGTAGGTGACAGAATCTATCATGATGGTTTCTACAAGCCGAATCAAGTCAGTTTAAATTCATTACTCTATTGATTTGATGTGCATCCTCTTCTTATTTTCTTTACGTGTAAGAATTCAAATTGGAAGTTGAGTATTGTAGTGGTTATGGCTTCTTCCCAAATTCCACATTTGTCTAATCAAATTTTATGTGACTAGAATATCCAAGGGGGAGAACAATATGAAAACAAGATGAAGATTACAAGAACAAGATCAAGCAAGGAAATCAAATTTATTTTTCAAACTTCACAAGATTAGAATTTATTTTTAAGAATGCAAGTTTATTGACTAAGATTATTTGCAAAGTGGAGTTACACCAACTTCAGGGGGAGTGTTTTTAAGACAACACCCACATGTGTAGAAGTGGCATGGCTAGTAAATAAGGAGAACTTCTATAGAGAGGGCATAAAATTATAATTATGCAAACTAGTGTATGTCCTCTTATGTTTTTCTCCTTTTGAATTATGTAGCCCTAGAGCATTTTAGTCATTGTAAATACCTTTTCACAAATATAAATACAACCTCAAGGCATGGGTAAAGCATTCAAGCTTCTTCCTCTTGACTCAAATTCATTTTGTCTCAACCATTCATCTGAAATTAGTGATGGAAAGGAATGAGATACATCAAATTTTCATGATTAAACCACACCTAGCTGGTGTAATTGTGGTATCCATTACTGGGTGATGTTGCGCCTTCATTCTGCTACATTTTGGATGCATAATTAGAGCAGCAACATCTCTTATTGTGAATAGCTGCAATAATGAAAATAAGTGGTAGGGCCCTCTATTTTTATAACTGAAACTATTTGTTGATAATTTTTTTGCACATATCTGCAAACTAATGTATTTCTCTCTCTCATCTCTTTCTTTCCATCCATCTTCCTATGTATTTATGTATCTGTTTGTTTGTTATTTTTTCTGTCTGACTGCAACTCTATCTGTCTAAAATTGTGTGCATATATTGAGCTACTACCCTTTTGTAGGGATTGATATTAATTTTGCCTTCTTATGCTTGGAGAAGATTGAAGAGAATGGAAAATTTTCAGTTTCTTTCACTGTCAATAGAAAACTAGATTTTGGCAATCTCCTGGATGTCCAAGATGGTTTGTCTCCATGCTTCAGTTGATGGAAGGAATGGCATGAATAGCTTTAACTTAAAAGTGGATTCAAGTCTTAATGATCTTATATCAAATTCATACCCTCCAGATGTGCCGATTTCTATTACCAATTCAGCCAAAAAAAAAAACCTGCAGACAGTGGATTTGAATTGTCGCAGTCAGGATTGGACAATAATTTGATCAACAGTGGATTTATCAAATTCATACATAAATGAGATGAAATATTGCAAACTCCATGCATCATTTACTCTTTAATCCTTTTGCTAATAAAATCCTTACTATAAACATGTTTTCCAATCTTGAATGATGCTCGTTTAGTTATGTGATCCACAGAAACATTTAGCAGCTGTTGTTTCTTAATGTGTAGAATTGTAAATAGTTGTGTGAAACATTGCTAGGCAGTTGTTCTTTTCAATTTTCTATTGATAGATCTGATACTTTTTCTGTCTTTTGGTTCCTCATCAATGACACTAAGATGGAAAAGGTTTTAAATACTCTTAGATGTGTGTGTTTCTGGAACCATGTGGTATTGAATCAAGTTAAGAATGTAGTGGGTGGCTAATTATTCATCTTGAATAAAACAGAAAACCAGTTTAAAATTGCCCACCCCAAACATATAGGAAAAAATTGAAATATACTACAAAGCCGCCATTGAGAGTAATGTGCAATTTCCACATAGACCAGCTCAAACATGTTTGGTTTTCCGCTGCAAAAGACATTACAATGCATTGATCCCAGTCATTTGCAACCTAAAAACTGCTAACTAAGGCGCTATATCAACATGCTTCCTTTTATACACTTCAGGTACTGGATGTATCCACATTATCTGAGACCACTTTAAGTCTTTAAGTCTCCAATATGACCAACTCCAGCGGCCCAAGCATCATGCTGATCTCCATCATTCACTAGGAAGTTACACCACAAATAGTCCAACTACAACATGGACAAGGCTCTGTTGATATCCATGATGATGTCCATGATGGCTTCTGATTTTTTTTCAAACTCGGATAAAAATATCTTGTCAAACTGCCTCATCCTGAAACAGTGAAAGTCTACACAGGAATATTTATATCTGAATAAAAAATTGTAGGTAAAACAGGAATATTTATATCTGACCTTGCAATATAAATTAAATATCTTTAAATTTTGAGCAAGAATCTCAAGAACAATTACATCACAATAAGAAAAAGCAGGCAATGAGGTAAGTTCTCTGGTACCTAAATGCACATAGCCCAGACTTATACACCGTACTGTCTTAAGACTTTAGTCAAGGTTGGCATCACATTATATGCTTGATACGATCTTCTCAGTTCAACAATTGAGCCCACCTGCAACGTTAATACTCATGAACCTGTAGTGGATAAACTGCTTCACAAAGTAATCTAAGATCTTTTTCTATGGAATAATCCAAGAGCATATAGGAGGAATAGACATAATGCAGCTGGACAACAAGAACATCACAAACATTTCAGCTAATTGCAACAAAGCCTGGTATCTATTAGAAGTGACATGCTGCATGAAGGGAAAGTTAATAGAATCCTGCTCAAAAAGTATTCTATCAAGATTCTGAAGAAACATGCTATCAAGGGTGAAAACCAAGGCCTCTTGTGTATCTCCTTATTGTCTGGCTTGTGTTAGATAGCACATATAATACTAACATGGACCTTTCGTCCTTTCCAACCAAAAAGAGAACTTCCATGGAAAGTGTGGAGACGCTAAAACAAAATAGTAGTTTTTGTAGATCATCCTATTGTCCTTTCCAATCTCGAATAGTAGTGTTACTATTGTCCTTTCCAATCTCCTCTCCCAATTTCTTCCTCTACCTCCTCCCCTGTCCAATGTCTGATGAACAAAAAATAGAGGCCATTGAAAGGAACTTTCTATGGAGAGCTGCCTTGGACACTGCTATATCATTTGGTGAACTGGCAGGAGGTTTATTTGCTAAAGAAAGACAAGAGGGCTGGGAATCTGAAAGATTAAAACCATGATTGATGCTTTTCTGATGAAGTGGGTGTGGCGCTTTGGAGCTGCTCTTGCATGTTTGTGGCGTCAACTTGTATGAAAAATATCAGCTGCAGGAAACTCCCCTTCTACTCTCGGTCAAAGGAAACAGGCAGGCATCTACCATTTGAAAGGCAATTTGCCCCCACATTGGAAAGTTTTTTGCAGAATGTGAGACTGGGCATCAGATCTGGCTCTAGCTTTTTGGGAAGATACATGGATTTGTCAGCAAAGCCTTGCTACTGAATTTCAATGTTAGCCAATTGTATGATCCTTCTGATGGTGGGTGATGGAATTTAATTCTTAGACGGCCTTTATTGGACCATGAGATGGATCAAATGTAGTTTCCAATCAACAACATGTATAGGGTGTACGTAAGAGGATCAGGGGTTGACCACATAATTTGGACGGCTGCCACTTCTGGGGTATTCTCTGTATCCTCTAGCTATTATCTGCTCAGCAGCTCTTTGAATGACGATCTGCCTGCCCAACAATTGCTTGGAAGGTCACGGCTTCCCATCAGGTCAAGTTCTTCACCTGGTGCCTTTTAACGAGGAAAATTCTCACCTGTGAGCAACTGCAGAGAAGAGGTATGTCCATTAATAATTTGTTGCAATGGTGAGCCAGAAACTACGAATCACCTGCTCCTCTGCCCATTTGCTCGTGAAATCTGGTCCTCCTAGAAACACTTCGGATTATCTCCCTGCATCCCGAACTCCACATCTGATTTTATATATAGCTCCTTCCCCATTCCGCCAAGAGTGGGAAGTTTCTGTGGAGAATGACAAAGAGTGCAATCTCATGGGCCAAAAGGGACTGTTCATGTAGCAGGAGATTTGACCAAGTGCTCACTCAGATCGAGGACCTGTCCTCTGGCATGAGCATTACCTAGTCCCACATTCTGAGAGGCGCCAACTTTGTTGCAGATCAGCTTGCCAGTTTGGGGCACTAGCAATCCGGGCTTTTGATTGTCCTTTAATGATCTTTGTATTTTCTTTTTTCTGTTTGCTGCTAGCTGTGTGTTGTTCTCCTTTTTTTCTGGTTAATAAAATTTTGCCCATTTAAAAAAAAAAAATATTACTATTATCGTAGATGGAAACTTTCTTTGATGGAGGCAAATGTAGGCCATGGGCACATTATTTTAGTGAAAAGAAGTACCCTACAATCACCAAACTATGGTAAACATGATATGACTAATATCATAATTAAGTGCACAGACCAGGAGGCCACAAAAACTGCCAATAAGAGTGCAAAGACATACGATAATTAGGATTGATGTGAATCCAATTGAGAGCCCTTCATTGGCACGTCGCAAATAGTGATCAAGTATGGTAGATGATGTAGCCAAAATGCTTAATAATAACCCGCCTGCATTATTATACACAATCAAAGTGTGACATCACCGGTTATTCCAAATAAATGTTGCACAGATTAAAGGAAGTCAATATGTTCTTTAGTGAAATTCTTTAATAAAAAAAGTACCCCAGAAACGAGTTGAAGCCTGAATCTTTGTCAGGTACTCCACTGTTGTTCGCCCAGGCTTTATGTTTGGTATTCTGGCACCCATTTTGGTCATGTAATCAGCTATTTCCTTGGGTAAGTTGGCCTGCACAGAAGGCATCGTTGTTACAGAAATAACATATACCATTACCATTATGAAGTATCTGTTTTGAACGAAGTGTTGCTACAAGTACAGGTACTGAATTTTCATGTGGCCTTTTTCTACCAAAAACTTGCACATACCCCTCATTTGCAGTCAATCTATTCATCTTTGTTTATCAGTAAAATTATCCCAATAAAAAAATGTAAACTACACATCTGCCTGGCCTAGGTGTAATTTTCACTAAAAAAAAGAAGAATCCAGTACAAGCATCATCCGGTCAGAACCCTTCATATAATAGATGATGCAAAGTCCAGTAGATCAAAGGGTGTTCAAAATATTACTGCACTTATATGTCACACATGGTACGTGGGAGGCTATTTTCTGATATATCATGTTTTAGCAAGTCCATTTAGATGGGACTAATCATGAAACAACCTAATCTAGGTTAAACTTGTTATTTTTCATTGAATGAAGGGATAGAATTTATGTGAATGAAGACTAAAGTGTTGTTAAAAGCATGAAAGAGAGAATAACTTCAAAGGAGGTAGATTCTACACTAGTAAAAGGAGGAATATCTAACCGAAAAAAGGAACATGCTTTGCAATGGGTACAGAGTAAAGAAGACACTTACAATGTCAAAAATGTTGAACATAAAGACAAAAAATGCATATATGGAGTAGAAAACCCATGGCTGTGCACCAATGGAACTATCTGGGTTTAGTATCTCCCTCATGTGTTCCCAAAATGAAGAACCAAAAAGACTGCCAACAGAGATTCCATATTAGAATTTGAAAAAGTAAAAGCTATAAAAGGAAAAAGACCATTATATTGGGGTGTATTCTCACATTGTTGTGGATCAAAATGCATGTAGCAGTTAATGGAACTAAATGATAGGTCTCCAGTAGTAAATTCAATTGATTAATTAACAGATAGTGAGAGGAGAAAGGGGTACAGGGAGGGGGTTTGGATAAGATTGGACTACCCTTTTTTGTCTACCTCTCAAAATCTGGAGACTTAAAATGCGCCATCATCTCCCCACCTCCCCCCCCCTCCCCCCAAAATCAGCCCACACCCCAAGATCAAATAATCCCTCTGAATAGTAAATTCAAGTAAGCAGTGGTGCATCCTCATGTCAGCTCACCCAAAATGTCTGGTAAAGTAAACAGTTACAACCTTGCCATGATGCTAGGAAATGCCAAGAGATAGGTAGTGGTGAGTACAGGCTGCATTCCTGCTGGATTAATGTTGAAAGGTATATAAGGTTCCACCTCAGTAATTGGAGAATCAGATCTATCCCAAAAAAAGAAAAAAGAAGTGAGAGATTATAAACAATTACAGCATAATTAGATCTAATGAAGCATGTTTATGCAAGTCAAAGTCAAAAGACTTGTGCTAGAAGATGTCAACCACTCATTCCAGATCTGACCTTGCAGCAGAAGCAAGCTTAAATCCATAGTATTGCAGCTTGATCTTCCTGCAACCTTCAGTAACAAGCACTGTCCACATGGTAACTACAGTGAAAATGCCCAGTACTGCAGTCATAAATGGCCAAAAACTGACAGTACTTCCTGCAAGAAGGTGACATAGTGTTATAATCACTTACCACCAAATTTATGATAAGAAACTGTTGAAAGACAGACCTCATCACCTACCTGAGAGCTGAGAGAACATTTTGTACAGAGTATCTGTATAACCAGTCAGTATTCCAGCACATATAATGAGAGATGAACCTTGACCTGAAAAGGCATCACATATTAGAGAAAGTAACAGATTCCACACCTTTTAAAAGTAGCTAGAGAACATATCTATGAAACAGCTAGTTGGCAATGTCTCAGTCCAACTATTAAAGTCCTTATTACGCTAAAGATTACATTACTACTTTTCTTAGATTAGCAAAGTTGTATCACCATGATATTATTACCACTAAAACAAGGAAACTGCGCAGGTTGTATTGACAAAAATATTGAGTTATAAATAAAGGAAAAATCGAGAAATCGAGATCAACAATCCTCATCTCAAAATTGTCTTTCCACAACCTCCCTCTCCTCTTATACTCTTCTCCTTCTTATAAGTTTCTCACCAGCTTGCCTAGAGATATGGGACTTTAAGATTAACAGGTGTCTTTACCAGGAAAAAAGAAGAATTTATCATTAGTTGTAAAATTGCAAAAAATAGCCATCATTCAAAAATTGCAAAAAATGAAAATTAAAGATAGGCAAGTTAGACCATCCTGTCAAAAAAAATTAAAAAGCACATTTTTTTTAAACTTACACAAATCCACATTTTACTAGCACAACACTTGAAAATTCAATCCCCCTCAAGCCAACACCACAAGTATTTTTCTCTTGGGCACCACAAGAAGATGCTCCTCAAACTAGTTAACAACAAAAATAACAACTGCAGCACAGCAGAATGATTTTCAGGGACAGAGCACAAACCAGTCCTCCACCCAATGCTAGACTTAAAAGTGCTCTAGAATCATTTAATGCATCTAAATCGGTATCTAAGAGATCATTCACATTTTGCAATATGTAACAAATTGAATCAAGTTTTGCTTATCTTGTGCTGAAATATAATCAGCCAATACAAGGAAACATAAAAATAGGCACAAATATTAAGTAACCAATTAATTAGTTGACTAAGTGCATAGGCTGCCTACTGTCACCATAACATAATAAGCATTTTATTTTTATTTAAAGGCTGCACAAACGATCTCGGAGGTGAAAGTATCATTGATGCTCAGATTATATGGTTTCAAGGTTTGCAACCAGAAATGTGGTCCACAAACAATAACAGTATGATCCGTCCTGAAGAAAACTGGATTTTGATACAACCTAAACACGTTATAAAAGAGAGTTTCTCCGACAAAGTGCAAAGCTCTAAATTCATAAACTAAAGTTCCATTCAAACAGTCCATCATAATTAGACTAGAAGTGTGGCATTTCTTTTATATTCTCAGGAAAAAAAAATTGCTCCACTACTACAGAATATTAGAACATGAAAGATCTAAAGAGAGTGAATAAACTAGGACGAAACATTTTCATTAGAATATCTCTAATAGCATCCCAAGGAGAAAGATACTTTTTTTAATGAAAGGAGAAAGATACTTATTAAACAGTTTCCAAGTATTACCAAATCCAGCTTCTGATATTTTGTCACAAATCCATGTTATAGTCATAGCGCCCATCACCAAATAAAAACTAGTGACTGTAACATGCTTGAATCTGCAAATTAAAACATGAGAAAGTTTAAGACATTCCTGAATGAGTAAATTATAATCATGAAATTGTCTTATGGATAAGGTTTATTAAAAATGTGGAAACGTAGAGCAGAAGCATCAGCATCAACTTAAAAGCAGCTAGTTAATGCCTCACTTAACATATTTAAGGTTTGTATTTGTACTCTAGCTATGTATTTTAGCTTTCTTCAGCAATAACAGCATGAGGAAGTGATTTGAGGAAGAGAGGAGAGGGAGAAATGGAAAAAGAGAAGAGAAGGAAGCAGCCTTGGCTGCATTGCTCCTCTCTTTTATTAGGGATTTTAAGTGAATAATTACATAAATAACAAAAAATGCCCTTAGTTACAAAAACTTACAACCTAGAATACACTTCTTTTTTTAATGAAATTTGAAACATAAGAATATGAAACCATTATCTAGCTAGCAGACATAAACTAAGATAAAACATATGAGAAAAGACCAAAATAACCCTGAACTGGTATTTTAACTCCCCCTCAAGCTGGAAAGTAAATATCAAACAAACCCAACTTGTCACAGAAAGACATATGCTCACGTCTTCCCAAAAGCTTGGTAAACACATCTCCAAGTTATTCTGAAGATTTCACATATGGAGTTACCAACTTCTCTAGCATAACTGCATCTATGATAAAATGACAACCAAACTTTATATCTCTAGTTCTCTCTTGAAATACAAGATTGCTTGTAATGAAGATAGCAACTTAATCGTCACACTCCATTTTTATTTTTATTTTGAGAAAGTGAAGATTTCATTAAAACAAAAACAAAAACAAGATTAGGCGGGCCTCCTCCTTACAAGAGGAGCATGGAGGCAAGCCCCCTGCTTAGCACAACCGTCTGCAACAGAATTCGAAAAATGGGGAACATGATACCAAATACATGTAATAAAGTGGAGAATGTCCAAAATGGAATGGTAAACATCCCAGTGACGCCATGGCAGGGAAGAGAGAGAGGAGAGCCATCCGATGATCACGATGTGGAACAGCCCAGAGAAATGCTCACGAAAGGCCTGAAGCTCAGCAGTAGTGGAATCCGCTATGCGCATAGGACCAGAATAGGACAAAAGCTAGGTACTGGCCAAGTCATGGAAGGCCCCACCATAGCCAGCCAAACAAAGGTTGCCGAAGGAACTGCCTTCGAAATTCATCTTGATGTAGCCTGGACCAGGGGGTTATTTTTATTTTATTTTATTTTTATTTTTATTTTTTATTTTTTGCTTTCATAATTTTAGCTTGGTGATTTTGTATGGAATTATTTTTATTTCTTCTAGTTAGTTCATATTTTTAGTAGTGAGTTTGTTAGCTTAATTTGATAGTTCATTTTGTTTCTTTTTGTGTTTTTATGCACGGGCGCCGCTCCCTAGGTGGACCATTAGCTCCCTTTATTGAAGAGGTAGAACATATTTGTAGGAAAACACCCGAAGTCAAGTTAGGAGCTACCATGGCCAATCAGGGTGAACCATTACAGTTACCTGCAGCAGGTGACCGTACAACCCTGAGGGATTATTCTATCCCATCCCACTTCACCTCACCTTCTTGCATTATATTGCCACCCACTACTGCCGCCAGTTATGAGTTGAAACCGGGTGTGATCCAACTCCTCCCTACATTCTATGGGTTGGAGAAGGAGGACCCATATTACCACATCAAGGAATTCTTAGATATTTGTGCAACTTTCAAATTCCAGAATTTCTCAGATGACTCTATCCGGTTAAGACTTTTTCCATTTTCACTTAAGGATAAGGCCAAGTCTTGGCTTAATTCCTTGGAGGTGGGCAGCATTACTTCATGGGACACATTAGTCACAAAATTTTTATCCAAGTACTTTCCCATTCAGAGAACTACAGCCCTCAGGAGAGAAATCTCCAACTTTATGCAACAGAAGGGTGAACACTTTTATGAGGCTTGGGAGAAATGGAAGGATTTGATCTGTAGGTGTCCGCATCATGGGTTTGAGAAATGGCATTTAGTGCAATACTTTTATCAAGGTCTTACACCCCCAGGTTAGATCCATGGTAGATGCAACGAGTGGTGGGAGTTTGATGGGTAAGAGTGCTAGTGAGGCGTGGGACTTCTTTGAAACGTTGAGTGATCAATCTCAGCAATGGGGTTCGTCATTTAATGTTGATAGGAGATCCCACGAAGCCAAAAGAGGTCTCTACGAGGTTAGTGAAACACCTATGCTCATGGCCAAGATTGAGGGGTTGACTAGAAAAATTGATGCCCTTATGGTGTCTAAGAGTTCACCTGCTCCTAACCCATCTACTGTCTGTGCCATATGCTCTGGTTCATCTCATCCCACACAAATGTGTCCATCTAGTTCATCCTACCCAGAGCTCATTGAGGACTTGAATGCAGTCCAGAATTTTCATAGACCAAACCGGAATGATCCTTTTTCAGAAACATATAATCCGGGTTGGCCTAGGCACCCAAATTTCTCATGGTCCAAGGGCCCACAGGTTGGGGGTCCTCCAGGGTTTACTCAACCCCAAGCTCCGCGCCCACACTTCACTCAACAGCCATTGATTCCACAAAAACCTTCACTTGAGGATACATTTCAATTATTCATGTAGAATACACAGTCCTCCATTGCTAAACTTGAAATGCAAGTGAGTCAGTTGGCCAGCCACATGAGTGAACAAGCACAAAATAGACTCCCGAGTCAAACCATTCTTAACCCCAAAAGCACACATGAGAGTGGTTTGAATTCCAAACCCCACCATGAGCAAGCCAAAGCCATAACCACCCTTAGGAGTGGTCGTGAGTTGAACAATGGGGTAGGGACCACTAAGTCTAAGGAGTCAAAGGATGACAATGGGGACACATCATTGGGTGAAGAACCTCCAAGTTCTCCACCAACAGCCAAGCAGATCCCTAACCAAGTCCCACTAGCTCCTTATCCGCAGAGGTTATCGGGCCCACCTAGGAAAGGAGATAGCATGCATGAAACGTTGGAACTGTTTAGTAAGGTTCACATTAACATTCCACTTCTTGATGCTATTAGGCAAGTCCCTGCCTATGCCCGATTTTTGAAAGATCTTTGTACACAGAAGAGAAAACAACATGTTAACAAAAAAGTCTTTCTTACTGAGAATGTAAGCTCAATTCTGAAGCACAACACTCCTCCTAAAGTTAAAGATCTTGGATGTCCCACAATTTCATGTGTCATTGGTGAATATACCATCCAAAGAGCTCTTCTTGACTTAGGGGCAAGTGTGAATTTGCTTCCTTTCTTTGTGTACCAGCAATTAGGTTTGGGGGAATTGAAGCCTACTCCCATCACACTTCAACTAGCTGACCGTTCTGTCAAGATACCACGAGGAATAGTTGAAGATGTTTTGATAAAAGTGGACAAATTTTTGTTCCCGGTTGATTTCATTGTTCTTGATACAGAACCAGTAGTCAATGTGACCAACCAAATTCCTGTCATCTTAGGACGTCCCTTCTTAGCCACATCTAATGCTATCATTCATTGTAAAAGTGATGAGTTGGAGTTGTCTTTTGGAAATTTTAAGGTCTCATTGAATGTATTTAATGCCGGGCACCACCCACTTGAGTCTGATGATCTGAGTCCTGCATTTAAGATAGAAATTGTTATGCTTGATTACGAATCCACTCTTGAATCTTTTGAATCTTGCATAACATCTTTCGACATGGACTATTTTGATGAGGAAACATATTTCCGAGAGGTTGATTCTTTACTCAATTTTGTACCTCTGTTGGAGGAAGCTTATGAGGTTATCACAACTGATCATCCACAGGATCTTCCTCTTGACTTGGACAAACATCTTGAAACGTCCAACCTAGATCTTAAGCCACTTCCTCCCACGTTGAAGTATGCGTTCTTGGGGCCCATGAACTCATTACCAGTCATTATTTCCTCTGATTTGAGTACTGAACAAGAGGAACAATTGACTGAAGTTTTACAAGCACACAGAGAGGCATTGGGGTGGACTCTTGATGCCTTAAAAGGGATTAGCCCCTCCATATGCATGCATCGTATTCATTTGGAGGAGGGGACTAAAGCCTCACGTGAGATGCAACGTAGGTTAAATCCCCATATGCTGGAGGTTGTGAGAGAAGAAGTCATCAGGTTGCTTGTGACAGGAATCATTTACCCTATTTCCGATAGCACCTGGGTGAGTCCAATTCAAGTTGTCCCTAAGAAAGGGGGGATAACGATAATGAAAAATGAGAATAGTGAATTGATTCCCACAAGAACTACCACCAAGTGGCATCTGCATTGACTATAGAAAACTTAATTCCGCCACTAGGAAGGATCACTTCCCACTACCTTTCATTGATCAGGTACTAGAGCGATTGGCAGGCCACAATTTTTATTGCTTCTTAGATGGATAGTCCGGCTACAATCAAATTCCCATTGCTCTAGAAGACCAGGAAAAGACCACATTCACGTGTCCGTTTGGCACCTATGCTTACAGACGCATGCCTTTTGGTTTATGCAATGCGCCTGCCACTTTCCAACGGTGCATGATGAGTATTTTTTCTGACATGATTGGTGAATTTTTAGAGGTCTTTATGGATGACTTTTCTGTGTTTGGCTCTAGTTTTGATACATGTCTGCACAATCTTTCACTCGTATTGTCCCGTTGCATTAAGTCTAATTTAGTCTTGAATTGGGAGAAATGCCACTTCATGGTGAAAGAAGGAATCGTTTTAGGACATGTAGTGTTTGAGCGGGGTGTAGAAGTGGACAAAGCCAAGGTTGACCTAATTGCCAATCTGCCACCACCTACTTCTGTGAAGGGGGTGCATTCTTTCCTTGGCCATGCTGGGTTCTATAGGCGTTTCATTAAAGACTTTAGCAAAATTTCTCGTCCTTTGACGAATTTACTTGCTCAAGATGTTGCTTTTGCCTTTGATGATGCTTGTATTCATGCTTTTGAGACACTGAAGAAATGTTTGTCCACTGCACCCATTGTCCAACCCCCTATTTGGTCTTTGCCTTTTGAGTTGATGTGTGATGCCTTTGACTATGCATTGGGGGCTGTTTTGGGGCAAAAGACGGATAAAATGCCCTGTGTCATTCAATATGCTAGCCGCACTCTTCATGATGCTCAATTGAATTACACTACCACTGAGAAGGAGTTGCTAGCTGTTGTGTTTGCCTTGAACAAATTCAGATCATATATGTTAGGGTCAAAGGTTATAGTGTTCACTGATCATTCTGCTATGAAGTACTTATTATCCATCAAGGACACTAAACCTCGCTTGATTAGATGGATCTTGCAATTGCAAGAATTTGACCTTGAGATTCGAGATAAGAAGGGTTGTGAGAATGTTGTTGTTGATCATCTAGGATCTGTGTAGTACCTCAGGAAGGATTCCTTCCTTTAAATGATTCCTTCCCTGATGAACAACTTCTCCAAGTATCCCAGTTACCTTGGTTTGCTGACATAGTCAACTATCTTGTAACTCATAAGATTCCTGATTATTGGAGTAAACAAGATAGGTTGAAATTCTTTTCCCAAGTCAAACATTTTTTTTGGGATGACCCTTATTTGTTCAAGGTGTGTTCTGACCAAGTCATTAGGCGTTGTGTACATGAGCAAGACTTTGCCAACATTCTTGAATTTTGTCATTCCCACGCATGTGGTGGACATTTTGGTGCTAGAAAGACAGCGGCTAAAGTCTTGCAATGTGGTTTCTATTGGCCTTCATTATTTAGAGATGCCCATGAGTTTTGTCAAGTTTGTGATAAATGCCAACGAATTGGTTGTTTGTCTAGGAAGAACATGATGCCTCTTAACCCCATTCTTATTGTTGAATTGTTTAATGTGTGGGGTATTGACTTCGTGGGTCCTTTTCCTGTCTCGTTCGGCTATCAATACATTCTTGTTGCTGTTGAATATGTCTCTAAATGGATTGAAGCTATATCATGTAAGACAAACGATCACAAAGTGGTGGTAAAGTTTTTAAAAGAAAATATCTTTAATCGGTTTAGTACCCTGAGAGCGATCATCAGTGATGGGGGATCTCATTTTTGTAATAGAGCATTTGAGACCTTATTGAAGAAATATTCCATCACTCATCGGGTGTCCACTCTGTACCACCCGCAAACTTGTGGTCAAGTGGAAATCTCTAATAGGGAGATCAAACGGATTTTGGAGAAGTCGGTTCACTTTGATAGGAAAGATTGGTCCACTCGATTGGACGATGCCTTATGGGCCTATCAAACCGCTTATAAGACTCCGATTGGGATGTCTCCATTTCGCCTAGTGTTCGGCAAAGCATGTCATCTACCTGTTGAGCTTGAGCATTGAGCTTATTGGGCCATTAAGGCTTTAAATTTTGATTTAACTCAAGCGGGTGAGGAGAGAAAGTTGCAATTGAATGAGTTGGAGGAGATACGTCATGATGCTTATGAGAATGCCAAACTGTATAAAGAGCGAACAAAGCTTTTACATGATAAATCTATTTTTCGCAAATCTTTTACTGTTGGGCAGAATGTTTTACTTTATAACTCACGATTGCATTTGTTTCCAGGGAAGCTAAGATCCAGGTGGTCCGGTCCATTTGAAGTTACACAGGTGTTTCCTCATGGCGCTATTCAGATCCGCAATCACGGAGACGGGTCGAGCTTCAAAGTTAACGGTCAGAGGCTCAAACCGTATCTTGAGAATGTCCCACACCAGAGGAGGTGATGGTGATTTTCTTGGAGGAACCTGTCATTTCATCTTGAATGCGTCAGAGTCTTGCTTACGACTATAAACTTAGCACATTGTGGGCAATCCCCACATTTCTATCCCTTTGTACATTACAGTTTTATTTTTATTTTATTTTATTTTTTAATTTTTTTATTATTATTTTTTTTTGTTTATTCATACTCTCTTGCCAGCTGAGAGCATAAATGGTTCCGGTAGTCGATGACCAGACTTTTGGTCCCTAGTTTGAGAGGTCTGTACTCAAACAATCGTTCTGGGATTGACCAGTTCGATCTTGAAGTTTTGAATGAAAACCTTATGGTGAGTAACTTAAGGACTTGTGTTCAGCGCGTGATTCCTGCTGCCTTCAATGGCCAGTCACACGGAGATTTCTCCAAAGTGTGATGTGGGATAGCGGTTTCATCTACGGATGATTACCTACGGGTACGGCTGATACGAGTAAACCTTCTTCGAGAGAGACTATGTATCATTTCTGGGGGCCTTTATTGACTTTTTGGTATTATTGTTGATGACCAAACACCTATGGTCCCACCTATGGATTTAGGAGCCCTGAGGGACTTTTTTTTTTTTTTTTTTTTTTTTTTGTAGTCGTTATAGTGGTTTTTTACTTTTCCCCATTGAGGACTATGTCAGGTTTAGGTTTGGGGGGGGGGGGGGGGGGGGGGGGGGGGGGGGGACGACTCTTTTATGTCTTAACAATAATTTTCTTTTGATTTTTGTTCGTGGTTTTCAAATTACTCCTCTTAGTATGTGGTTAACATTAGTAGAGTTAAAATAAGTTGATCAAATGTGTTTCAAAAATTTTCGTAAAACTGTGTAGAATATGCCTATTAGAAATCTGATATCATTTGTTGTGATCCATCAGAATTCAGTGGGATAACTTACTATTGCATTAGACTTGGAACTTAGTTGCAAAAGAGAACATGTAAATCTAGTGTTGATCTATGTTAGTCTGAATAGTTTTGTATGCCTATTTGAACTCATTCCTTTTTATACCTCAGTGAAATTCCTTATTGTAATGTATGAATGCAAATGGAAATGCTCTTGCTTGCAAAAGACAGATAACTTCAGAAACAACCTGGGCAAACCCAGGGACATGCACCGGAATAGTCGGTTACTTAAAAATAAGTGCATGTGCAGTGAAGAAGAATACAAAATGGTGGTAATACCAAAAGTATTCAGTGAAACAAAAATTACGCTGGTAATAGCAAAAGTGCGCTGGTAATAGCGTAAAATGGTTTTAAATCTGGAAGCAATGAGTTTCCTTAACTTTGATGATGAATTGTAATTTGAAAGAAGTTGCAAGTCAAGATTGAAATTGGTATATTTCTTTTGTGAGATTGTCAGACAACAAGCTTACTCTACTATTTTCTCTTAATTGTGATGTGACCAGGATTTTATTGTTATTTGTTGCCTCTTTGTTCTGTTGAAGTAATAGCTTATGGGTCACATTGGTTCAGGTGGAGTAACAATGTGTATTTGGATTGATAATAGGCTATATTTTACACAGGTTTTCAAATTTCGCAAGATCTCATATGATTTTCAAATATTTTACGATACTAAGTGTTAGTCATATGCTAATAAGGAGTAAATTTTCTTCAGTTTTTCTTTTTATATTATTGATTTAGATGAATTTTGTGGGTAAATTCCATGCAAACCCTCACGAGACATAACTCGTCCACTACTGCAGAGTAGGGGTTTAATGGCTTGTTGCATGCGCTAAATGCAATCGTGCTCCCTACGAAAGTGGCATTTTGTTTTCCTAGGCTTCATTTTGGTTCGATTGTTGTTTTGCTAGGGACTAGCAAAGATTTAGGTTTGGGGGTGTGATAGATGTCATATTCTGACATGAGAACTAGGTTAATTATAATAGAATAACCTTTATAATTGTGTTATAGGTGGTTATTTATTTGTTTTCAAATGAAATGAGCATTTATTGAATTTGGCATTAATCACTGTCGATATTGCATATTTTTCTCTCCTGAATTATATTTTATTGTTTTTAAGGTTTATTTCTTCCTGAAATGCTTTTTATAGATTTAATTATGGAATTTCAGGAGAATTTTGGTGGAGAAGGAGATATTTACCAAAATGCCCTTAGTGAAATGGAGATGATTTTTAGGTCAAATCGTTTTAAAATAAATAAGATGGTATTAAAGGAAACGAGAGAGCGTCGAACGGGAGGAGGAGGAACGAGCGTGAAGAGAAAACAGAGCATCGACCAAAACAAAGCACGACCGTCGACCGAAGAAGGGGAAGACCCGAGAGGAGTTTTCCTCCGTCGGTCGCCGCGCCACCGTCGTCCACCGCCGTCCAGCAACCGAGAAAAAACCCGAGGAGAGCTCGAGAGAGTCTCCATCGAGGTGAGTTCGACAGTTTCTGCTCGCCAGAACAGAGCACCGGAAACAGGGGAGACCCGAGAGGAGTTTCCCACCGTCGCTCGCCGGGCCACTGTCTTTTGCCGCGCCACCGTCATCCACCGCCGTCCAGCAACCGAGAACAAACCCGAGGAGAGCTCGAGAGAGTCTCCGTCGAGGTGAGTTCGACAGTCGTCGCTCGCCAGACCGAGAAGTGATCCGAGAGGGCTTCTCCGGTGCCACTTCCGCTTTCCGACCATCCTCCAGCGTCGGTTACGTATTTCCGACCATTCCCAGAGCGACTCCGACTCCGACCGAGACTCGAGAGAGCCGGTTAGAGAACTTCATCTCTGTTTCGTTCTTCGCCGGACGTTACTTCCGTCCGTCAGCTTCCAACCTTCGTCGCCGGCGTCGTCTCTACCTCCGGCCACTCACTCTTGCCAACCCGAAGCCATTGATTTCGGGAAATTGCAGCACCCGTGAGAACGAGTTGCTGCCCGAGCGAGAGGAAGGAGAAGGGGAGTAATTCGTCATTTTTGAATTTCATTTTTTATATAGTTTGAACTTAGGTTTTGAATGTTTATTGAATCTGATTTGATAATTAATGTTTATTGAATATTTGTTTTCCGGATATTTGATTAAATTAGCTAATTAGGGTAGGATTATAATTGAGGTTGGATTTTGGTATTTTAATCCGATTTTTGTCTTTCACTCTATGCGCCCGAGAGGGGCTAGACGCAAGGATTGAGAAATCGGATCCGTGGTTACATGGCGCTCGAGAGAGGCATGAATCACCGTAAAATCCAGAGTTGACGTTTCCTATTGTGTAAGTAGTTAACTAGATGATTGCTTGATAATTTAGGATATAATTAGTGTTTAGTTCATATTAATTCATCATATTTGCTTAGGCTAGTTGACTGAAGAATACACAAAATTCAGTCCTCCCTGTGGATATGACCCTCGCTTCCCGCTAAATTACATGAACGATTCGTACGCTTGCGAGGTATTAAAGCCGATGTAATTAAATTCTACATCAAGTTTTTGGCGCCGTTGCCGGGGAGGCACGTATTAAGTGTATTTTTTGGTTCTCCATGGTCTTAGGTTAGATTTATTTTTATTTTATTTTATTTTATTTTATTTTTATTTTTATTTATTTTATTTTTATTTTTATTTTTTAATTTTTGCTTTCATAATTTTAGCTTGGTGATTTTGTATGGAATTATTTTTATTTCTTCTAGTTAGTTCATATTTTTAGTAGTGAGTTTGTTAGCTTAATTTGATAGTTCATTTTGTTTCTTTTCATGTTTTTATGCACGGGCGCCGCTCCCTAGGTGGACCATTAGCTCCCTTTGTTGAAGAGGTAGAACATATTTGTAGGAAAACACCGGAAGTCAAGTTAGGACCTACCATGGCCAATCAGGGTGAACCATTACAGTTACCTGCAGCAGGTGACCGTACAGCCCTGAGGGATTATTCTATCCCATCCCACTTCACCTCACCTTCTTGCATTATATTGCCACCCACTACTGCCGCCAGTTATGAGTTGAAATCGGGTGTGATCCAACTCCTCCCTACATTCTATGGGTTGGAGAAGGACCTATATTACCACATCAAGGAATTCTTAGATATTTGTGCAACTTTCAAATTTCAGAATTTCTCATATGACTCTATCCGGTTAAGACTTCTTCCATTTTCACTTAAAGATAAGGCCAAGTCTTGGCTTAATTCCTTGGAGGTGGGCAACATTACTTCATGGGACACATTAGTCACAAAAGTTTTATCCAAGTGCTTTCCCATTCAGAGAACTACAGGCCTCAGGAGAGAAATCTCCAACTTTATGCAGCAGGAGGGTGAACACTTTTATGAGGCTTGGGAGAAATGGAAGGATTTGATTTGTAGGTGTCCGCATCATGGGTTTGAGAAATGGCATTTAGTGCAATACTTTTATCAAGGTCTTACACCCCAGGTTAGATCCATGGTAGATGCAACGAGTGGTGGGAGTTTGATGGGAAAGAGTGCTAGTGAGGCGTGGGACTTCTTTGAAACGTTGAGTGATCAATCTCAGCAATGGGGTTCGTCATTTAATGTTGATAGGAGATCCCACGAAGCCAAAAGAGGGGGCCTCTACGAGGTTAGTGAAACACCTATGCTCATGGCCAAGATTGAGGGGTTGACTAGAAAAATTGATGCCCTTATGGTGTCCAAGAGTTCACCTGCTCCTAACCCATCTACTGTCTGTGCCATATGCTCTGGTTCATCTCATCCCACACAAATGTGTCCATCTAGTTCATCCTACCCAGAGCTCATTGAGGACTTGAATGCAGTCCAGAATTTTCATAGACCAAACCGGAACGATCCTTTTTCAAAAACATATAATCCGGGTTGGGCTAGGCACCCAAATTTCTCATGATCCAAGGGCCCACAGGTTGGGGGTCCTCCAGGGTTTACTCAACCCCAAGCTCCGCGCTCACACTTCACTCAACAGCCATTGATTCCACAAAAACCTTCACTTGAGGACGTCCGTCGAAGAACGAAACAGAGATGAAGTTCTCTAACCGGCTCTCTCGAGTCTCGGTCGGAGTCGGAGTCGGTCCGGGAATGGTCGGAAATATGTAACCGACGCCGGAGGATGGTCGGAAAGCGGAAGTGGCACTGGAGAAGCCCTCTCGGATCACTTCTCGGTCTGGCGAGCGACGACTGTCGAACTCACCTCGACGGAGACTCTCTCAAGCTCTCCTCGGGTTTGTTCTCGGTTGCTGGACGGCGGTGGACGGCGGTGGACGACGGTGGCGCGGCGAAAGACAGTGGCCCGGCGAGCGACGGTGGGAAACTCCTCTCGGGTCTCCCCTGTTTCCGGTGCTCTGTTCTGGCGAGCAGAAACTGTCGAACTCAGCTCGACGGAGACTCTCTCGAGCTCTCCTCGGGTTTGTTCTCGGTTGCTGGATGGCGGTGGACGACGGTGGCGCGGCAAACGACGGTGACGCGGCGACCGACGGAGGGAAACTCCTCTCGGGTCTTCCCCTTCTTCGGTCGACAGTCGTGCTCTGTTTTGGTCGATGCTCTGTTTTCTCTTCACGCTAATTCCTCCTCCCGTTCGACGCTCTCTCGTTTCCTTTAATACCATCTTATTTATTTTAAAACGATTTGACCTAAAAATCACCTCCATTTCACTAAGGGCATTTTGGTAAATATCTCCTTCTCCACCAAAATTCTCCTGAAATTCCATAATTAAATCTATAAAAAGCATTTCAGGAAGAAATAAACCTTAAAAACAATGAAATATAATTAAGGAGAAAAAAATATACAATATCGACGGTGATTAATGCCAAATTCAATAAATGCTCATTTCATTTGAAAACAAATAAATAACCACCTATAACACAATTATAAAGGTTATTCTATTATAATTAACCTAGTTCTCATGTCAGAATATGGCATCTATCAGTCACCATTCCTGCATTTTTGGAGGCATCGACAGAACTCCCAACTGGACAATGGTGCTCCAATTATCCCTGAGCGAGAGCCCAGAGAGTGCAGAGAACTCCTTCCTGGAGTGGAGCCAAGAAAAGATGCAACTTGTAATAGAGGAGATAACCCAGCCATGAGGGAGATGCTTGGCGTTAAAACGCCTGTTGTTGTGCTCAATCCAGATGCTCCAAGGGATGAAAGGAACACAAGCAGAGATGATCAGCCTTCCCAATTTAGGGAGGGGGATCCCAAGGAGCAGCCACCCAATCGCTAGAATGTCCTCTGGCAGGCAAAGCTGAATATGGAACCGGCTAAGGATGCTCATCCAAATAGACCAAGAATAAGCGCAGGTAGCACACAGGTGCCAAGAGGTCTCCTCCTCCAAGCCACATGGGGGCAAGAGGTGCAAATAGTGAGATTGCCACAGCGATGAAGGTTGACAGCAGTGAGTATTCTGTTGAGCCCGACACTCCAAAGGAAGAATTTGATCTTCAGGGGAGCGGAGAGATGCCAAATAAATTCAACCTCATGCTTGGGGGTAACTGAAGTCCAACCCTTGATGAGGGTGTAGCCAAACAAGATTTGAGTAGAATAAAGTCTCCCAGCTTTGGATAGAAAACAACCCTCCTCCAAGTAGCCAACCGGCGATCCAATCTCTCAATAATCAGGCTCCATAAGTCCTTGCTGATGCAAGATGTAAAGAGAGGGAGACCGATGTATGTGGTGGGGAGGGTAGATATAGAACAGCCCAAGAAATCCGCCGTGGATGGGAGTTTGTTTGTGTTGATGTTAAACTCCACCAGAGATATTTTTTGCCAATTGACTTTCTGCCCCAATACAATCTCAAAAAGCTCCAATAAAGCCTTATCTTCACAATATAGTCCAAGGATCTGACCCTGAACAGTAAGGTATCATCCGCATATTGGAGAAGGGGAATGTCAAAAGCCTTACAACTACTAATCGGCCCAAGCCAACCAACCTCTCTAGCCCAATAAGTCATGGTTGATTCAGCCACAATATTGAATAGAAGAGGGGAAAGCGGATCCCCTTGCCGAATACCCCTAGAGCCCTTAAAAAACCACAAGCAGTTCCATTGAGGAGGGAGAAAGAGGCCGATGAGACACATGATCTAATCCAACCCCTCCAATGGTCACCGAAGCCCATTTGACCAAAAGGTCATCTAAGAGATCCCAGTTGACCCTGTCAAATGCCTTCTCAAGATCAAGCATTAAGGCAAACCGAGGGCAACTAAAACAGGAGAAATGGTCAAGGAGCTTGTGAGCCGCCATGGAAGAGTCAAGGATGTTCCTCCCCTTTAGGAAAGCACCTTGACCATTGTGGATGACAAAGGGAAGAAGGGACTTCAATCGCTGTGCGAGGAGCCGAGCAATAATTTTTTAAAAGCTGGAGATGAGGCTTATGGACCGAAAATCTCGCTATGAACCAGACTGTTCTGATTGTTCGCTCTAGAAGAGAGGAGGGAAGTGGGGCTGAATGGGATTTCCAGTTTCGAAAAGGAACGAAGGATGACGAGGTTGAGGAGGCTTGCAGGCTCATTTCCACTCTCCAAAGTGGAGGCTGCACAACAACTTCGAAGACAAGATCATTTGGCCCTACAAGGACAATGTCAAGTTTTCAGCCTCCTCTACCTATTCGACGATTTAGGGTGGGCAAGTTGGCCTTGCATGTTGCTACTGTTAGCTGGAAACTCTCAAGCCCCCCTTAAAATTCGTTTGAGTGTGCTCCTTGGCAAAATTCTCATTATGGATAATCTCAAGAGAAGAGGTAATGTTGTTCAGAATTGTCTTCGCAAACTTTTATGGGATTGTAGAGGAATAAGTGGATCATATTCTTCTCCACAGCCCATTTACATGGCGTATTTGGGCTCATTTTCTCAACAAAATTGAGCTCTAGATGAAATCATTTGCAGAATTACTGGTTTCATTGCTACTCTGTTGGGCATCCGTAGAAAATTTGAGTTTTCTAGCCTCCTCTCTTTGTGTAATTGGTGCCTCCTTTCCCAGATGTCTACATCCAGACCTGTAACCATATGCTTGAATGGTATCCCCTACCTCTCGGGGTCATCAAGCTAAATTTTGATGGACGTGCCTTGAGATGTCCTGGTCTTGCAGGAATTTGTGGAGTGTTTAGAAACCATGAGGGGGTTATCCTTGCTTCCTATCTGGCCCCATTTAACGTGCTAATTCAACTACTACTAAACTAATGGCACTTAAGCAGGGTCTCCTCCTCTTCATTGAGAAATTTTATGGACAGCTCTGGGTTGAGCATGACTCCAAAATAGTGATTGAATGGTTCTCAACTCCCTCCGACCCCCCATGGAGGCATGACTTTGAAATCTTTGATCTCTCCACTTGTATCAATATTTCTTGCTTTCATGTTCCTCACTCAGCCTACTCTGTGGCTGACATATGCTAGGCATGGTGTTGCTCTTCAATCCCTCGTTCTTTCGGCTCCCACTTGCATATGTTGTAATCTGTTTTGTTTGCTTGGTTTTTGCCTTTAATGAAATCTCACTTCTCTCAAAAACAAATTAGTTGGGAAGAGGCCTCCTACCTGTGACTAGTCATTTGGGATAAACCAACCCAACTTTAACAAAGTTTATTTAATACAGCAGATTCACCTTATGTAAAACTCAAAAGCTCTACATTGAGGCATTTTATGCAAGTACACTTCAAAATTTTCAACAAAATAGGAATGACATGAATCCACCTGATTGAAGGGATGAGATGAGGAGCGAGTGCGAGCGGAGCGAGTGCGAGCGGAGCGAGTGCGAGATACGGATGATGCGGATCGAATGCAGAGCGAGGTGAATCGACAAAGAGTCGAGTCCGTGGAGCTGTGTAATGAGAACGTTACGTTGCCAAATGAGAAACGGAACAACGAAAAATGAGGCGAAACACGAAAAGAAGAGCAGAGATGTGATGCGGAGTGACACAATTGAGTCGCTGCAGCAACAAGAGAGGAAAAGTCACACAGAAGTGGAGACAGCCGAATCAGAAAAATCAGCCGACGAAACTAAATGGCAAACAGTAGTGAGCCGTACGTCAAGGCGACGAATCAGAGTGGAAAATCCGGAAGAACTCCACTTCAGGAACGGTTTTGGATCTATTTCCTTCCTGAGGAAGAAAGACCGAAATGGTATCTCTGCAAATCACCTCCCAAGCAGGGGCAAAGAAATCGTTTATATCAATCCCGATTGATGTCTTCGAAGCTTTCTGATTCATACTAGAAAAAGTATGGGAAGGGACGGTTGGAAGAAGCTCTAGACGATCGCTCTTCACCAAGGAGCTCGAGTTCCAGATCCATATCCAATTTCACGGAGGGAAACTGGAATGTTCGATCACCCAGAGAAGAGCGAACAAAATCATGGGGATGATCTTCATTCAACGCAACCCAAGGAGCTTGGGATGGAAGCAACTTCAATACGTCCTACAACGCTTTCACCCAAAACCATCCAATCTGCCGTCAAAACCCGATCACCCACAAGACAAATCCAAAAATTCTAATAGCTACCGAAGAGGAGAGCACTAAAATAACCCCCCCTCCCCCCCTCTCTTGCCTCCCAAAAAATCCACACCTCCTTCTGACCCCCAAAATCTTTACCTCCAAGAAAACGCAAACTCAAAAGAAAACATCGAATATCTCCTACCCATTCATCCAAAACCATCTCCCCATGAAAATATTTTCGCTTTGACCCTCCCCAAACAAACATTGATGGAAGGTATGAAGAAACTCCTAGCAACCTCTTTTGCTACAATAAACAATAGAGAACAAATACAACTCAGCAGAGTTAATCAAAGCCTGGCTCGACAGCAATGACTACCTTCGATGCCCAGTGAAGGTCGCCCACATACACAACAACTTCTAACAACTGGCCTTCGGATCTATCGAAGACAGGGAAGCATTTCTCAAAGGAAACAATGTGAAAAACTCCCCAATATTAGATGCGCGAGCATGGGAATCTGAGCTTCACTGGACAGGGCAGAAGGTTACTGCACGCAGCGTCCCGACTGAACTCTGATGTAGACACACCTTGGTGAGTTTGGCCGGCATTTTTGGAGACCTCGTCTGGGCAGAAGATGATCCGCAGGAAATCCTCTGGGAAAATTTCTACATCAAACCAAAATTCCCGGTAAATGGATCTAAATTCATAGAAATTTCTTCTGGTACACTCTCTGCCTGGGTCATACTGGAATTTGGTGAAATCTGCTGTCTTCCTTCCTCCATAGCCGAAACCTCGTGAGTTTTGGAATCGCGATTGACGCAGTCTTAAATCAGGTCCATCCCAAGTTATGGTCCGAGCCAGCCACCCCAACTCAAATACAGGCCGACTCGGGAATCGCCAACAGAACCTTCTTGAATGGAGTTTTGAATTTCAAAACTCCTGACACCCGCCCTGTCCTCTCCTCACTGCCAAATACCAATCCCGAGAACCACTCAACCCACGCCACCTCCTTATCTCCTCGCAGCCCCTGGAAAAATCTAGAAAAAATCTATTATACCTTTCCCCATGCATCCATCTCTTCACTGACAGCCACTAGTCCCGAGAGCCTCCCAACTCACGCTACCTCTTTCATCCCCCCTCACAAACCCCGAAAAACCCTACATAAACCCTCTAACACATCTTCCTCTCTCAATGCCTCCAACCCTTCACTAAGTATCAATCCCGAGAACCATCCAGCTCAAAACCCCCGAAAAACCACTCTGTCCCCCATATTATCTGAAAGACTCAGGCATCCCAATACCTCCAATCACACCCCAATCTTGGAGCTGCAAACCCATCTGACACAACTACCCACACTTCCCGAAAACACCCAATCTCAAAAATCTACCTCCCCTTCCCCTCCCTTCGTCGTCACCGGCCAAATTTCAAATCCCCTTGTCTTGGAAATCTATCCGCAATCTATCCAACGCGTCCATATCATTCCTTTCAGGATACTGACACAGACTACCCCGCCCCCATTTGTACAACCTCCCTCTGGCAGCCCAACTCCCCACAAAGAAATGATACCTCTCTCCCCCCCTTAGCAATCCATCTCTACTCTGATCACTCTAGCCTTCTGGAACACCCAAATGATGACCATGCTTCTCGAAATGCCCCGCACTCATTACCCCCATTTAAAAGGAACCCCTCCTCCACCATTAATCCATCTTCTCCAGACCTCAATCCTATCTCCACCGCCCTCTCTCTTATACCTCTGGCTTCAATGGACCCTAACTTTGGCCAACCCACAGAAAACTCCATCACCCCCTTCCCCATCACATACTCCTGACGCAAGGCCAAACTCAAAAAACCTATCTCTACCCCTAAATCACCTCCTACTATTACAAAAACTTACTCCCAGAAAAAATCCCTCAATAAAAACCAAGAACCCGATCCAGAATCCTTCAACCTAAATCAGGACCTGGCCTCCTCCCCATCCCCCCCACGGTCAGAATACATGAAAGATTTCCCCCACCTCACCGGAAAGGAACAATGTGAAAACTTGCGACAGTGGATTATTGAAGGCTCGGCTGGCAGGGTCTCTCCACATCGGCTCGAGAAGATGCTGGAGCTATGCTGGGACTTCTCCCAATATTACAATGGCATCTTTTGTGATACAAGAGAGGAGTTTTACAAAAAGTCTTGGCTATGATCGTTTTCTCCTAGAACGTCGGAGGAATCAACTTGCCCTCCAAGCGAGACACTATCAAGGCAATTCTTTTTGAATGTAAACCAGATATTGTGATATTCACGGAAACTAAGCTGCAACTTTTTTATGTATCTTTAGCTTGTAATTTGTGGTTTAACCCTGATCCTGAATGGGCAGTGCTTGATGCAATTGGGCCTCTGTGGTATCCTCATCATCTGGAACCCGAATTCGGTTGAGGCCATATCTACAGAAATTGGTAGATTTTCTTTATGCATTCGCTTCCTCGACAGATCCCATGGCTCTATATGGGCCCTGGCTGGCATATATGGGCCTTCGGGCAATGTAGACCGCTCATTTTGGGACGAAATTCTCACCAAAGTCCAACAATGGAGCGTTCCTTTGCTATTGGCCGAAGACTTTAATGCCACTCTTCTCTATTCCGATAAAAGCCCCCCGTCTAAAAGATTCACATCCACCATGAGAGCTTTTTCAGACTTGATTAGCTATCTAGAGCTTCTTGAAATCCCCTTAGCGGGGAAAAAGTATACTTGGACCAATGGTCAAACTCCTCCTGTCCTCTCCAAATTAGACCGCTTTTTGGTCAATAATGATTGGTTAATCCTCTTCCCCCATACTACAGGCAAAGTCCTCAATAAAATAGGTTCTGGCCATTGGCCCATCCTTCTAAACACCCACCCTCCAAAACGGGGTTCCTCCCCGTTCAGATTCGAAAACTCTTGGCTCCTGGAGAAGTCTTTTCGTCCTTCCTTGCAGAAATGGTGGGAAAATCTTCCTCATCACTCAAATCCTGGGTGGGCTCTCCACGTTAAACTCAGAGCTCTCAAATCTGTCCTCAAAACTTGGGCTCATGAACTCAAAGATGTTGTTATGTCCAAAAAAGCCTTTGTCCGTCTCAGAATCTCTGATCTGGATCTCTTGGAAGAGCAAAGGCCTCTGTCCCCTTCTAAAATATCGGACAGAAATAGCCAGAATCATGATCTCTCTGCAATTCTCTCAAGTGAAACCACCCATTGGAAGCAACGGGCCAGATTTCGATGGCTGGCTAAAGGGGATGGAAACTCTAAATTTTTTCATGCTATTGCCTCTGGTCGAAAGAGAACTAACCGTATCTCCACTCTTCTGATAAATGGAGTGGAGTGTACGGATAGTATCTCCATTGCTAATGACTTTGTTAAGTTTTTTTCAGGTCCGTACACAAAGGAAAATTTCAACCGGCCTGTCCTAGACCAGATTGACTACCGTAGAATCTCTACCTCTGAGGCAATACATCTCGAAAGGCTTTTCTCCCCTGAAGAAATCAAGGCTGCAGTTCTTGGCATGCCAAAAGATAGGGGGCCCGGCCCAGATGGTTACAATGGAGACTTCTTCTGGCAATCTTAGGACGTGATCAGAGAGGATGTACATAATTTTGTAAACAACTTTCATCAAGTCGGTCTCACATATAAATCTGTTGGTGCCTCCTTCATTGCCCTTATCCCCAAAAAATTCTCCTCTGTTTCAACCAAAGATTATAGACCCATAAGCCTCATCTCAAACTCTTACAAAATCATTGCCCGTCTCTTAGCCAAGCGCTTCAAATCAGTCCTTCCTAAAATCATCAATCCTTGCCAAAGCGGTTTTATTGCTGGTAGAAACATCCTGGACTCATCAATGGCCGCCCATGAAATTCTCCATTCTTTTAAAAAATCGAAAAAGCCTAGAGTAGTTATTAAGATTGATTTTGAAAAAGCCTTTGATAGAGTCAACTGGAAGTTAGTAGACCACATCCTTGACAAAATGGGTTTCTCCACTCATTGGAAATTTTGGATGAGAAGTTGTATATCAAATGCATCCTACTCTGTTCTAGTTAATGGTAAGCCGTGTGGTTACTTTAAGGGCTCTAGGGGAATCAGACAGGGTGACCCTCTTTCACCCTTTCTGTTCACCCTCATTGGAGAACATTTGGCTGCAATGGTTCGTCTAGCAAAAATATCTGGCTGGCTTAAACCCATCTCTGTTGATCCTACCCTAGATGTCAATCTCCTCCAATATGCGGATGATACTATCCTCTTATGTGATGATTCCCTTCCCCAAATTCATAACCTGAGCGCCCTTCTGAGTTTGTTCGAACTCTCTTCAGGGCAAAAAAGTAGTTGGGAAAAATCTTCTATCTTTGGATACAACATTGACCCTGGGTTACTTAGTTCGATGGCAAACTATTTGGGCTGCAACATAGAACAGTTTATTGGATCGTATTTGGGACTACCTTTGACCCCCCCACCCTCTAAAGCTTCCTGGCACCCTGTCATTCAACGCCTAGAGGGGAGACTTACCACTTGGCGTGGGAGATTTTTATCTAAGGCAGGTAAGTTAGTTCTAATCAAATCATGCCTACACGGAATCCCCACTTATTTTCTATCTATGTTCCCCTGTCCTGCATCCATCAGAAACAGAATTGACACTCTTAAAAGGCGCTTCCTTTAGGGAGGCCCAAATGGCGAAAAGAAGTATCATTTAATCAAATGGGAGGAAGTATGTAAACCAAAATTGTTGGGTGGTTTGGGAATCCAGAACATCAAAGACACTAACTCGACTCTACTACTTAAATGGATATGGAAATTTAATATGCACCCGAATTTGATTTGGAGAGGCTTTGTAGTAGAAAAGGCTAATATTCAATCTGGTTGGTGGACTGAAGGGGGGAGGCTCTACTACCTCTCGCCTGTTTGGAAGAAAATTGTTCGACTTCTCCCAAAATTCAAAGAAGCTACTAAATGTTATATTGGTAAAGGAAGATCAACCAAATTCTGGATCGACTGGTGGACTGGACAATCTCCTCTTCGCGCCAGTTTTCCAGAAATCTACAGCCTTGCCGGCAACTCGGAAGCTCTCATTTCTGAACTTCAGTCAGATAATGGGGATTGGAATTTAGGCCTCAGAAGACATCTCTCTGACCCAAAAGCTCTCCATGCGTCGGATCTCCTCAATCTCCTCCCAACTAGGAAACCGAATAACTCAGGTGACACTCTCATCTGGTCCCCATGTCTGAAAGGTTCCTTCTCCACATCCTCCGCTTATAAATTTCTCAACCATCCATCCCCAAATCTTCCAAAGCACCATGTTGCCTATGTTTGGGACCTCATTGGCCCTCCTTGAGCCAAGTTCTTCATATGGTTTGCTTGTAAAAACAAAATCCTTACATCAGACTCCTTAATTCGTAGGGGTACCTCTATCATAGATCCTCTTCGTCCTTTCTGCAGAATCACCCCAGAAACTGCAACCCATGTTCTCCTCACTTGCCGATTCGCCTACCAAGTCTAGTCGTCCCTCCTAAACAAAATTGGTCTCCAATACTGCTCGCCTGGGAACCTCACCGAAGCCATCCTGTCACTTATTAGCTCAAACCTCCCAAAGCTAGGAAAAATGCTTATCTCTTGCTGCGTGGGACATACTATTTGGGCTATTTGGAAAGAGAGAAATAAGAGGAAATTCAATCTCAAAACCTCCTCTGTTGAAGCTATGACTGAGCAAATCTCTAATCAAGTTTCGGTTTGGTTATTAAATAAAAAAGAATTCAGCAATCTGGGTGGATCAAACTTCAGAAGTAACTGGAAATCTATTGCTGGCCTATCTCTTCCCCCTCGCCCTCCAACTATGGCACTTTGGACCCCCTCCTCCCTCTGGATTTTTGAAGCTCAATTTTGATGGAAGTGCCCTTGGCTACCCAGGCCCAGCTGGGTTTGGTGGTGTCATCCAAGATGAAAAAGGCAATCTCCTCTTCTCCTATGCCGGCCCCCTTGGCATCTCAGATTCTACTTCAGCAAAGCTTTCGAGTCTCCTACATGGGCTCCAAGTCTTCTCTAGCAACCTCTTTGGCCCCCTTTGTATTGAAGGAGACTCTACAGTGGTTATCAACTGGTGTGCCAACCACGGCCATCCCCCATGGTGTCACTGGGATATATTCAATGACATATGTAATTTATTTTCCCCTTTAAATTGTAAGTGGAGCCATATTCCCCGATCTGCCAACCACTTGGCAGATACCCAAGCTAAAGCGGGTATTTCTCTCCAACATTTTGTTGTGGAGTCATACCCCCGGTATTAAGTTTGTATTCTTCTCTCGGTTTTTAATATATTCACCTATTCATAAAAAAAAAAAAATAGGAATGACACTCTCAGAATTTCAATGAGGACATCTTAAAGTTAGGGTGGCACCAAGCCAAGCTAGTTGATGAGCGGCTCAGGCTCACTTGAGTTGATTTGTTTCTAGCTCAAGCCAAACTTAAAACTCTGACCCAAGCTCAATAGCCAGCTCGAATATCAGTGAGCTAGGCTCCAAGCTTGCAAGCCCACTCGAGAAATCCATTAGACAGCAATAGATAATAAATGCCTTAGAGATTGGATTACAATCCAATTTTCAGTTCATTACATTTACCAATGTGCATTGTATTCTTGCCCTTTTACAATAAATGCTGTCAGAGAATATGTGCAGGCTGCAACAACTTTTTTTTACTGTTCTTTCCATCTTCTATTTTGTCTATTCCATTTTCCCTTTTACAACATCAGGTAAGTTTTGACTTCCCACTCTTCCTCATCTTCATTTGGTTTTCTTCCTCAGTTCTTCTTCATCTCTTCTCTTCGTACTAGAGGAGGGCCATCATCAAGCTGCCGCCCTCCCAGTGCAGGGAGGGGAGTGTCACACCTCCTCCCCCTTTCCTCTGTCATGTGGCACCTTCCAACAGAGAGGAGAGGGGGAGGGTCACACCGTAAAAATCCACCAGCACCATCGATATCAACATGAGCTAGGGTTTCTGCCGGGGAGAGGACAATGACGAGCTCCTCCATTGAAAATAGGCAATGGCAGCACTAGGAGGGGGAGAGGGTTTGACCCTCTGTTGCCCCTCCCCATCTCTCAACCGAGCCAAGATCAAACCGAGTTCGAGCCATAGAAATTTTATTTGAGTTGAGCTTGAGCACATGTAAAGGCTTGAGGTCAAGCTTGAGCCTCATGGTTACTATTCGAGCCGAGCCTGAACCTAACAGGGTTTCAGCTCCGCTTAAGTTGTTGCCACCCCTAGGGAGGATTCCTCACAAGATGACTTATTGAAGTTTGGGGACCTCTTCCAAATTAATAATTGTAGGATCTCTCCAAGCACAATGAAATGTGAGACTACTCTCCCATGACAACTCACATTCTCAGCCTACTAGCTGGAGGCATGGGGCATAAATACACTCATAGAATGGACTTTTTACCTACCAACAGGACAGATTGATATGGTTAAAAATGTAAATAAGGATACAGTAGCCAGTGCAATTACTAAGAGTGGGAGAAACTGTTATCTTGTGGCTAAGGCTGTGGACCGAGGATCAGCATTAAGCCCATCAACTAGGGCCACATTCAAAAAACTGTCCGTGGTGTTTGTTAACTTCTAGCTGACAGTTATTCACAAATCTGAGGAGACATTTACAAAAATCAATATAGTCCACTAGTTCTTCCCTAGCTCTCTTTTTTTTCTTTTTTTGAAATAGTGCCAAGTTGTATTAAAAGGCTCAAAAGAGCAAGATTACAAGGAGGGGCAAGGAGGGGGAACCATCCCAAACAATGAGAGATTGCTGGGAGGTTCCAAATTTAGCTAGCCTATAAGCCACGGAATTGGCTGACCTAACAATATGATTCCAAGTACAAGAAATGGAAGATATAATATCTGCAATAGATGAAGTAATTGGCCAATACCGCCACGGGGGAAAGGCTGGATTAGAGTACCAACTTATGACCACTTTAGAGTCTCCCTCAATCAATAACTTCTCTTGTAGTCTGTCTTTGAAAATCTTCAACCCAAGATGAAGAGCATTCACCTCCGTAGTGGTAGAATTTACAATACCCACAGGCCCAGCATAGGAGAAGATAGTCTCTCCATTATGATTCCTGAACAAACACCCCCCCCCCCCCCCCCCCTAGCCGGTCTTGGGCATCCCTAAGCACTACCGTCGAAGTACAGCTTAATGCAATTAATAGGGGGAGGCTCCCAATCAGTCGTGATCGAAGTCCTCTGGGGGCCCGCCATGTGAGCCAAAAGACACCAATTCCATCGAAGGGAGACACAGACTCGAGGAGCAAATTCCTTCCTAGTGTGGAGCCAGCTGGAAACCATACCGACGACACAAGAGACCGTACTATCTAGATTGATGAACTTGGAATTGAATCTCCGATTATTTCTCTCGAACCAGAGACACCAAGGGATGTGAGCTAGGCAAACAGAGAGCAGAATCTTGCCAATTCTAGGGAGGCAAGTCTCAAGAACCAAATGTATAGTGCCAAATAAAAACTGATGGAGGCCCACCTGAATGCTGATTTTCTAGCACACTGCCATTCAAACTCTCCACGGAAGCCACAATGCAGAAGAATATGCTATACTGACTCCTCACAAATGCCACATAGGGGGTAGGTAGCATCCGGGGCGGTGAAGCCTCTCTTGTGTGAGTGTCAGCTCTCTTTCATCCAAAGAAATAAATAATATGTCAAAGGATAGCACCCAGGGAAAACTAACAGTGTGAGTACCACTGTTTTCTTGTGACTAAGACTTTACAGTAACTATCACCTTTAAGCCCCTTGAACATTGAGCCATATTTAAGAAAATGTTTTTGTTTTACAAAGATGTATTTATATAAACAAGAGAAATTACAGAAGAGGGAGCAGATCCCAGACAACCAGCGATTGTAGGGTAGCTCCTTGCTTGGCAAGCACATCAGCTGCCGAATTTGCAGATCTCGGAATGTGAGATCAAATACAAGATAAAACTGAGAAATTTCAAGAATCACTCGAAAAATGTCCCAATGGCGCCACGGGGGAGGGGATGCACACTCGCACCATCCAATGACCACCTTCGAGTCCCCTTCAATATGAAGGGGACCATTGCACTTATTCAAGAAAATGTCCTTGGGGTATTTTAACTTCTTGTCATTAGTTAACCACATTTTTTTGAATGTTGATTACCCAGTAAGACTTGAACTTGAGATTAATTCTTGAAACTCCCTCATATGACCTCACACTTGAAAATCATAGTCCACTAGTTTTTTTCTAGCACTTTTTCTTCAAAAGAGACAGTTTTACATAGATGTTAATCACTTGCTTCAGAATTGAGAATCACAAGGTATGAAGCATCTTTTGACTAAACCACTTGCTTCATAGGAAATTTAAAAAATGAAGGAAATTATTTTCCTTTTCTCCATAATTTCCTTATGATTTACATTTCTAGATCATGTAATCTATGATCAAAGAATAAAAGACCTTGCTTCTTGATCCTTGACCACTATGGTACCAAATACTTCACAACATACCCTAAAATAGTGGTGTAATATTTGGAATAAAGGATGACGAATTTCACTGTCCATATATCAAATTTTCCTTGGAAAGTTACCTTTCCATCAACAATCTAGAAGAAATCTAACCATTAAACCAAAGCAGAATTTTCATTTACCTGTAACTAGCTGCATATATTGAATATGGAAGTGAGTAACAAGAAATTATCACTGCTTCTAGTACTGCAAAACCAAGTGAGATCCACCATCTGGAACAGCCAAACATTTTTAACCGCCAATACTAATGCACATGACTGGCAAAGACAGGCTATGGTACAAAATAAAGCACAAAAAACTTTTGTCACTTCTCAGGCGGAATAAAGGCACATACATATAGCGTTTAATCTTCTCATGGCCATCTAAGCCTTCTTTCCGCAGCTTCACCAAGGATGGAACAATATGACACAGCACCTGTGCACAAGATTGAAGTCCCTTTAACCCCTCATTCAGCATCTCAAGGCCAGTCAAGAGTTATACAGCACCATGCAACTTAAGACAGCAAATAAAACTTTCAAGGGGCTCTGAACTCGAAAAGCAGAATTAATTTCTTCTGAAGCGGAAAAATTAAAAAGGGACTATAACAGTTTAGTGATATTACAACACAGAAAGTTAAGTCTCATCTTGCATAATAGTCCCTGCTTTTACATTAGTAATTCCTGCAACAGATTGCCTGATGAAGGAGGCAAATGGGTCAGTTTACATTTTTCTTCTTTTAAAGTTTCTTGTTCATATTTTTCATCAAAAGGGTGCTATGCTTTTCCCTATGAAGCAAGATCACCGCCAATAGAACGATTGTTCAGATATCAGACTTGTATCCTCAATAGATACTAATGTAGATTACAAGAAACGCAAGCGCTTTGCAACCCTAATCATCTGATATTAAACAATAACAGAACAACTAACTTTAACTTTTTCACTTTGATTAAAAAACTTCTCACAAAGTATACGCATCAAACTTATAAGTGAGATGTAGACAATTAAAACACATAAAAAATGCTCATTCTTTAACATTCAAAGGATCACAAAACCATCAATCAAACATGAATAAACGGTGTTGAATACTTTCTGACTAATTGTCAAGACCACATCAAATATCCCAAAAAGGAAAAACTTTGCTTATTTAATATATTTGGGATTGGTTAATGAGGATTGAAAGTCCTTCTAGACTTAGTTTGCTGAGTGGGATAAAGTCCCACATGGAGAATTGGGGAGAAAATTTAGTGGGTTATAAGGTTGAGAAATAGGTTTCCCAAATAGTTAGTCATTTTGGGATAGAACCGGGTTCAACCCAACAGTGGTACCAAAACAGGTTTTGTGTATGGGTTGAGGCCAGTTTGTGCTCTCCAAGTTATTTGTGTGTTGTATGTTAGAAATTAAACGCCCTAATTCCAAACTAACGAGAGCAATAATAATAAACACAGAAGAAGTGAAAAAACAAGCACGAAAAAGTACAACAAAATTTATACAGGTTTGCCTCAAGGTGAGACTACGTCCTGTCTTCCGCCATTGCAGTAATCCATTATGAAGATGAAATACTTCACAAGAGAAACTGCACACTTATAGGAGTTTCTCTCTAACCTCTCGAGCTGCAACTCGAGATGTTCCTCGGTATCAGATGATAAAACCCTAATAGCGGCGCCCCTCAATTATAAAGAGAAGATTAGGGCAACAGTATTAGGGCGTTAATTAGGCTCCACAACTTAACAATCTCTCACTTGGAGACTAATCCATCATCAATATCTCCTCTACAGTGACAACAGCTTCTCAATTTTCAGAGAAAAGTCCAACTGAAGTTGAACACAACTTCAGTTTCTTGATCATAATAGTCTTTGTCAACTTATCTACCGGATTCTGACTTCCTTGAATCTTCTCAAGAGCTAAGACTCCATCCTCCAGAGCCGATCTGATGAAGTGATAATGCACCTATATGTGCTTTATTCTAGCATGATCAACAGGATTCTTTGCTAAATGGATAGCACTCTGACTGTCACAATACAACACATTCTTCCCATGCTTGAATCCTAATTCATCCCAGAAAGACTGCAACCATATGATCTCTTTGTTGGCTTCGGTCATGGCAACATATTCTGCCTCAATATTGGAAAAAGCAACTATCTTCTGCAACATAGAGACCCAACTAACTGTTGTACCACCCAACATGTATACATATCCAGTGGTACTCTTCCTGCCATCAATGTCTCCAGCCATGTCAGCATCTACATAACCCTATAATCCCAAGTCTGACTTTCTGAAACATAAGGTTGAGTCTGCAGTGCCTCTCAAATACCTGAGAATCCACTTCACTGCTTCCCAATGATGTTTACCCGAATTACTCATATATCTGCTCACAACTCCCACTGCATGAGCTATGTCTAGTCTAGTCCACACCATGGCATACATGAGACTGCCAATAACAGAAGCATAAGGCACATTGGCCATGTTGGCTCGCTCCTACTCTGTAGAAAGTGACTGCTCCTTCGCCTAAAATGACTAGCCAAAGGAGTACTCACTGGTTTTGCACCATTCATGTTAAATCTACTCAACACCTTCACACATTCTTCTTGTGACAGTTTCAAGACATCAGTATCTCTAGTAATCCTCATCACAAGGATTTGTTTTGCACCACCCAAATCCTTCATTGCAAACTTCTTCGACAACTCCCTTTTCAAGTTATTTATTTCCTGTTTGCAAGCACCTACTATCAACATGTCATCAACATATAGCAAGAGAATGATGTAGGAGTCGTCAAGCTTCTTCACATAACAACAATAATCTGCCTGGCACCTCAAGAAACCATTACAACTCATAAAAGTGTCAAACTTCTTATACCACTATCTTGGAGCTTGTTTAAGACCTTACAAGCTCTTTTGCAGTTTGCACACCATTTTCTCTTTTCCTTGTGCTTTGAAACCCTGTGGCTGCATCATATGAATTTCTTCCTCCAAATCACCATGAAGAAAGGTTGTCTTTACATCCAACTGCTCTAAGTGCAAGTCTTCATTTGCCATTAGTTCAAGCACTGTTCTAATAGTAGTCAATTTCACTACTGGAGAAAACCTCAGTGTAGTCAACGCCCTTTTTTTGTTGAAAGCCCTTTACCACTAGTCTTGCCTTATACCACTTGTTGCCATCATGTTCGTCTTTTATTCGGTACACCCATTTATTTTGCAAGGCCTTCTTTCCTTTTGGTAGATCGGTCAACTGCCATGTCTGATTGGATAACAATGAATCAATCTCATCCTGCATGGCCAACTCCCACTTGGTTGATTCATCAACTTGCACAACTTCCTCATAACTCTCTAGTTCACCTTTATTAGTCAACAAAATATAATTAAGTGCAGGGGAGTAACTCTGTGGTGATCTGCTAGTTCTGGCAGATCTTCTGAGTTCAGTCACACGAATGTTCTGATTTAGTTCACCTGGTCTTTCTGAGCAATATTCTCCAAGTCAATAGCTGGAAAATCTCTCAACTGAATCACTTCAGAATTCTTGCTTCATCGCTTGTGCTCTCAGACTCTGTTCTCAACCTGTCTTTATACAGGGCACCTTCATTGAAGATCACGCCCTTGCTCCTGATAACCTTACGACTTTGGTCATCCCATAAGCGATAACCAAACTCGGTACCACCATAGCCAATAAAGAAACATAATTTAGATTTGGCATCAAGTTTACTTTTAGCAGTAGAATCAATATGAATATAAGAAACACAACCAAACACTTTCCAGAAACAAAGGTTTACCTCTTTGCCGCTCCAGACCTCTTCTAGTATTTTGCAATCCAACAGTGTTGAGGGACCTCTGTTGACCAAATAGGCAGCAGTGCTAATAGCCTCAAACCAGAACATCTTTGGTAATCCCGCATATAATCTCATGCTCCTAGCACGCTCATTCAAAGTTCTGTTCATCCTGTCAGCCACACCATTCTGTTGAGGTTCTCCAAGAATGGTCTTCTTCATCTTGATACCATTATCGGCACAGTACCGCTTGAAATCATCATCTACGTATTCTCCCCCATTATCTGACTACAAGCACTTCACTTTCAAATCTATCTCATTCTCAACCATTGTTCTCCATCTCTTGAAGGTATCAAAGACATCAGATTTCTTTTTCAGAAAATAAACCCATACCTTTTTGCTTGCATCATCAATAAATATCACATAGTAGTAAGAACCACTAAGGGAAGTAACAATTGAAGGCCCCCACACATCTGTGTGAACTAACTCCAATTTTGTTATCTTTTGCTCCTTTCCAGCCTTAGAACAGCTAACCCTTTTCTGCTTGCCAAAAATACAGCCTTCACACAAGCTATTATTTACAGTTTTCAACCCTGGTAGTTTCCCTTTGGACTGAAGCACTTTCATTCCTTTCTCACTCATGTGACCGAGCCTATAATGCCACAAGTCAAAATCAGTAACAGCATCAACAACTGCAACCGCGTCTCTGCAACTGGAAGTGATGTAAAGAGTTCCAGTTTTAACTCCTCGTGCAACAACCATGGATCCCTTTGTGACTTTTCAAGCAGCACCATTAAAAGTCATAGTATGACCTTCATCATCAAGTTGCCCTACTGAGATCAGATTACGCATCAATTTTGGTACATGTCTCACCTTGTGAATTTTCCACACTATCCCGTTTGACATCCTCAAACTAACACTACCAATACCGACAATATCCAAAGGTTCTCCATCAGCAAGATACACCTTCCCATTATCTCCAGCAACATCATTCTCCATGATCTCACGATGTGCAGTGGTTTGAAAAGAAGCTCCTGAATCTAACACCCAAGAGTCAATAGGGCTATCAACCGACAAGAGTAAAACATCTTGTACTTCTTCAGTCATCACATTTGCAATATCATTTTTCTTTTCATCCTTCTTCGGTGCTCTATAATTCTTCTTTATGTGACCAGACTTACCACAATTCCAGCATTCCACATTCCTTCCAAATTTGGACTTGCTTCTACCATTCCTTGACTTCCCTCTACCATTGCCCTTGTTGGAATTCCTCTCAAAGTTCCTGCCCCTAGTATCGACACTTACGGCAGAATTAGATGTCGATGATTCTCCGGAGTCCTTTCTACGAACTTCCTCCGCGAGAATGGTATCCCGAACATCATTAAATATCAACTTCCCGTTGCCTACAGGGTTGCTAATTGCAACCCTCATAGGCTCCCAACAATTTGGCAGAGACGCCAAAAGAATTAAAGCACGAACCTCATCATCAATTTTAATTTGAACGAATGTCAATCGATTAACAATCGTGCTAAACTCATTCGAATGCGATGGAACTAATGTATTTTCTGTCATCTTTAAATTGAAGAGTTTTTTCATGAGATATACCTTATTATTTGGAGAAGGCTTCTCATACATGTCGGATAGAATCTTCATCATCCCCGTTGTGGTTTTCTCCGACACCATGTTGTGAGCAACATTCTTCGATAATGTTAACCGGACTACTCCCAACACTTGTCTATTGAGGAAATTCCACTCATCATCTTTCATACCTTCTAGTTTCATATCCAGAAGTGGTGCGTGCAGCTTTTTACTGTACAGAGAATCTTCGATTTGCATCCTCTAGAACTCAAAATCCATACCATCAAACTTGTTGATCCCTAGTGCCGATCCTTCTCTGCTAGCCATTGCTCTCAATCATGAACCAAAACTCCGATACCACTTGTTAGGAATTAAACGCCCTAATTCCAAACTAACAAGAGAGCAATAATAATAAACGCGGAAGAAGGGAAAAAACAAGCACGAAAAAGCACAACAAGATTTATACAGGTTCGCCTCAAGGTGAGACTACGTCCTGTTTTCTGCCGCTGCAGTAATCCAATATGAAGATGAAATACTTTACAAGAGAAATTGTACACTTACAGGTGTTTCTCTCTAACCTCTCGAGTTGCAATTCGAGATGCTCTTCGGTATAAGATGATAAAACCCTAATAGCGGCGCCCCTCAATTATAAAGAGAAAATTAGGGCAATGTAACCGCATTAGGGCATTAATTAGTATCCACAACTTAACATTGTAGGCTCCATGAGGTAGGAGTCTGTGTTCTCGGCTCTATGAGATGGGAGTCTGTGTTGTTTGCTCCATTGGGGGTTTGTGCCCATGTCTCTGAAGAGGAGTCTTGAGTGGAAAAAAGTCCCACATTGAGAAAAGGGAAGAAACATTAGTTGGTTATAAGGTTGAGCAATACGCCTCCTCAATGGCTAGTCATTTTAGGATAGAATTGGACTCATCCCAACAGTGCGCACCTCCAAAGATAAAACTCTTCATGTGGAGCGCTTGCCAGAGTAAAATTCTCACGAGTGATGTGCTCAGTAGAAGGGGCCACCCAGCTATCAACCCCCTTTGTCCTCTCTACAGCACTAAAGCAGAAATTGCCAGTCATATTCTTCTACATTGCTCCTTTTCATGGTATGTGTGGACCTCTGTTCTAGGCAAGATGGGGCTGCAATTTTGTATATCAACTGATCTGATCTCTTCAGCAAGTCGTTCGTTGGCCTTCCCCTTCCTGGTCTCGAAAAAGTGATGATATCCGCATGTGCCAGTTTCATAACGTGGAGGCTCTGTAATGAACGCAACCGAAGGTGGTTCGATGCTAAAAGTGAATCTGAAGTAAGAGTAACAGACAAGGTGTCGGGGCAAATATCCTCTTGGCTTCTAATTAAGAAGGTTTTTTCCTCCTTCAAAGAAACCTCTATCCGTGAAAACTGGAGTATTTTGGCAAGGATGCACTTTGGAATCAAGGGTCCAACAATGCAGGAGTGGACCTCCCCAGAAGCTAGATACCTCAAGTTGAATTTTGATGGCTCTTCTCTAGGCAATCCGGGGATTGCTGGTTTTGGGGGAGTTATTTTGGATCCATCTGGCAATCAATGTTCCTCTTATGTCGGCCCGTTAGAATTTCTGATTCTACGTCTGTTGAGCTTTATGACCTACTCAATGAGCTTCGCATTTTCAGAGACAACTGTAGTGGTCCCATTCACATTGAAGGAGACTCGAAGGTGGTCATTGGATGGTGTGAGCGTGCTTCCCCTCCACCGTGGCGCCATTGGGACATATTTCGGGAGATTTTAGATATTACCTCACTTCACTCTTGTTTTTGGTCTCACATTCCAAGATCTGCAAATTCGGCTACAGATGTGCTTGCCAAATAGGGAGCGTCCCTACAATCTCTTGTTTTAAGGGATCTGCTCCCTATTCCTTTGTAATTTTTCTTGTTAATATATATAAATACATCTTTATCAAAAAAAAAAAAAAAATACTCACAGGTCCCAAGATCGAAACTTAGCTCTGATACCATGTAAAAAGGAATAAAATAAGAGAAGAAAGAAGAGAGAAAGAGAAATGAGAGAGAAGGATAGAGACAAGAGTGAGTTGAAAGGCAGTCAATAAAGTTGAGGTTGGCCCCCTCTTCCCTTTTATTTCATTTAAGTCAGTTGATGTCTAATTACAAACATACCCTTGGAGACTCAAACCTCTAAAACTTACCAACCACATCCAAATAACATAAAATCTGAGTTACAGACTTCACACATCTAACTATACTTGCTGACACTATTACAGACTTATACAAAGAATGTAAACTGACCAAAATATCCCAACTTGATATTTAACTAAGTCCATAAACTGTATGATGGACATATAAAGCTATGAACTTCCTTTGATACCATGATAAGTTTGAGCCCAATACCATCCTAAAATGACTAGTCAAACTAAGAGATCAATTCCCAACTAATAACCATAGAATTTTACTTAACACTTGTCTATGTAGAATTTTACTTCACACTTGTCTATGTAGAAACAAGAGATAACTGTCTCAGAGCAACAAGAGTGAGAGCGAGAGGAGGAGAGAATAGGGAGATGGTGATCGCGGGATCCTCCAAGAGAGAAACTGAACTAGAGTGAGAGGGAAACTAGAAGCGCAGAGAAGAGTGCTGGCTAGCATTGCAAGAGAGACCAGAAGCCTGACCAACGGAGTTCGATCATCTCCCCTGATGTTCACGCAAGTATATCGCAAATGAACGTGAGTCACAATGACCTCACTCAGCTGATCAAGGATCCAACATCGCTGGGTAAGGGGGCCCTCAGTCTAGGTACCTCAATGCCACTACAGCAGTAGTGGAAGACGAAGACTGGCAACTCATTTGGAGCAAAGCTGAGAAGCAGATCCAGCACGATGATCTGTCGAAGTGTCAACACCAAAGCCACTCCTTCAACTATAATATCACTAGTGTCTCTATCAGAAAGCTTCAAGATCGCTTGGGTCGGTGACTCGGGTCTCTATCACCAATAGTGATACACGATCCTTCATTAAATCCCTAATGCTGCTTGCGCTTTCTTCCTCAAGCAATTTGATCAGGCCACAAAAGACCGATATTCTAAAAATAGAACTTGGGAGTTCTAGACTAGACAACTCGTCTTCTACTTCTCAATTTTTAAATACAAACAAACCTGGGAATGCAAGATCACCCAATACCAGCAAGGGTCTACATCCCTGAATCAACATCCTCTGGCTATGGCTGGAACACTTTCATGGATTGCCTTCAAAGCCATTCTTCTCCGGACACCTCATAAACACACCAGACCAATGACAACATACCAGCCTTCCCTGCTTTGAAGCCCACCCCCACCCCCTCCAAAGCAAAACACACTCCTTCTGCAGTCTCCGACCACTTCCAAGATCAATGACCTTGAACTCGCCAAAAAACCTGCCAACCACTTCACCATATCCTTACCCTCCGAAATCTTAATCATGGATGAGAGCAGCTTACGTCCGCCCTGATCATCACTACCACCTGCAAATTAGTTGATAGCCACCCCTTTGCCAATTGGTTTACCAATCAACTTAGCTCCAATACTCTCACATGCCCTCATACTTGGGGCACCATGACTGCCTAATCTGTTTCACCTCAATTACTGATTCACTAGCTGCTACAACCCTCACACCTAACCTTGAGTCAAATATCCAAAGTATCAGGGAGTGGACTCCAGACTTAGCAAACCTTTCATCCGGTCAATGGATTTGCATTCGGGGGCTTCCGACTGACACGGTCAGGCAATTGTCGCCAAGCAAGATGATCAAGTCTCTTCAGCAAGGTGATCAAGCAAGATGAGACAACATCTAGTATGGCAAGAATGGACTACGCCAGAGTTCACATTGTGCCCAATCAACATTGGCTTGGGCACAAACTTCTCAAAGTTATCGTGGGTGACTTCTTCTGGATCTGAATCACCTTCGAAGATTTCAACTCTAGATGGAGTCCAGCAAATGACCTTGATCCTTCGGAACGAAGACAGCAAGAACAGCAGAACACCATGGCTTAGCCAACCAGGTGCCAAGTCCACTCTGATTAACACGACTTTGAATCGAAAAATCAGTAACTCGTCCACCTCTTTCCCTACTTGCCATTCATATTCGAATTCAAACCAGCACCACTCAAACCGCACCCCTGCCACCACCTACTCTTTTGACCATGCTGAGAGCCACCTATCTGACCAGCTAGAAAAGACCCCCCATTCCACTTCCGCAAACTGCCACGTAGCCTACAACTCCCCCATCCAGCCTAACTGCTACCATTGACCTTCCGAACCCCCAATCCAATGTAGTGTTAGATCTTCACAACACTTCTATCTCCCCAGACGGTCAACCAAACAAAAGTTGGTGCTCACCTAACCCAGATTCCAAGCCCCAATCGCCAGCTTGCACACGAACCAAAAACTGTCACTCACCCATCAACATATCGAGACCCCCCCCCCCCCCCCCCCCCCCCGGGCTGTTAACGTCTCTTTGAACACCTAGCAACTCCACCATACCCCTGCAAACGCTACTACTCCTACCTTTACCAACACTTGCCAAACACCCACCAATAGTCCTCTACCCCATGTTATGGACTCAATAGCACACCGAGTCACTCAGAGGAGGAGACAATGACTCGTCAAGTCACTTCTACTTTCATTATTTATGTTGCTTTTAGTTTCAATTTTCATTGATGATGTAATAAGGCCGGTCTTTTGGGTAGTATTGGCTAGGTGCATAACATTTGGTATCAGAGTTAGCGTTATGTCGCGAGTTCGAATCCCGGAGGGGGCGACCAGAGTGTGCTTCCCGCACCAATGGGCCACCGCTATATGCGGAAGGGGCGACCTGAGTGTGTTCCCGCACCATGGAACGTCGCTAGAGTAGGCCATCGCAAGTGGGCCGTCATGGACATCGGCTCTCGCGAGCGTGGTTGTGATGTTATGGTCCTAGGTTATGTACCTTTGTCTTCCGCTCCTAACAGGCCAGTCTTTTGGGTAGTATTGGCTAGGTGCTTAACAGGGAGCTCCACCTCCAGCCGTAACGATTCAGTAAGGCCTGCTATAAATAGCGCCACTTGTTGGTCCCCACGTACCATACTGCGTGCTCTGGCTAATTTTTCCTGGAACTGCTGTTGATATTGCTCCACTAAGCCAGTTTGGCGTAACAAAACCAAATGCCCCAAAGGGTTGCTGTAAGCAGGAGGACGAAAACGGAGAGAGCATAAATTCTTAAACACATCCCAATCGATCACCTCTCTATCAACCTCAACTTGCTGAAACCAGAGTTGTGCTTCCCCAGTAAGCGGAAGACAGCCAACTAGACTTTATCATAAGCTGCAATTCTTCTATGGGTAAGTGACCCCCCTGGCCAGAGAAACTCGTGCGCTCAGTAAACTCATCTCCCCCTTTGTTATGCGAATGGTCCCCTCCTCTTTGCTCTGGAATTGTGTTCCCTCTAGTAGTTATACCAGTCTCCATGCTATCCATTTTTCCATTCAATGTCTCCATACCGAGCTCAAGTCTAGAGAACCTCTCATTGAATCCTTGTTGGCCTTCTCTGTCGTGTTACCCTGCTCTGATACCAACTTGTTATGCACCTAGCCAATACTACCCAAAAGACCGGCCTTATTACATCATCAATGAAAATTGAAACTAAAAGCAACATAAATAATGAAAGTAAAAGTAAGTGACTCAGTGAGTCATTGTCTCCTCCTCTGAGTGACTCGGTGTGCTATTGAGTCCATAACACCCACTTCTTGCAACATACAAAAGAAAAGGAAAAGGTCTTCCAAGAAGGTTTCTCCACGTGGAATCCAACAACCCCAACCAATTCCCAATGGACGCCACTACTGGCCAGGTTCTTTTCTCACCGCTTGGTGATAGGTCTCGCAAACTTGTGGACAAGCTTCAGTCTACAAAACATAAGTATGACGAAGAAACTCGGTGTCAAAAGATGGAGTTCGCTGAGATTATGGGAGTAGTTTATAAAGGCTAATTACCTGGAGACCCAGAAGACCGAGGAGTCTCAAAACTCAAGTCCAAAAGGAAATGACCATATCCTCATGGAACATACATGGAGTTGGCTCCCAAAGCCATAATTAGAAACCTCTTCACCTCCAACAGATCCGCCATTGTCATCCTCCAAGAGACCAAGGCTCAATCTATGAATGACACGACTGCCTATGATCTTTGGAGTTGTGCCTCCCTTATTTGGACAGCTCTAAATGTGGTTGGCCACTCGGGGGACATCCTCATCTTTGGGATTCCAACCTAGTTGATGTCCTTGACATTGAACATAGATCCTTCATGATCGCCCTCAAGCTCTATGGCCCTACAAGATACCAAGAGCACCAAGCTATTTGAGACGAGCTTCTACTCTTCACCCAACACTGAAGCCACCCTTGGCTATTTGTGGGCAACTTCAACGCAATTCGCTTTTGCAATGAGAAATCCCCTCCTACTTCCCACATCCTCCTCGATGCGTGGCTTTACTAATTTTATTGGAAATTGCGAGCTTGACGAAATTTGCACCTCAGGCAGATCATTCACATAGTCTAAAGAACTGCCACAACCTCTCCAAGCTCGATCACTTCCTCGTTAATGGTGATTGGTTGAGATTGAATGAGAGCGCCACCAGCCGTGTCCTTAACCGTGCTGGTTCAAATCACTGAACCTATGCAGCTAGATACCAAAGGGGGCAGATGGGGAGACATGCCTTTCCTTTTCGAGAATTCATGGATCCTAGAAAAGGAATTTGACTGCCTTCTCTTCGATTGGTGGTCCAGTATCTCCATCTCCGATGCCATTGGATGGAAACTCCCCCAAAAACTCAAGGCCCTCTTTTTCAATTAAAAAAAAAAAAACGCAAAGCCCTGAAAGGCAAGCTTAGGGTTTTTTCTTCAACCTACCGTGCTGCTACTACTGATAAGAAAACTTCGCTCCTATCTCAAATTTCTTGCCTTGACGAAATTGATGAGCAACGTGTTAGGAATTAGACACCCTAATTCCAAACTAATGAGAGCAATAATAATAATCGCGGAAGAAGAAAAGAGCAAACACGAGAACAAACAACAAGATTTATTCAAGTTCGCCTCAAGGTGAGATTACGTCCTGTCTTCCGCACTACTGCAGTAATCCACTATGAAGATGAAATAGTTTACAATAGAAATCGCATACTTACGGTGTTTTTTTTCTAACCTCTCTCAGCCGCCAACTTATGATGCTCCTCGGATGATTGAATAAAACCCCAATAGCGGTGCCCTCCCCTCCCAAATATAAAGAGCAAACTAGGGCAATCGCTTTTACAAGAGTGATATTCCCAAACTACCCTTAATGAAACAGCAGTTAATATATCGTGGACCGGGTGGGGGTTCCGCCCCCCTTCCAACCCACACGGAGACCTTACCGCGAAGGTCAATCCGCGTACTAACTCAGCGTAGGGCGTTGATTAGGCTCCACAAATTAACACACCGACCCCTCTTCCCCAATGAGCTCTCTCTCCACACCTCTCTTCTCAACAAATTTCAAACTTTCTCCCATTGTGAGGGCATACAATGGAAGCAACGAAACCATTTTAGATGGTTGGCTTAAAAAGTGACGGAAACACCAATTTTTTTCACGTTGTTGCCTCAGCTAGGAGGACTAACTGAATTACTTCATTATGCATCAACAATGAAGTAACCTCGGATAGAGCCTCTATTACTAACACTTCGGCCTATTCCCACATCAAGAAAGTTGTCCTCAATCAGCTAGAGCACAAGGCAAATCTCACCTGGAGACTTTCAGCGCCTAACAAAGTAAAATTCTCCATTTGCACAGCCATCAGAGAGCAAATCCTCACTATAGACAATCTTCACAGGAAAGGCTTCTCCGCCCCGGATACTACCTGCCCCCTGTGGCATTTGTGAGGAGTTAGTCCAGCATGTTCTTCTGCATTGTGGCTTTTTGTGGAGAGTTTGGATGCCAGTGTTCCAGAAAATTGGCATTCAGGTGGGCCTCCATCAAGATCTATTTGGCACTTTTCAGATGGTGCTTGGGACTCACCTTCCTAAAATTGGCAAGCTTATGTTCTCTGCTTGCCTAGCTCACATGGCTTGGTGTCTCTGGCTCGAGAGAAATAATCGAAGATTCAATTCCAAGTTCAGCAATCTAGATAGTAGGGTCTCTTGCATCATCGGTATGGTTTCCAGTTGGTTCCACACCAGGAAGGAATTTGCTCCTCAAGCCGGTGTCTCCTTTCAATGGAATTGGTGTCTTTTGGCTCACATGGCAGGCCCCCAGAGGACTTCGATCATGACTGAGTGGGAGTCTCCCTCCATTAATTGCATTAAGCTAAACTTCGATGGTAGTGCTTAGGGATGCCCAAGACCGACTAGTGGAGAGACTATCGTCTCCTATGTTGGGCCTGTGGGTATTGTAGATTCTACCACTGCGGAGGTGAATGCTCTTCATCTTGGGTTGAAGATTTTCAAAGACAGACTACAAGGGAAGCTATTGATTGAGGGAGACTCTAAAGTGGTCATAAGTTGGTGCTCTAATCCAGCCTCTCCCCCATGGCGGCATTGGCCAATGACTTCACCTATTGCAGATATTGTATCTTCCATTTCTCGTACTTGGAATCATATTCCTAGGTTAGCCAATTATGTGGCTGATAGGCTAGTTAAATTTGGAACCTCCCAGCAATCTCTCATTGTTTAGGATGGTTCCCCCTCCTTGTAATCTTGCTCTTTTGAGCCTTTTAATATAACTCAGCACTATTTCAAAAAAAATCAATAATAAATATAAACAAGTTAAGGACTTTTTTTTTTGAAAATGATATATATACTAACAAGTTAAGGACACACAAGACATTAATAGAAATCTTGTCTTTACTTTTTTCTTTTTGAAGACAAAGAAATGTAATAACATATAAAATCAAATCGAAAGCCGTGTGCAAGATTTAAGTGGCTTACTAATGGAGATGCCAATACTAAATTCTTTCACGCAGTCGCCTCAGTGCAAAGAAGAGCCAACAGCATCACCACGCTCAGCGTCAATGGTGAGATTACCTCGGATCGATCCCTTCTTTTAGACTCACTGGTGAATTTTTTTGCAAATCTATATTCTGATTGCCAGCCAGTCTGCCCTTTCTTTGAAAGGGTTCAATTCCAGGCTATCCGTTCGGCTGCTACTAGTCTCATCGAGCTCCCTTTCTCCAGTAGGGAAATTGAAAAAGCAACCCTGGGTCTTCCTCTGGATCGCGCTCTGAGCCTGGACGGTTTCAATGGGGAATTCTATCGCCGATGTTGACCCCTCATCAGAGATGATATTGCCTGCATGGTTCGCTCATTTTATCAGCATGGCATCAAATTTAGGAGCATCGGAGCTTCGTTTATTGCCCTCATCCCTAAAAAAGACGGGGCATAACTTCCTTCCGACTTCTGGCCTATCAATCTCACCACCAATGCCTACAAGGTGATTATGCGCCTCCTTGCCAATCGCCTCAAGGCAGTTATCCCTATCGCCATTCATCATGGCCAGAGTGCTTTTATCAAGGGAAAGAACATATTAGATTCAGCTATGGCATGTCACGAGCTCATCCACCATTTTAAGGCTTTAAAGCTCTCCAGATTTATCCTCAAGCTTGATTTCGAGAAAGCCTTCGACAAAGTTAATTGGAAGCTTCTGGATAACCTCCTGGGGAAGATGGGATTCGGGGAAACATGGCGCTTCTGGATTCAAAGTTGCATTCTTTTCAACGGCACAGTATGTGGCTATGTCAAGGGATCCAGAGGTATCAGACAAGGAGACCTATTTTCCCCCTTGTTTTTCAATGTGGTAGTAGAATATCTATCCTCCTTGATTTATTCGGCCAAGAACTTGGGATGGCTCCTCCCCACGACGGGTTGGGCAGCCTTTGATGTGCCGATCCTTCAGTTTGCAGATGATACCATCTGTTTTGGGGTTGGCACTATGGATCAGATCAGGAAGTTGCGTGTTGTTTTGGGACTATTTGAATTAGCTTCTGGTCAGGACATCAATTGGAAGAAAATCACTCTCCTTGGCTATCACATCAACTCATCTGTGCTTTAGGGTATGGCAGACTATTTGGGGTGCTCATTGGAGAATTTTCCAGTTACTTATCTGGGGCTCCCACTTTTTGACTTTTGGCCTTCGACGACGCTATGGTCCCCCTTTATTGAGAAATTTGAGAAGACACTAGCTACTTGGAGGAGCAAGTTTTTATCTACTGCGGGGAGACTCAAGTCTTGTTTGGCAGGACTACCAAACTATCTGCAATCTTTCATGCACTATCCGGCCTCCGTTTGCTATAGGATTGACGCCATCCATCGGTGTTTTCTTTGAAGAGGTTTTGAGGACACCTTCAGATATCATTTGGTGAGTTGGAAGGATATTTGCATGCCCCGGAATCGGTGTGGTTTAGGCATCCGGCCTACGAAGGAGATGAATAATGCCTTTATGCTCAAATGGATTTGGAACTTCAACGTCAAGCATAACAACCTATGGAGAGATATGGTCAGGTTCTACCTTCAGTTTTCGGGTGCCTGGTGAAGGGGGGGTGGCGTCACGCGCCTCTTATCTCTGATCTAGAAATCAATTCAAATGTTCCTCCCAATATTCAGAGATGCAACTTTTTTTCACACATGCAATGGTAGAACCCTCATTTTTTGGTCGGATGAATGGTGCGGCCCCCTCCCTCTCTCAAAGGACTTCCCGAGGCTTTCTAGGGTGGTGAAGAACCTCTCTTGCTCAGTGGCCAATTCTTGGAGAGACCGTTCATGGAGTCTCACGTTTCGCCGGGGATTAAATGATGAGAAAATTTTGGATTTTTGCTCTCCTCTCCAGACTCAACAGCATTACTATTCGTGAGCATACAATTGATAAACTGACATGGAAGCCCAATATTAATGGCCGATTCACAGTTGCATCCACCTACTCTCATATTAGAAAGCAAGATTATAGCATGCATGAGCACAAGGCAAACTTGACATGGAAGCTCTTAACGCCAAGTAGAATCAAATTTTTCGTGTGGATGGCCATCAAGGAACAGATCCTCACCTCTGACCATCTCCACAATAGAGGCTACACAGTCCTCGATTGTACGTGTCCCCTTTGTGTTTTGTGCAATGAAACAGTCCAGCATGTTTCCTTACATTGTGATTTCTCTTAGCAAGTTTGGATGAAGATTTTTCAAAAAATTGGGCTCCAATTGGGGCTGCATCAGGACCTCTTTGGCACCTATGAGAAGATTATGGGGATCCACCTTCCTAGGTTAGGCAAGTTAATTCTCTTGGCATGCATCGCACATGTCCCTTGGTTCCTATGGCTAGAGCGAAACAACCGGAGATTCAATTCCAAGGCTAGCACCCCGGAAAATATAGCTTCTCATGCAATGGGCCTTATCTCGAGCTAGTTACATACCAGAAAGGAGTTTGCCTCTCTACCGAGTGTCTCCCTTCAGGAAAATTGGGATTTGATCGGGCATATGGCAGGCCCCTGCAAGACTCCAGTTATGGCCACCTGGGATCCTCCCCCTTGCGATTGCATCAAACTCAATTTTGATGGCAGTGTTTTAGGTTGTCCTCAGCCGACTGGAGCAGGTGGTGTTTTCAAAGATAGTAGTGGAGACCCTATTCTATCCTATGCTGGGCCGGTGGGCATTGTTGATTCAAATACTGCTGAAGTGAGTGCTATTTTATTCGGACTCCGAATTTTCAAAGAGTGTCTCCAAGGCAAGCTGCTTATTGAAGGAGACTCAAAGACTGTCATCAATTGGTGTTCAAAAGATAGCTCCCCCCCTTGGCGTCATTGGCCTATCACTAATTGTATTGCTGACATTGTGTCATCCATTCATTGTAGTTGGAACCTAGTTCCTAAATCAACCAATTCTTTGGCTGATAAATTGGCAAAATTCGGAACCTCCTAGCAATCTCACATTGTTTGGGAAGGTTTCCCCCTTGGAATCTGCTCGTTTGAGCTTTCTCTTAATAAAATTCAGCATTATTTCAAAAAAAAATATAAAATCAAATAATAAGTTAGGAGGGAGACTCAATGTCTGAATATTTTGTAACCAAATGAAGGAAAGAATAGAACTGATCCATTACTATAATGTGTTTTACAATGACAACCTCAGGGAAATCACTTTGGATAAATCTCTATCTAGTCACACATGACACAGGTTATGAAGGCATCATCCCACCCGGGATCCACTCCAATGCTCAGGGGCTTCCTTCAATGTGGCACTTACAATGAAGTTTGTTTGAAACCCCAGCCACCCAAATATACACAAGAAGAAAACCAAAACCAATAAGCATAACCAAACAGCAGTAAGGTGCTAAATATAGGAAATAACATATTTACAAATGTAAAGGGCATTATTGTCTTCATTTCTTTGCATTTTATTTTATTTTGAAATGTTTTCTTTGCATTTTATGAATGGAGTATTTGTCACTTCTGTCAAGATATGTTTACAAAAAGTGAGGGGGTCAAACAGTCACTGGGCAATAGTTCTCATTCTTTCATGTTTTTTGTTCTACCACTTCTTTCTTTCTTCTTCTCTTTGCTTGTATACTGATAAGTCTTTTTTTCATCAATGACCTTATCAAATGCACATCAATCTTACCCCAGATTTAGATGATATTTGGAAGCACCATGAAACATCATATCCTGTCTAACATATTCACATTGCAAGTAAAGTGAGAAAGTAAATAGGATACCTGCATGAGAATAGATGCTGCTATTTGAGGACTGATTCCAAGCTGAAAAAACGACAGCTTAAGGTCTGCTGACAAATCACCAAGCTCATCTGTTAAATGAAGAAAAACAAGGAGCTTAACTTAACATGAATTACCTCTCATTTGCACAAGACGACAACGAACAAAAAGTTGATCTCCACATTCATTAGAACTTAAGATTTCCCAAACACAAGAGCTGTACTTCGATAAGTCTTGTGAAGAACATACCTTGATATCTGCTATGTTTTAAACCATGTATATATGGACTATTTTTCACTAGAAAATACATTCCTGATCCTGAAAGGAAAAAGACCTTGAAGAGAAGGAAAAACACTCCAACTTCGACCACAACTTCCATCCATTTTATAGCCTTCCTTCCTCTACCATTTATTAACACATCAACCAACATCAAAAACCCCTCTCCACCAGATGCTGAATCAGTTGTATTAGGTGCACTGTATGAGTAGCCTAGACTTCTAGAATCAATAAGCTGATACTAAATTATTCGTAGAGATGTCTATTAGAGCAAGATTGCTTCATTTAGTCAAGCTCCATGGAAGGGTTTGCACTAGAACTCTACAATATATGTCCATGCAGATGATAGAATCCCTTAAGTTTCCAAATTAGGAAACCACAAGACATTAATTGGACATTGATCTATTAGCAGAGATGCTTGAGCAAAAAAAAGCACTCAATGCCAACTCAGTCAAACATACAAGACCACAAAACTCAGAAGTATACAAAATAAAAAAATTTACATGACTGCCGCTCTCTTTGTAATTTGGTGACACAGCAAATCTTCGAGAAATCGAGGGTTTTCTTGCTAAAACCCTAAAGGGTACAATAGAGAATAGAAAAGTCAAGATGGCTGCAGAGGTTCTTCTTTGTAAGCTAAAGCATGTCCAAAAGACCAAAATATCCTAATTTTAAAAGCTTAGGAAGGTTAAAAATGTCCTAAACCTTTAATTATAAAGACAAAAGAAAACAAGAAAAAAAAAAGACATACTAAACAATATGGGCTTTGGCTTCATTTCTGCTTCTTCTTCTTGAGCTTGGATCTGTCAAGTTGATCCAAGTAAGCTTTAGCTTGCTTCTCTACACCATTACAGTCTAAAATGACTGGTGAGGTTCATCAGTTATTCATAGTGCAACAATGTTATGTACTGGTGAGGTTCATCGGTTATTCATAGTGTAACAATGTTATGTTTGTGCCATATTACCTCTGGTACTATTTCTTAAGGAGAAAAGAACCATGCTAGCAATACCTTAAATATAATATGTTCGAAAGTTAATGACTGAATACTTCCACATTTAGTTTTTGTTTTTGGCATTTTAGCTGTTTTTTTATCGTGACATACATATTTCTTCTCCAGCTCCTTTCTCATGTTATTCCAAATTGAAGTCTATCTCAAATTTCTCTTAATTAACAAACAAATGTGATAGTTTTTTAGACATCATTGTTTCCTCTCCTTGAGGCACCACAAACAAATGCTCATGAATCTGAAAACACAAGGCCAGATTGGTCTTTAAAGATAATACAGCATGCCTGAGTCCATAGCAGATGGGAATGTTTGAAATTGAAGACCATTAGAAGAAGCTTTTGGGGCATTAAATGAGAGAAAGGGCTATAAATGTCCCCACAGTAAGAAGAGTGTGCAGTAGTCATGGAGAAGTATGAGAAAAAACTAGGTATTATAATACTTTTTTTTTTGAAAAAGAGGTATTATAATACTTGTAACTACAATATCGCCAAAATTTTACATTATTTAGAAATCGACAACTAATGACTGCCGCAATAGGGCATCCCGGAAGCCACTGAACTGCTACTTGTGGGCACATACAATAAAATGAATTTCCCCGCTGGCCACATAGCCTCTGGATACCACTTCATGAACCATTTCAAGCACGGTTGACATCACATCTAAAGAACGAAAGAATCTCCATACGGTTATGAAGTTAATTGTGAAATTGATGAAGGCAAGGGACTTACCAACAGATCCAGACACAAAGCTCAGATAGTCTTCTGGTATCAACCTCCTATCAAAACCCGGTAATGGGATAAAATAACCAATCCGACTAACCACAATCAACAAAGCTGTCACAAATAACCTCCGCCTTATTTCACTTTTGAATAAAGATTCGGCAGCATTATTGACAAGAGACCCCAGTCGAACAAAAGTTAAAAACCTATTTTTGAACCTCTTGGCCTTGGTTTGTGATGGTCTAGAAACACTTTCCTGCAGAATATCACTCTGATTTCTCCCATCATCTTGTAAAGGCTGAGATTCATAGTGATAGTTAGTTTGCAGTTGTTCAGTACAACATATAGGAAAGCCCCCACCCAAGTATGATGGAGAGTGCTGTTTTGATGGTTCAGCTGGCCTTCCAACAAAGAATGTTATATGCTTCAAGGGTTGAAAGTCAGTCCCAGCACCCAATGAGTGGCTTAAAAAGACATTTCTTTCACGTAGTCTACCTGCATAGACAAAATATGGAGAAATCTCCGAATCAGAGAGCACATCATCAAAGGACTCTGGTTGTAGCACAAAACAGAAAGACAGGTTTAACCATTGAAAAGTCATAACAATTCTTTGAGGTATAGAACTTGCGGAACATCAAAGCACATTTATAAGAGAACAACTCAAGGTTTCAAATAGAAGACATATTTTAAATAGTTAATGAAGCAAAGACACAAGATTTACAAACGCTAGTTGAATTCTTCTGTAATAAACAGATAAAAGGATGTGCAAAAAACAATAAGAATATTACAAAATTCCTTTCTAAAATCTTCTTTGTTATTCCTTCACAGATACTGTATGTTGCAATGAAATTATTCCATTTAAGCAAAAGAAAAGAAAGGATCTAGAAAAGTTAAAACAATTTTTTTTTCTCTGCAATGACAGTTGTATTGAAGCAAAGAACGGGAGAAACACTCATTTACAGTATTTGCATTTCAGAACCAGAATTATGCTCTAGCATGTTCTGAGGGCTTGATGTGAGGTTTGAAATATTTATACAAAACTTGTATGCTCTTCACGTTCACATTTTTCTCTCAAAGTTTCAACTTCAAGTTTCAGATAATACTTGAGAAGAATTCTTCATTCTTCTTCGAGTTATTATATTACATTGCTCTTAGGTTGTACTATGACATTTACCTCTGTAATGAAAGGATTTCCACATAAAATTGGTCTGCTTGATTTTTCTTTTATGGTCACATTCATGCATTCGCTAGACATTGAAATTTAGAATTTCCATTGGTTTGGAATGCATCATTGAATAGCTGAAGATCATTTTTTTTCTATTCCCACATAGATTGAAAACATTAATTTTTGCCATCATTTTGTAGGACCCCTAGCCTCTGGAAAAAAAAATAGATCTCTACAATGGCCAGACTATGGTTTGCCTTGTTTCATGTACTCTATCAGAATGGCAGTATAAAACCCCTAAGAAGAGAAATTTGTAGCTTGCAACCCCAATAATGTGTTATTTTCTCCTGCAATCCTGCTACTAATTCAGTGCCTTTCTTGGTTCATGGTTCAATATTATGGTGTCCTAGGTGTAAAGGAACCACAGTAATCCATCCCGAATGGTTAAACTCAACTGCAGCGACGATACTGTAGGGGAGCTCCTGCAGAAAAATAGCTCGAGGCCAGGATGATAGAAAACTTAAGAAAACCAGTATATTATGCATATTTTACACTCCATACTCACATTACACCTTTAGCTTTTTCCACTAAATTTGAATTTATTCAGATTGATGGAATTATATTTTCTTCTGCTTCTAAGAGACGAGAGTCTCGCTGCTCAGGAGTTTCAAAACAAGCCAATAGACAAGACGTCATCGCGCTCGGAGCAAAATAATTAAAAAGAACAAAAAGTATGTAACGTGAATAGAACTTTATAGAAGCTCACAACCACAATCCATTCGCTCATGGAACCAAGTTAAAGCTTCTCAAAAATCGAGGGTTAAGGCATTGTAAATGAACCAAACACAGGGGAGGAGGAAGAGAGTTAAGACAGAGGGCTTTTTAGTTGCCGCCAATGCATGGAAAGGGGAACAAGAGTGAAAAAGTTACCTCCGCTTTTAGGATATCTACAGTGATGAAGATTAAGACGGAGACATCCAGCAGGTAAGAGAGCACCCATGCTGAAATTTCCAAGGCTACCTCCTGCTCCTGCTTTGCCGCCAACAAAAATGAGGCGAGCTCGTCATCATCCACAACGTTCTTTTCTGTGAGCGGGATGAGTGTGTTGCTCTAACCAGGGAGCCAGTAGACCAGTCTATATACGCTGTAGTATTCGACCTTTTATACAGTAGTCATTTTAAATTCCAAAATACAACTCTCTGCTTTGGTCCTCCACTAGCATCTCTACAAAATACTCAATCACCGTCTTATCACTACAAGTCATATTAAAGTATTGTATACATAAATTTGAAACTCTAGAAAATACTTTCTTTACAAAAGATGGACTCTATAAAGGGGGTACAACTCACAACCACCTTATTCATGGCTCCATGGGGTTAGTCAACATGAATCAAGAGATGAAGTTCATCTTTATTACTTAGGTCAGTCAAAGAAGCCGCTAGTGGTGCACCAGCACGGAAGGTTGTCAACAAACATAAAATTTGAAGTTCATCTTCATTTTCATTTCATTCATCTACACGAACTTCATCTTCGAAATGGGTATTAGTGTGGACGAGTTTATGTGCACTGGAAAACAGTTTCCAGTGTTAGTGCCCCCAAATGAGAAAAATATGAAAAATAAGAGAATTAGTAACTTTTAATAGTATACTTAATTAAAATATAATACTTAAATATTAAATTAGGTAAAACAAACATTATTACTATACGAATAACTAATTTAATATATAATTACAAAATTCCAAGAGAAATTACTGCATACATCTCTCTCTATCATCTTGTTGAGAAAAACACAAGCCTCAAAAAATTTACCCACCTTATAATAACCTTCAATCAGTGCATTGTATGGAGAAGCCTCAGAGACTGAGTTCACATCCAAGAATGTTTCAGCATCAGCAAACTTGCCTAACTGACAATACCCATTCACTACATCTACATACATCTGGATCCCAGGATTTAGACCTAAAAGCTTAATTGCTTCATCCAATTGATGAATTTCACAACAAGCCCCAACCAAAGTATAAACCGCCAAATTTGGCAATAGACAAGCACCTCTCATCACTCTGTACAACCTCGTTCCTTCATCTAATTTATTAGCTTTACGAAGCAAAGGTATTACACTATTATATAAATCACAATCTGTGTGAGTACCCAACTCAGACATATGATATAAAACCTAAAGTGCTTCAATAATTCAGTTTCTTGAAAGAAGTTCAACTATAATTATCTTAAAAGACCAACTATTAGGATTAAGATGTTTTTGCTGCATCCTTCGGAATTGCTCCAATGCTATGTCCATCTGACCACTTTCACACAGAACTTCCATCAGATAATTCAAAATTTCAACATTTGGAACAGTACCAACTTTCACCATTTCTTTGTAAACGAAGATAACTCTTTCCAGATCCTTCTTTACAACAAAAGCACCTAATAGAAGATTACAAGTAGATATCTGGGGAAAGCATTTAGCCGAATTCATTATGTCAAACAATTTTAAAGCTTCATCCACTCTCTGGCTCCGACAAAAAGATTCAACCAAGAAACCAAACCTAAAAGCTAACTCCTCTTTATTCTGCCTCTTTATTTTCGTCATCTCGTTCAGAAGCATCTCCATTTTCTGAACTCTACCAGCGATGCCCAATTTTAAAATCATTCGACAATACGTCACATCAGTCTGACGAAATTGTTTTTGTGTAGAAGCTCATCTGAAGATCTTTAGAGTAGAGCTCAAACCATGTGTGAAATCCAGAACAAAGACTAATCTATCCGAGTGCAGTCTTTCCCTCAAAAAACGAATAGCATCATCAAATTGGGCAAAGTTTGTTGGTTTTTCTCAACAGCATCCGACGGAATCTGAATGGTTGCCATAGTAGAAATCGAATAAGAACGTGAACTCAAATAAATAAAGACGGAAAATTTCTTCAAGTTGCGCCAAGGTCGAAGCCTTGATGCCATTGGTAATATACTCTGAACAACATTTGTGGGCTAAATTTGATTACAATTGCAAATAAAACCCAAAACTGAGGGGGGTAGGAGATCGAGTTCAATAGAAGAGAGGGAGCAGAGACCTCGGGGGCATAGGGAGACTAGAGAGGGGGTGCGGGAGAGAGGGCGAAAAAAATGAAAATGAGAAGAGACCGAGAGAGGGGAAAAAAATGTCAAGGGTTCGAACCCCTGCCTTTAATTCATTTGGATGATTGACAATTTTGGGCGGAAACCAGGTTCCATAAATTATAACGTGGAGATGATGTTCAACTTCATCTTAGTCATCAAAATGACTTAAAGTCTGGCGTTCCACTAACGACGTCAGGAGATGAACTGAATAATGGTACAGAAGTTCATCTCCTGTGTCAAGTTGACTAACCCCCTCAGAGGGGGTTAGTCAACTTGAAGCCGAAGATGAAGATCTGTCGCATTACATCGTTCATCAGTTTACATCGTTAGTGAAGCGCCAGACTTCATGTCATCTGGATGTTGGGGATGAAGCGGAACATCATCTCCATGTTATAAAAAATGGAAAGTGGTTTTCGACCCTTTTTGCGAATCATCCGGATGAAGGAAATGCGGGGGTTCGAACCCTCGACGTTTATTTTTTTCCCTCTCTCTCCTCGCACCCCCTCTCTCGCTCTCTTCTCATATTCATTTTTTTCCCTCTGTCCCGCACCCCCTCTCTCGTCTCCCTACGCCCCCGACGTCTCTGCTCCCTTTCTTCTCTCGAACTCTCCTCTCCACCCTCCATCTCTACTCCCTCTCTTCTCCGGCCTCCATCTCTCGGTCTTCTCTTGGACTGGCCCTCTCTCCCGCACCCCCTCTCTCGTCTCCGTGCCTCCCTCTCTTCTCTCAGATTCACTCTCCATTTTTCTCTCTCGCTTCTCCCTCTCTTATCCCTCTCGGCCTCCCTTTCTTCTCTCTCTTCTCTCGGACTCGCTCTCTGGTTTTCTCTCTTGCTTCTCCCTCTCTCTTATCCCTCTTGGCTTCCCTTTATTCTCTCTCTTCTCCCTCTCTTCTCTCTTTCTGCCTCCCACTCCCTTCTCTCTCTCACTATTCTCTTTTCCCCCAAAATACCTTCCGATTTCATTCGATTTCCCCATTTCGATTTCTATTTTCTTCAATTTTGACATTTGGGCATCGATTGCTTAATTTCTACTTCAATTAGGCATCGATTTCCCCATTTGGCAAAGAGCTTCTGACGCTATTGGCGCCATTGGTAAAGAAGACGACGACCGCTTTTCTCCGTGATCTCCTGCCGAGTTGTCGTTCGAAGAAGACAACCCTGCGTTGTTCGAAGACGACGACATCTTGCGAAAAAAACTTTTCTGCCCGAGCCGCCTCAACCTAGTCTGAGTTAGCTCGGAATACTGCTTAGGCGAGGGGGAGAAGAAGAAGTTGATCTCCCGAACTGTTCGGCGCCGAGAAGAGGAAGACGAAGCATTGTTCATCGATTTTTCCTAAGTTAGGAAAAATGTAATTGAGCACCGAGTTTAATTAACTCATTTTTATAATTAATAAAATCAATGGTTTTAAATTTAATGGAAAAATATTTTTAATTAATAATATGTAAAAATATATAGTGTTAAAGTTAGTATTTGATAGATTTTTCCTGTTTAATTATGACTTTTTTATGTTAAAGAACACCATATATTATTAATAAATTAATAACTTAAATGTATTATATTCGTTTATGTTATTTTTACATTATTTATTTATTTATTATGATTAATCATGTGCACAGTTAATTGACTCACGTAATTACTGTATTAATGTACAATAAACAGTAATCTTTAACTAATATAATATATAATTAAATTAATTAGAACATTAATATATTTTAGTTATACATTAAATTAGTTATTCATGTAGTAATAATATTTATTTTACCTAATTTAATGTTTAAGTATTATATTTTAATTAAGTATACTTTACAAGTTACTAATTCTTTTATTTTCTGTGTTTTCCTCATTTGGGGGCACTAAAGTGGACATGAACTTGTCCACACTAACACCCATTTCGAAGATGAAGATCATATAGAAGCATGAGATGAAGATAAAAGTAAACTTCAAATTTTGGTTTTGTTGACTAACCCCCTGAATGAAATTGGTAATCGGATGAAGTTGCAGAATCAGGAATCTATAGGGGGTTAGTGCACATGACTTAGGACATGATCTTCAAGCGCATTATGCAGTTCATGTCCTGATGTCGTCAGGGGGCGCCAAAATTCATGTCATGTACATGAATATACATGAACCAAGAGTTCATGTCTCAAGAGTAATGGGCGGAAAGTGCTTTCCGCCCGATTTTGAGAATCATCCACTTGACTCTCTCGCGCGGGCTCTCTCTGGCTCGACCATCTCTGTTTTTTTTTCATTACGATCGTTTCATTCCCGCACATAGCCACTCTCGTTCCCGCAGCCCTCTGTCGCCTCCGTGAAGCCCGAGCTCTCTGCTCGCTCTCTCGTCTCCGTCGTCTCTCTCTGGTCTCCCTCTCTGCTACCTCCGTCTCTCGCTGGGAGCGTCCTTCCGGCATCCTTGTCCATCTCGAACTCGTTCTCCCTCTGAACCTCTCGCTCGTTTCTCCCTCTCTCTTATCCCTCTCAGCCTCCCTCTCTTCTCTCTGTCTCTTCTCCCTCTCCCTTGCGGCATCTCACTCCCTTCTCCCTCTCTCTCATATCTTTTCCCCCAAAAATCCCTCTGATTTCCTGCGATTTCCCCTAATTCAGTTTTGGTTTTCTTCGATTTTGACATTGGGCTTCGATTTCTAAATTTCCACTTCGATTCAGCATCGATTTTCCCAGTTCGGCTTTGATTTCAGTCGTCGGCTTCGGTTTTCCCCAAATTTCAGAAGGTATGACTAAACCCTAATTTTTTTCTGATTAAATGAGTATTGTATTTGATTTAATTTTAGTTCCGGTGTCTAATTTGGGGTTATTTGTGCATAATTGTGGGATTTAGTGTTACGGATTAGGGTCTAAAATTTTTATTAGGGTTAGGGTTTAGTGTTTTTAGGGTTTGGTGCTTTGTATTTAGGGGTTAAGTTTTTAGGGTTAAGGATTTATGGTATTGTTAGGGTTTAGGTTATGGAATTAGGGTTTAGGTTTTTTTTTTCAATTTTTTTCAGCTAAGGTTTAATGGGTGATAGGGTTTAGGGTTTAGGGCTTGGGGCTTTTAGGGTTGTTAAGATCTAGGGTTTTTTGTTTAACTTCTGGAATTAGGGTTTGGGGTATAGGGTTTAGGAGGTTTTGGAGTTATGGGGTCTAGGGTTAGGGTTTAGGAGGTATGGGGTCTAGGGTTAGGGTTTAGGAGGTTTTGGAGGTATGGGGTTAGGGTTTTGGAGGTTTTGGAGCTATGGGGTCTAGGGTTAGGGTTTAGGAGGTTTTGGAGCTATGGGGTCTAGGGTTAGGGTATAGGAGCTTTTGAAGCTATGAGGTCTAGGGTTAGGGTTTCGGGTCTAGGGTTTTTAAGGTTCTCAATTACGGTTTACGGTGTTTAGTCTAATTCAAACAAGGTTGAGTCGCCTACACGGGCGTCCATTAGCCAACGAAACCCGACCCCCATCACTGACGAGATACAGTTCGTAGTGACTGTGAAGTCATATGGGGCTCTACCAGGGGTGTTCGGTGTATTTGGACTTGATGTGTGTGTGTGTTTGCATTGTTTTGCATCTCCAATGGAAATAGTTGATTAGTTTTGGATTGTTTTAGAATGTTGTTTAAAAATTTTGAAGTGCTATGGAATGTTTTTGCCATGTGGTGAGGAGATTCAGGTGTTATAAATATCCACCACATGGTATTTTCTTATTTGTGGTTTTTGTTTCGTGACGGGTAATGGTAGTCTGATAAAGTTTTTTCCATGAGGACAATCTCGGATTTAGATTGAAAATGGCTGCAAGAAAACAACCAAGTGGTCGACCATATGACTTTTGGAGCTTTGAAGAAGACAACAAAATGCTCGATCTTTTAGTCGAGAAGGTATATATGGGGAACAAGTTGCCCAATAGTGTTTGGAAGCACGAGGTATATACAGAATGTGTCAGTAAGTTCAATGAAGACGATGTCAATAAAAAAACTATTGAGCAGCTTAAGAATCGAACAAGATCATGGAAGAAAACATACCAAACGGTAACGAGCTGTCTCAACACTAGTGGGTTCGGTTGGGATGCAACCACACAACGAGTTACTGCATGTCATTCTGTATGGCAAGACTACATTAATGTCACTAAATCATGATATTTTGTAAAACAGTTTGTATTGTTTCGCATTACTAAGAATGATGTTTTATTCTTGTAGGAGCATAAAGAGGCTGAGAAGTATAGACAACAAGGTTGCCCCCTTTACGACAAATTGGCTATTGTAGTCGGAAACACAATAGCCGTAGGGAATGGTAGTACAACTCTAGATCTGTGTGATGAAATTATCCATGATGAGTCGGCTCCTATCCCGATGGATGAGCTCGACAATGTTGACATAGTTATGGGAACTCCACTGCAATTCAATAGTGGAAATGATTTGATAGCGGATCAATCTTGTGGAACTAAAGGGCCATCTTCACGTCGTCATAGAAAGAGAAGCGAATTGCCCACTAAAGACAATAGACAATTAATTGATGTAGTTGGCCAGATCGCTGATGCTATGAAATGTGTTATGGAGTATAAGGAACGCGATGTCGAAGAACCTTGGGTCAATGCCCTCATGGAAATTTCGGACCTGTCAGAGGCACTGAAGTATGACGCTCCTGAATGGATAAATACGCCAAGTAAGAAGACCCTACTTTTAAAAATGACAGTGGCGGAGCGGGTTAAGTGGCTTAATTATTGTGCAAACAAGTAATTGTAATGCGTTTTAAGTACAATATCTTTTTTGAGAAGATTGTTATGTATTAAAGACGATGTTTGAATTATAACATTGCTAGACTTATCAGTATGGTTAAAGTTTCTATTTTATATGTTTGTTGTCTTAATATATTATGTGGATAATATGGTGGATGAGTATTGATGTGAATATGATTATTGAGTTTGGATGAATAGGTTATGATTAAAGATTAGCTATTATTTTTGTTTATGACTATTTAGAAGTTTAAATTTACAGATTCTCATGGATATTATGACAGAAGAAGATATGGATGTAATTATGATTGGATTGGCATGTAGGATTGTTGTCATAGTAAAATACTATCTATGCCCTAGCAACAGAGGTGTACCACGTTCTTATGGGATGAATGGTCCGTTGTATTTGCAAAAGGCCTTAGAGAAATCTCTTGTTAAATTTCGAAAAGTTTACAGGATGAATCAAATTGTATTTCACAAATTGGCAACAATACTTAATACCAGAGGGTTTTTATCAACGACAAAGACCATCTCAGTGGAAGAACAACTTGCCTATTTCCTCCTAACTGTTGGTCAACAACAAGCCTATAGTGTCACAGCAGAGATGTTTGATAGATCGAATTGGTCCATCAGTAAATATTTCAACAAGGTGTTGGATGCTATCCTCAAACTTCACTCTGATTATGTCAAACAGCCTTCAGAACGCACACACTCGAGGATTTTAAACAATTCAATGTTTTATCCATACTTCAAGGTAACATCACTTGCCCTCTATTTAGATTACTATACAAATTTAGTCAATACTAATGGCCCCGCTTATATAATTAGGATTGTATTGGGGCTATTGATGGAACACATATCAAAGCAAACATCCCGCTTGAAGAACAACCAAGGTTCTGGAACAGAAAGGGTTATCTCTCACAAAATGTAATGGTAGCATGTACATTCGACATGTAATTCACTTATGTACTAGCTGGATGGGAGGGATCAGCAGCTGATTCTCGTGTACTGAAGGATGCATTGACTCACCGAAATAGACTATTTGTACCTGAAGGTAAATAATATATTTTATGCAGTAATATTTTATCTATTTTATCTTTAATTATTTAATGTAGAAAATATTTGGTATTGTAGGTAAATATTATCTAGTCGATGCTGGTTATGCAAATGTACGAGGATTTTTGGCTCCATATCCAGGAACTCGATATCATTTGCAAGAATTTGGAGATAATATTCCTAAGAATGAAAAAGAATTATTCAATCGAAGACACTCGTCTTTGCGGAATACTATTGAGAGAACTTTTGGTGCTTTAAAAGCTCGATTTCAAATATTGAAAGGCACTCCTCCATTTTCTTTTAAGGTGCAGACAAAAATTGTCATTGCTTGTTGCATATTGCACAATTATATACGTACAGAGGATTACAATGATATATTTGATTTGGAAGATGATGATTCAGATGATGAGTTTGGTGGAGGAGGTGATGGGGTTCAATTACTTGCAACGGACGATACAGACAGCGATGATAGCGATGGTCTTGTGGAAGAGGATACCCAAGTAACAAGCTTTCGGAGGCAGCGTGCATTAGAATCCACAAGAGCCGCACAATTTCGAGATGACATAGCGACTTGTATGTGGAATGATAACTGATGAGTGTATCTTTTATTGTATTTGAACATGTGTTGTTCTTATGTACTAAACTTGTAATTTGATGATTTTAATGCTAATCACAAACTGCTTATTACAATAAAACTCTATTACATTAGTAATAAAGTTGTATATTTATTTATATATTATATTTATTAAATTTTATTACTATATTAAACTAGATATTTAAGTCTGATAAATAAAATATAATTACAATATGTATTTGATCAATTGATTAATTTTAATTTTTTGAAAATATATTATCAATTAATACTACGCATATTTCGTTTTTAATAAAATAATTCTTTATTTACTCATTATATTTATTTTTTATTTATTGTATTATATTAGTGATTTAATAGTGGTAATATTATGTACAAATATATAGTGTATTAAAGTTATGATTAAATCAATTTTTCCTCTTAAAACATTCATTTTTAGGCTATATTATAATTAATCATGTGCGTATTTCATTCCTTCAGATAATTACTGTATTAATGCACAATAACATATCTAATTCAATTAATAAATATATTAATATATTTTAATTATACATTAAATAAGTTACTCGTGTAGTAATAATGATGGTTTTACCCAATTTGGGGTTCGAGGATTATGTTGTAATTATAAGTGTACTGTACATGTTTAGGGATTCTCTTGTTTTTTATCTTTTACTAATTAGTGGGCACTATTCACTGGAAACTGTTTTCCTGTACATGAAGGCGTCAACACTAACACAAATTCTTACCTGATCTTCATGTACATGACATGACTTGATCTTCAAGAATCCACTTTGGGGCACTAACCCCCCCCCCCCCCCCCCCCCCCCCATAGTATTTTCTTAGTCAACCACTTGAAGCTGTCATGACAAGTCTCTTACTCCCGAAATTTTTTTTTCTTTCTCTCCCACTCTCTTCTCCCTCGCGGCTTCTTCGTCTTCGTCTTCGCGCTCTCACACTCCCTTCTCCCTCTCGGCCTCCCTCTCCCTTTCCCCTCTCGCTTCTCCCTCTCCCTTCTGCCTTATCTAAGTTGATCGCTCGGGGGAACGAATACTAGGAAAGATGCATTAATTTTGGGATATGGGTTCTTACTTTTTTGCCTCTTTCTCCTTCTGTTCGTTGTTTCCTTTGTTGTTTTTTGGCGCTTTTCTTTTCCTCGGATCTTGATTTCCTGAACCATGGACTCATGGTTGGTCTAGCAAGCAATTTTCTTCTTGCTTTTTTTCTTATGGTTTTTCAGTTTCTTTCTCGGTTCATTTGCCTGACATTTCTAGGTCACTGGTCTCTCATTTGATTACGTTTTCTTTTCTTCTTAATTTTTTGGGTTGGTATTACAGATCAAGAGAGGTTTTTTGTGAAACAGAGAGAACCGAAAAACAATAACAGAGAATCAAAGAATGATTTTTCGATGATGTATTCTTCTCCATTTAGGAGGCAATTTATAATACATTACATACTGATTTTAGGATCAATTTAGATCCTAAAATCAAGGAATAGATTACAAGATCAAGGAAACAATCCGTTTCCTACAATCACGTTAATCAATTTACAACCAGCTCATTACAGGCTTGCAAACACTCCCCCTCAAGTTGGTGCATAGATATTGGTCATGCCCAACTTGTCAATTATACCATGAAATGCCTTCCCTAATACGGTCTTTGTGAGCATATCAGCCAGCTGACTCTCAGATTGAATGAAGGGGAATTGAATGATTTTTGCATCGAGGTTCTCCTTGATGAATGACGATCAACTTCAACATGTTTAGTGTGATCATGTTGAACCGGATTCTATGAAATGGCGATGGATGCCTTGTTATCACAGTGGAGATTCATCGGTTTGGAGTATTCAATCCCTAAATCCCTCAGTATATTCTTTATCCATAACAACTCGCATACACCATGAGTCATGCCTCGAAATTCAACTTCAGCACTTGATCGTGATACTACCTTCTGTTTTTTGCTTTTCCAAGTGACCAGATTCCCTTCCACAAAACTAAAGTAACCCGACGTGGATCTTCTGGTTGTCTGATCACCTGCCCAATCAAAATTTGTATATCCTTCAATACTAGAGATACCATTTTTTTGAAAATAATAAACCTTTTCCTGGAGCATTCTTTAAGTATCTCAAGATCCAATAGACTGCTTCCATATGTTCTTCACTTGGTGCATGATTGAACTGACTCACAATGCTTACTACATATGCTACATCGGGCCTTGTGTGTGATAGGTAGATTAATCTTCCAACTAATAGCTGATAACGTCCTTTGTCTGCTGGGATTTGATATGGATTCTGAGTTTATGATGTATTTCCATGGGCGTCTGTCTCTATTGGTTTACAGTCAAGCATTCCGGTTTCGGCTAGAAGATCCAACACATATTTTCGCTGTGAAAGGAAGACTCCATGTTTCGATCTTGCAACTTCAATTCCAAAAAAATATTTAAGTTGTCTGAGATCCTTCATTTCAAATTTAGTGGCTAAATACTCCTATAAAACTTGAATTTCACCTGGGTCATCTCCTGTCACGACCATAACATCAACATATACAATTAAAGTTGTTACCTTTCCTTCTTTGTGTTTTACAAACAAAGTATGATCTGAGTTACTTTGTTTATAACCAAACTCCTTCATTGTAGTCGAGAATCTCCCAAACCATGCTCTAGGTGACTGTTTCAGCCCATACAATGACTTCTTCAATTTACAGACTTCACCTTGAGACAAAGAAGAACTTTTTACGCCGGGTGGTAGTACCATGTAGGCTTCTTCTTCTAAGTCTCCATTGAGGAAGGCATTTGTAACATCAAATTGTTGCAGAGGCCAGTCTTGATTTGCTACTATAGATATAAGAATACGAATTGTATTGATCTTAGCTACTGGTGCAAAAGTATCTTGATAGTCTATCTCATACCTTTGCGTATATCCCTTTGCAACTAGCCGAGCTTTATATCTGTCAATACTTCCATCCGGTTTGAGTTTCAATGTGAACACCCATCGACATCCAATTGTTTTTACTCCTTTAGGTTGGGGAACAAGTTCCCAAATGACATTTTTTCGTAGAGCCTCCATCTCTTCGTTCATCGCTTTTTTCCATTTTGGATCAGCTAATGCATCCTGCACATTACTAGGAATAGAAACCCTGGATAATTGATCAACAGTAAATGCATATGATTTAGTCAACCTATGGGAGGACACATAGTTATTGATTGAGTATTTGGACTTGGCTTCAAGATCAGGTTCATACTATTTTTTTGGAACTCCCCTATTCAATCTTTGTGGATATCTAGGGGTTATGTTTTCTGTAGGAAGACATGTTTCATTAGACTCATCAAACACAAGATTTGTATTTACCTGAGGAGGAACATTCCGGGTTGATTCTTCAGTTGTTGGTGCAGACGGGGGCAACTCTAGGGGTTCTTCAGGTGAAATTACTGGATCACAGTCTTGTTGCACATCATGACACTTTAAAAATTCATTCACCGCTTCTAATTCAATAAACTCAGCACCTCCGTTAGTTTCATGTGGAACATTCTCTTCATTTGTACTCTCCCCCTGAAGAGATATCCAAGAAACTCCCCCTGAATAATAAGGTATTGATTCATGGAAGACGACATCTAGAGTCACATGGAGCTTGTTCGTGTGCGGATCATAACACTGATATCCTTTTTGAAATTCAGAGTAGCCAACAAATACACATCGCTTGGCACATGATTCAAGTTTATTTCGCAAGATCTTTGGGATATGAAAATAAGCGGTACACCCAAAAATTCAGGGTTCAAGATTCGGAAGATGGGGAATTGAAATCAGGGATTGCAGCTTGCGTAGAGGAGTTTGAAAATCAAGTACTCTAGAAGGTGTTCGATTGATGAGGTAGGCAGCAGATGTGATAGCTTCGCCCCAATAAAATCAAGGCATGTTCATGCCAAAGAGAGAGGCATGCACTACTTCCAAAAGTTGTCGATTCTTTCTTTCTGCCAATCTATTCTATTGGGGAGTATAGGTGCAAGAAGTTTGATGACGAATTCCATGAGTGGTCAAAAATTTTTCGAGAGAAGCATTAACAAATTCAGTACTATTGCCAGATTGCAAAACAAGAATCTATTTTTGGTATTGAGTATGTATCATTGTATGGAATTTCTGAAATGCTCGACACACATCACTCTTTTGTATAAGCAGAGATACCCAAGTCATTCTAGTGCATTCATCAATAAATGTCACAAAGTAACAAGTTCTAGAAATAGAGGGAACTTTGGCTGGACCCCAAACATCATGAATAACCTCAAAAGGTTCGAAACTTTTTTTCAAACTTGGTAAATAAGCAATACGGTGGCTCTTAGCCAATTCACATGTGTCACAATGAAAATGCACATCAGTCAAACCTGAAAAAATTTGAGGTCACAATTTCTTAAGATAATCAAAGGAAAGGTGGCCTAATCGTCGGTGCCATAACCATACAGTTGTTTGAGCATTATCTTCACTGCTAGCTTGATTTGTCTAACTAATTTTTGATCCCCCGTTCTCTATCAACTCCAAATAGTAGGGTTTGCCCCGTCTAACACCATAACCAAGAATCTTCCGGGTTAGAATGTCCTCATAGACACAAAATGAGGGCCAAAAAGTTACAGTACGAGCAAGAGTGGAATTAATTTGGCTAACAGACAAAAGGTTATATTCAAGAGAGGGAACCACAAGGATAGTATCTAATGTCAGATTATTGGATAATATAACAGATCCTTCCCCAGTAATAGGAGAGGTACTACCATTGGCTGTTGAAATAACAGATTGTGGAGAAGGTAGGATAGACTGTAACTGACTGGGATCCCTTGTCATGTGATCGGATGCACCTATATAAATAATCCAAGGTCTATTCTTAGAATGTACAAAAAATACTAATGCATTATTGAGAATACATGGATGGGCAACATTTGCAGTAGGTAGCTCCTGATTATCTTCCATGGATGTCACCATAGCTTTCCCAGTAATCTTTTTAAGGGGTCTTTTCGAGAAATCCCACCACTCCGGATAGCCAATAATCTCATAACACCGGTGTTGTGAATGTCCTTTTTCTCCGCAGTGAATACATACACGATTGTTACCTTTGCCAGAGGATTGAGGGTTCCAACTGCTTGATGATCCTTGTCGGTTTTGGTTGACCAACATCGCCGAGTTCTCTGAGCCTGGACGATAGTTCCCCATTGTTTGTCTCTATTGATATTTGCGTCTGACATATGCATATGTACTCTCCAAATCAAGTTTGGGGTCTTTTTGCAAAATTTCTCCATGAACTTGATCAAACTCGGAGTCAAGTCCACTGAGAAAAATATGAACCCAAAGCTGAGCCATTGCAGAATGCAACTGGATTAGCCCTTCGACTGTTCCTTCTTGAGATATAGTTGTATGATCAATCTCCTAGAAAATAGCAACCAATTCATTGTAGTACGTGGATAACGGTCTACCATTTTGTTTGGTAGAAAAAGATCTCTGGTTCAACTCAAATATACAAGTTTCATCTGATCCATCATAGAACATTTTTTATACTGCTTCCATATCTCCTTGGCAGTGGAGAGGCGAATAAATCGCTGCATGAACAATGGACTCATGGAGTCAATAAACCAACTTTTGACTCTTTGATTTTCAGTAATCCATGCTCCAAGATTGGCATCGCCAGATGCTGTTTTTTTTTTGCCGGTGAGGTATCCAGCTTTGTTGCGTGCGCCAATTCGCATCTCCATGAGTTGGGACCATAATGAATAATTGATCTCATCGAGGATAATTTCAGTTGAAAATGCAGAATTGTCTTGGTGGACTATAATCTGTGGTGATGGGATAAGTTCGGTGGATGCGCCTGTAGAGGTGGCCATCAATCTGAAAGTTTTGGTCCGGTCTTGTCTAATCCGGTCCTGTTCGGTTCAGTTTGGTCCGGTTCGATCTGGTCCGATTTGGTAAGATTTGGTCTGGTTCAATTATGGTCCGGTCCAGTGCTGGTCCGATTCGGTTTGGTTATAGTCCGATGCTGGTCCGGTCCGATTCAGGTTTAGTCTGGTTCGACTCAATTCGATTGACCCGCCGGTCCTGGTCGGTTCGATCGGCAAAAAAATAAAGGAATAGTAGTTCCTAAGTTTTAAAAAAAATACCTGTCTTCTTCGGCAGCGGCAACGGAGCGTCGACTTCCTTCAGTAACGACGATGGTTGGCAGTGACAACGGGGTGGTGGTGCCGTCGTCGGCGTTTTTTTGCAATCGTTAGCGCTCGTTAGCGATCGTTGACACTCGTTGGTGACATGATTTCGGCTACAGGACCGTCGTCGCAGACCTCTATTTTTTTGGCAATTCAGCTTCCCTCGGCGATAGTGGTGATCGGCGGCAATAACGGGTAGGTGGAACGGTCGTCGGCGGTCGTCTTCGATCTTCAGTGATTTTCGGAGACGTTCTTTTGGCTTCGGGACAGCCGGAATACGAAGTTGCAGAAAAAAATAGAGTTCTGCAACTCCGACGATTTTTTCTTTTTTCGGCTTCCTCCTTCGGCGATTATGGGAGCACTTAGCTCCGACTTTCGGCGACGGAAAAGGGAGGACAATTCTCCTGCTCTAATACCATGTGAAACAAAGAGAACCAAAAAACAATAATAGAGATTCAAAGAATGATTTTCCGACAATGTATTCTTCTCCATTTAGGAGGCAATTTATAATACTGATTTTAGGATCAATTTAGATCCTAAAATCAAGGAATAGATTACAAGATCAAGGAAACAATCTGTTTCCTACAATCACGTTAATCAATTTGCAACCAGCTCATTACAGGCTTGCAAACAGTTTTGCTTCTATTCAGTGTATGCCTTTTTTGCCATGCTTTTTTGCTTTGGTCAGCTCTATTGTGTTTGCTTCATTCACTTGGTTTTCCTTTTCTGGGAGTTTGATGCTGATTGATTTGTTTGGGGTCTTTGCATGTATGGGACAGAGTGGTATAGAGATGGAATTCTGATTTTTCAAAAATGTGAAAAAGATTGTTCTTTTCTCTCACATTCCCTCATTTTCTTTCATTTGTCTGGATTTTCGTATTTGGATGTGTTGTGACCCCAATGGTGTGTGAGTCTTGGGGCATAGCAGTTTCAGGGCCTTATTGTTGGCAAGAGACCGACATTGAAGAAAGGAGCCGATGAAGCAACTCCGAGCAATTGGATTGAATGCCGCAAATGCTTATAATAAGAAGTTGTCGATCTCTTCGCAAAGAAGAAGCTGGGACCCCATATTGCTGATTGTTATGAGAGAAATTACTGGGACTATTGGTTTGATTAAGTATCCCAAATCCCATCTGAGCTCTCTCCATCAAAGTAATTCGTTCTCTGCTTTACATCATATTTTTAATTTTGGGTACTAACATCGGAAACTGTTTTCTATTACGTTTGAACTCGTCTATACTAACACCCAACTTCAACTTGAACTTGAATTAAATCATTCACTTAAATTTAAAGTTAAAATTGAAGTTGAACTTCAAGTAATTGTAAATGTTGACTAACCCATGTTGTTCATTAGTTGACTATCTTTGGCCTCTTAATCATTATTGGTAGGGGAGGGAGGATCTTAAACACAATATATAAACAAAGAACAATCAATCATAAATTCAAATGCCAAGTCTAGTGGTCTAATTAAGCATCGCTGCTAGATTTACTTTAAAGGTTTATATTTGTATAAGGAATTTAAAAAAAATATTATTGAAATAAAGTAGTATATAACTCAAATCCAACATGTATTTTACTTGGATTCGTTGTTGTCAGATTTAAAACATAGTTCACCTTATGTAAAGGGGTCATAAATCCACAAAAGACCCATCACAAATTAATTAGGAGAGGACATACTCATAGGGGTCCCACCTTACTCAGAGTATAACCAGTTTTTACATGAATGGGTTTCTAGGGGGGGGGGGGGGGGGGGGGGGGGGGGGGGGGGGTTGTTAGTCGGCTTAAAGATGAAGATGAAGATTAGTTGCATTACTCAGTTCAGGAGATGAACTCGTTAGTGGAGCGCCAGACTTCATGTCATCTGGATGCTGGAGATGAAGCGGAACATCATCTCCACGTTATAAAAAATGGAATCTGGTTTCCAATCATTTTTACCAATCATCCGGATGAAGGAAACGCTAGGGTTCGAACCCTCGATGTTTCTCCCCCCACCACCCCCCCCCACCCCCCCCCCCCCCCCTCTCTCGCTCTCTTCTCATTTTCAGTTTTTTCTCCCTCTCTCATCTCCCTGCGCCTCTGACGTTTGTGCTCCCTCTCTTCTCTCGGACTCGCTCTCCGGCCTCCGTCTCTTGGTCTTTTCCTCTTTTTTTTGTTCACCCTCTCTCCCGCACCCCCTCTCTCGTCTCCGTGCCTCCCTCTCTTCTCTTGGACTCGCTCTCTGGTCTCCCTCTCTCGCTTCTCCCTCTTGGCCTCCCTTTCTTCTCTCCCTTCTCCCTCTCTTCTCCCTTTCAGCCTTCCACTCCCTTCTCTCTCTCGCTATTCTCTTTTCCCCCAAAATACCTTCCGATTTCATTCGATTTCCCCCATTTCAATTTTGATTTTCTTTGATTTTGACATTTGGGCATCGATTTCTTAATTTCTACTTCGATTAGGCATCGATTTCCCCATTCAACTTTGATTTCACCCTTCAGGTTCGATTTTTCCCAAATTTCAGAAGGTATGACTATAAACCCTAATTTGTTTCCATTAAATTAGTGTTTTATTTGATTTGATTTTAGTTTCAATGCCTAATTTGGGCTTAATTTTGGGATTTAGGGTTACGGTTTAGGGTCTAAATTCTTGATTTTGGTTAGGGTTTGGTTCTCGGTATTTAAGGGACCTGGAATTAGGGTTTACGGTTTATGGTTAAGGATTTATGGTATTTGTAGGGATTAGGGTTTTTAAGGTTTAGGAGGTTTAGGGTTTTCAAGGTTTTGGGGGTTTTGTGTTTTTAAGGTCTAGGTTTTTTTGGGTTTAGGGTCTAGAATTAGGGTGTAGGGTTTAGGGTATTAAGTTCTGGAATTAGTAGTTAGGGTTTAGAGTTTAGTAGGTGATAGGGCTTAGGGTTTAGGGACTTTAGGGTTTGATGGTTTAGGGTTTAGGTTTTATTAGGGGTTTTTTAGTCCATTTCAAACAAGCCTGAGTCGCCTACACGGGCGTCCATTAGCCAACGAAACCTGACCCCCATCATTGACGAGGTACAGTTAGAGTGACTGCGAAGTCATATGGAGATCTACTAGGGGTGTTCGGTGAATTTGGACTTGATGTGTGTGTTTTTGCATTGTTTAGTGCATATGCAATAGTGAAAATAGTTTGTTTAATTTTGAAATATTTTAGAATGTTGTTGAGAATTTTTGAAGTGCTATGGAATGTTTTTTCCATGTGGTGAGGAGATTCGGGTGTTATACATAACCTCCACATGGTATTCTATTTTTTATGGTTTGTGTTTCTGTGACGGCTAAAGATTGTCCGATAAAGTTTTTTCCATGAGGACCATCTCGGATTTAGATTATACATGGTTATAAGAAGACAAGCAATTGCTCGACCATATGACATTTGGACCTTTAAAGATTATAGAAAATGCTTAATCTCTTGGTCTAGCTGGTCAATATAGGGAACAAGTTGCCTAATGGGGTTTGGAAACATGAGGTATATATGGACTGTGTTAATAAGTTCAATGAAGACGCAGTCAATAAAAAAATTGTTGAACAGCTGAATAATCGAACAAGATCATGGAAGAAAACATACCAAATGGTAACGAGCTGTATTAACACTAATGGGTTCGGTTGGGATGCAACCACACAATGAGTTACTACATGTAATTCTGTATGGCTTGACTACATAAAGGTCAGTAAGTCATGATGTACTATAAAATATTTTTTATGTTTTTCACGTTAGTATAAATCTATTCCAAGATGTCTAAAGGATGTTTTATTCTTGTAGAAGCATAGAGATGCTGAGAAGTATAGACGTGAAGGCTGCCCCTTGTACGACAAATTAGTTGTGGTGGTGGGAAACATAATGGCCATGGGGTTAGGAGGTGTAACCTTTTTAGAGCAGGGCGATGAACTCATCCGTGAGTCAGAACATGTCCCGATGGATGAGCCCGAGGATATTGATATAGTTAGGGATACTCCATCGCCATTATTTAGCGGGAATGAATCAACAACTAATCAATCTCAACGAAGTAATCGGTCATCTTCAAGTCATCGTAGAAAGAGAAGCGAAGTGTCCGATGATGACACTAGTAAATTCATTGATGCAATGGATCGAATGGCTCAGACGTTTAAGGATGTCATGAATCCTAAAGAGGTAGATTGGGTCAAAGCCCTCAGGGAAATCCCAGACCTGTTTGCAGACTTGAATTTTCATGCTCCTTTATGGTTGGATACGTCAAGTAAGGAGTATTTTACGCAGATGACAATGGAAGAGCGGGTCAAGTGGCTTAAATATTGTGCAACAAGCTAATTGTAATACGTTTTAAATACACTATCTTCTTTTGGAATATTGTTATGTATTAGGTATGATGTTTGAGTTATGACGTTGCAAGAATTATTAGTATGGTTAATATTTTTATTTTATATGTTGTTGTGTTAATATATTGCATCGATGAATATGGTGGATGAGTATGGATGTGGATAATTAAATGGATATGGTTGCTTAGGGATGTGATTGAAGGTAGGATGTGGGAATGTGGATGAATATGGTTGTGTATAGGTGTGATTGCAAATAGGTTATGATTGAAGATTGATGTTTAATTGTGTTTATCACTTTTAGATTGAATTTGTAGATTTCCATGGACATTATGACAGACAAAGAAAAGATTGCAACTATGTTTGCATTCACAACTTTGTTTATCGCCATGGGAAGATATTATCTCTACCATTCCAACAAACGTGTACCACATTCTTGTGGGATGAATGGTCTATTGTATTTGCAAAATGCACTAGACAAATCACCAGTTAAATTTCGAAAAGTTTACAGGATGAATCAAATGGTATTTCACAAATTGGCAGAGATACTTACTAGTAGAGGGGTTTATCAGCCACAAAGACCATCTCAGTTGGTGAACAATTTGCATATTTCCTCCTAACTGTTGGTCAACAACAATCTTATAGTGTCACAACAGAGATGTTTGATAGATCAAACTGGACTATAAGTACGTATTTCTACAAGGTGTTGGATGCAATCCTCAAACTTCACTCTGATTACATCAAACGGCCTTCAAAACGTACACACTCAAAGATTTTAACCAGTTCAACTTTTTATCCGTACTTTAAGGTAACATCACTTCCTCTAACTAAACAATTTTAGATTAATATACAAAGTTAGACAATATTAATTGAAAATGTATAATTAGGATTGTATTGGAGCTATTGATGGAACTCATATCAAAGCGAACATTCCACTTGAAGATCAACCAAGGTTCTAGAATAGAAAAGGCTATCTCTCACAAAATGTGATGGCAGCATGTTCATTTGACATGCAATTCACATATGTACTTGTTGGATCAGAGGGATTAGCAGCTGATTCCCGTGTACTGAATGACGCATTGATTCGCCGAGATAAAATCTTTGTACCTGGAGGTAAGTAATATATTTTTATTCAGTCATTTTTTTATCTATTTTATGTGGAATATAATTTCTATTATAGGAAAATATTATCTAGTCGATGTTGATTATGCAAATTTTCTGGGATTTTTGGCTCCATATCGCGGAACTCGGTATCATCTGCAAGAATTTGGAGATAATATTCCTAGAAATGAAAAAGAATTATTCAACCAAAGACACTCATCTTTGCGGAATATTATTGAGCAAACTTTTGGTGCTTTAAAAACTCGATTTCAAATGTTGAAAGGCGCTCATCCATTTTCTTTTAAGATCCAGACAAAAATTGTAGTTGCTTGTTGCATATTGCACAATTATATACGTGGAGAGGATTATGATGATATATTTGAAGATGAAGATGATGATTCGGGTGGCTAGCTCGGTGGAGGAGGTGATGCGGTCCAATTAGGTGCAATGGATGATACAGACAGCGATGATTGCGATGGTCTTGAGGATGAGGGTAACCAACTAACAAGCTTTCGGAGGCAGCGTGCATTAGAATCCACAAGAGCTGCACAATTTCGAGATGCCATATCGACTTCCATGTGGAACAATAAATGATGGTTGTATCTTATTACTTTTGAACAAGTGTCGTTCATATGTACTAAACTTGTAACTTGATGATTTTAATATTAAAGGCACAAACTCGTTATTTGAATAATCTTTCTTTTAGGTTATTAATAAGTTGTATATGTGTTTATTTAATATTTTTTTAAAATTTTATTACTATATTAAACTTCATATTTAAGTCTCTGGTAAATAAAATATAGTTAAAGTATGTATTTGATTAATTAATTATTTTTTATTTTGTCAAAATATATTATTAATTAATACCATGTAAAAAATCCATCTTATGTTATTAATATAACACTTTTTTATTTATTAATCATATTTATATTTTGTTTAATCTATTTTATTAGTGATTTAATAGTGGTAATTAAAATATTTTTAACTCTAGCACTTGGTTTAATTAACTCATTTTTATAATTAATAAAATCAATGGTTTTAAATTTAATGGAAAAATATTTTTAATTAATAATATGTAAAAATATATAGTGTGTTAAAGTTAGTATTTGATAGATTTTTCCTGTTTAATCATGACTTTTTTATGTTAAAGAACACCATATATTATCAATAAATTAATAACTAAATATATTATATTCGTTTATGTTATTTTTAACATTATTTATTTATTTTTTATGATTAATCATGTGCACAGTTAATTGACTCACGTAATTACTGTATTAATGTACAATAAATAGTAATCATTAACTAATATAATATATAAGTAAATTAATTAGTATATTAATATATTTTAGTTATACATTAAATTAGTTATTAGTGTAGTAATAATGTTTATTTGACCTAATTTAATGTTTAAGTATTATATTTTAATTAAGTATACTTTACAAGTTACTAATTCTCTGATTTTTTGCGTTTTTCTCATTTGGGGGCACTGACATTGGAAATTGTTTTCCATTGGACATGAACTCGTCCATACTAATACCCATTTTGAAGATGAAGTTCATGTAGATGCATGATGAAGAAGATGAAGATGAAGATGAAGATGAACTTCAAATTTTATGTTTGTTGAGTAACCCGCCCTAGTCAACATGAATCAGGAGATGATCTTTATCCTGATTACTTAGTTCATCTAATGAAGTCGTTAGTGGTGCATTAGCGTCGGGTTCATGTTGATGAGTATAACCTTTGGCAACCAGTCAAGCCTTTTGTCAGGCAATTGACCCATCAGGATTATGTTTGACAGTATAAACCCACTTGCAACCAATGGGTTTTTTATTTGTTGGAAGAGGAACCAGTGACCATGTTTGATTGTCATTAAGTGCCTTCATTTCTTCATCCATAGCTGCCTTCTACCATGGATGTTGTAGAGCCTCCTGATAGGACTGTGGAACATATATGGAGGAAATAGAAGAAAGAAACTGACAACATAAAGGTGAGAGGTGATGATGAGACACAAAATTTGAAATGGGATGAGAAGTAGAAGGTCTAGTGCATGATCTAGGTTCTTTCCTTATAGCAATAGGACGAGTATCAAATTGAGGGCCAAAAATAATTGGTGATGAAGGACTTACCTCTGTTGGATCTGTTAACTCAGCCGGTGTGATGTCAACCACTTGTTCTTGGGGTTGAATAATCTCTGTATCACGGGGCACAACTGGTTGAGGGGAACCTGGTACTAAGGACAGACTAGGAGGAGCACTATCAAAATAAAATGAGGAGTCTTCAAAAAATGTTACATCCCTGGACACAAATAAACGTTGAAGAGTGGGACTATAACAAACATAACCCTTTTGTGTGCGAGAGTATCCCAAGAAGATACACTTGATATATTTAGAATCAAGTTTGCTGTGTCTAGGAAATGAATTATGAACAAAACATTGACATCCGAAGACTTTCAAAGACAGTGAAAATGGATCATCATTTGGTAATAATCTAGAGTACAGAGATTTATTACCAAGAACGGAAGATGGTAGACGATTGATAAGAAAGCAAGCCGTAAGGACTGCATGAGGCCAATAAAAGTATGGAACTTTCATGACATAAAATAAACCTCATGCTACGTCAAGAATATAACGATTTTTCCATTCGGCTACACCATTTTGTTGAGGAGTGTAGACGCATGATGTTTGATGGATAATGCCATTTTCTTGACAAAAAGAGTCAAGGTCTTTGGAAACATATTCTTTGGCATTATCAGACCGGAGAATTTTTATTTTTTGACCAAATTGTGTGAGTACCATAGCATGAAATGACTTAAAAATAAATGGTATCTCAGAAAACTCCTTAAATATAAACAACCAAGTTGTGTGAGTAAAATCATCAATAAATGTAATAAAATATTTTACTTAAGAAATGTTGGAGACAGTCAATTGCCCCCCAAACATCAGTATGAATTAAAGAAAATGGCGCAACACTTTTGACTTCTGGACGAGGAGAGTATGTCTCATTTTCAGTAGTGAAATCCATATTCATTTTTGGCACGTCCAAGTAGTAAAGCCCCCCTTGTTCATGGCCTCCACCAATCACCTGCTTTGTTATAAGATCCTAAAATACACATGAAGTGGGTGAGAAGGTAACAGAGCAATTAAAATATTTTGTCAACTGACTAACAGATAATAGATTCAAAGGGAAAGTAGGAACGAAAAGAATATCAGTGAGCGAAAGTGATGGTGGGACAAAAATGGATCCTTTCCCTTGGACTTTGGTTTGAGAACCATCAGCTATGGTAACAAACTTGTGAGAAAGACTCGGAGATAGAGAATGTAATAAATTTTTGTTACCTGTAAGATGCTCAGAGGCTCCTGAGTCAATTATCCAAGATGAAGATAAGGTAGATAGCATACCTGAAGCAGTAGTGGCAGAAGTAGTTGTGAAGGAACTAGGAGAAGAACCCAACATAGTCTTCATTTTATGAAATAGCTCATACTCTTCATCAATAAAAATTTTATATGCTGCTGATTTTGTGGGTTCTTCTTCTTTTGTATCACTTACAAAGGTTTGATTAGACTTTGTAACTTCTAACTGTCCATTGGCTTTATAACATATTTCTTTATAATGACCATATTGTCCACAGTAACCGCATGCCTTGGAATCCTTGTAATAACATTGATCTATAGTGTGGCCAAATTTCTTACAATGAGTACATTCTTTCCCATCTGCTCTATCAGCACCAGTCCTTCCACCTCTTCCTCTGCCTCCTCTATAACTTCTGCCTCGGCCTCGGCCGCGGTTAGATGATGATCCTCTATGATCGGAATACATAGCGGATGATACTTCAGTAGTGGAGGAATAAGTGTCTGGAATACGAAGTAGTGTTGCACATACACTATTAAACTTGGGTATAGCAGAAACACTTAGAAGTTGACTCTTGGCAATCTCAAGATGGGGTTTAATATTTGCAAGGCAAATAGCAGTAATTAAGACTTCCTTTTGCTTGCCTTGGATAGAAATATCTGTGGTTGAAGGCTGAGCTAACTTCCACTCTTGAAGAAAGCCTCTAAAGCAGGCCAAGTACTCATGGATATTTTCTCCTTGTTTGGAGAATGTCATATGGTCTATGTTGAGTATCCGGGCAAGAGTACAGTTTAGCACATGTCAAACAAATTTTTTTAGCAGTGTCAAGATGAATGACATTGTTGGAGACATGTTCTTCCATACTGTTGATTAACAACTAATCACCAAGGTATCATTTTTCAACCATTTGTTATAAAAAATATCATCTTCATCGATAGGTGGTCCTCGAATGGTGAGGTGACCAAGTAGGTCTTTTGTTATAAGGAACCTCCGAACCGATGTAGACCAAATCATAAAATTTGATACCCATGTAAGGGTATGATGGTAATTCTCAGTATATCACTTTTGATATTCATATTCTTTTCAGCCATGATAGGCCCTTCTTCAAAAAAATTCTAACAATAACACCAAGTAGTATTCTTCAAACAACTCGATGTATGGGAAAATTTAGCATTGATGCTAAATTATTATTCTGACATTTTTTTCTCTAATGCCACTCATAAGAGACTCATAACATTCTTCTATATCAGGGGACTCTTGTTCCCATGAAAAAACATATCTGATCATGGATTGGTCTCGGTTAATAGAATTTCCAAACCGACAAACCTGTTTTGATAGCTTCTTCTAGATGGAGAGGCATGCATATCCACAATATAATAAGATGAAAGCATTCACATACTCATCTTTAAATCATCTTCTAAATTTGGAGCAAGTAACATGAAGAAAAAAAAATTTAAGCACTTCTTTGAGTGGTGTTGATCATCACTTCTTTAGAGCATTCCTTTTGACCAGCGATCCTAAATTTAATGCTCTGATACCTTGTTGAATTTAGGATCCCTTTTCCAATATTCCGAGTAAGAGAAATAAGAACAAAAAAGAAGAAAAGGGAAGAAGAGCTCCCTAGTAGAGGGAAGAAAAAAGAAAAGAGAAAAAGAGGTGTGCACCAAGCAAAGAGAGAGAGAGATTAACTCAAGAAGGAGATGTGTAACTTGATTAATTCCAAATTACAACACCTCTATTTATTGTAGGGGAAGAGATAGAGTCCTTATACAATTAGCCTTTCAATCTCCTAATTACATTCCAACTCTAACTCTCTAAGATAAGTCTATCAACACAATCTACTAGAAGAATAATATGAGTTGAACTAGAACTCTTTCTTCAATCACGTGAATATAAGGGAGGAGGCCAGCTCATAGCCTTATCCTTGTGGGTCCCATATGATCTTCCAGCTTATATTGATAAGGTTGCCAGGTCGTGGTATATCTGTGTGTCGCACTTGATCTTCAAGACTTCTAACTTATTTCAGCTTGTGTTTCTTAACTCCTTAACTCGTGCTAGCTTGGGTGAGGACACTTCTTGGTGTCCCACTTGGGTGAGGACTCTTCTTGGTGTCCCACGTCCTCATGGTTGGTCCCACCAGCTCGTGCACCAAGTGGGTCCCACATTGTAACAAGTGTAACTTGAAAGTGTGCTACTAACGATGCTATTAATGTGCGTTAGACATATTCATTCTAGCAAAAAAATATTTTGTCCATGGAAAAAGCTCAAAACAAGTTAATGATCAATCATGTTGCCAAGTCAAAACCCAAAGAAAATGTTATTGCAATTTTTTTTTATTTTTTTGTGAAGAAGAACTTACAGGAAAAGGAAGTTTGATGACTTGAAAACCTAGAGTCAAAAGTCAATTAAAAAATCTCAATAACTCTAGCTATGCACATAGATAGGTAACCAAATTCTGATTCTTAAGCACAAGTATTCATAGGAGCAATATGGCATGCTTTATTTTTCAAAACCATACTCAAAATCATCATATACATGTTATAAAAAGTTTATAAGATTAGGACATAACTTTTCACCAAATATAAACTTCACTTGAAACTTAAATCTCATGATTTTGTAACATTCCAGTATTTGAATTTAAGAAAAAAAATTTAGGACATGCAATTCTTTCTAAAAACATATTTTTGTGATGTATATAAACATTTCAAAAACTTTAAATCCCTTGAAAGTGACCTAAATCATGATTAGAACTTAATAGAATACACTTGAAAATATCTTTATCGATCAACCCACATAAATCATGATGGATCAACTAGTCAGACCAGTGTTTAAAGCATGATCAATCAACTATAGTATCTTAATTGATCAACCCCTTGAGCATGATTTATCATTTGGCTAAAAATTTAGCCATTAGGTTTCGATTGGTCAATCATACCTTTCTATTGAAAGATCAACACTTTGTCCAACTTTTAGAAAATTGTCAAATAACGACTATCTTGACTAGAAAATTTATATATAAGGTCATAAATTTGTAGAGGAGAATGACTTGAGCTTATAGTGCATAGCAAACCTCTGGGAAAATACTATATGCTTCAATTTCCAAATTTACCCTTTGTATGAGAAAAGCCCAAAGTTTTCCCATTTTTTAATTCTATGCAAATTTCCCTGTGTTCCTAGTTCCATCATGCTCCATATATTTCATTTTATGTATTTAAATATTTGGAAGCTTGGATCACACTAGGAGAAATGTTTTCCTCTCCAAAAGAAAGGTGTATGTTTGATTTTTCTCTTTTCTATTCTCAATTTCTTTGTTAGAGGTTCTCTTGTACCCTGAAAGCTTGAACTATTAGCATTCTAGAGCCTTGAATCTAAAAAAGGAGTGTTTACTAGAGCTAGAATATAGTTCATATTAAATATCTTGTGGAGAAATTTGGGGTAGTGTAATTAGGTATTACACTTGGATTAAGGAGAGTTGGTATCTCTTTGAATTTTCACTACTAGAGCAAGATGGTGAAATTTTTGTCCAACAATGGCTATTGGGTTGTGATTACCTCTAAGGGAAAATTAATAACAAAAATCTTTGTCTCCTTGTGGTTGTCTACATGTGCCTTTTATTTTTGAAATCAAATTGTTTTTAATTGTATCAAAAGTGCTTAAATTTTTATTTTGTATGTCAATTCATCCCTCTTGAGATGCCACATTGGGCCAATAATTGGTATCAGAGCCGGTCTTAACTATTTGAAATCCAAATGTTGACTTGATTTCATCAATTTATTTACATGACATCTCCATGAGAAATTTTGTTATGAGAGTGTCATGATCCCTCTTCCACACTTATGTTTGATAGTTCACAACAACAATGATGGAAAAGTATAATGAGAATTTTCTTACAATCCATTGGATTTGAATAATGTGGAGAAATTACTAATGGACCTTTCAACCCTCTATTAGATTCGAGGATTTCATGTCTAAAAGAAGCTAGAGTAAGGGAGAAAAAGAAGAAAAGAAGAGGAGAAGTGAAGAAGAGAAGACTCAGTTAACAAGGAGAAAGGTCACCTCCCCGTTACTTCTTATTGATAGATGAGGGTTAGAAAGCCTAGCATATAAGAGAGAAAAAAGAATTTAAACTACTTCATTATTTCAAGTTGTGCCACTCATTTATAAAATATTCCACTAATGCTTCTTCAACACTCTGCCTCAAGCTAGAGCAAACACATTAAATATTCCTAGCTTTGAGCAAGTTTTAGAGAGATGTCCTATTGCAATAGGAATTGTAAAAATATGACATCGCCTTAAAACTTTTCTCGAACAAAATGACAATCTATCTCAATGTGGTTTTTTCTTTCATGGAATATTGGTTGGTTGCGATGTGAATTGTTGCCTGATTGTGTCAATGGATTTTGCATGGAACTGATTATTTTGAACCCAAGTTTTGTCATTAATGACTTAAGACATAATAACTCCACTACATGTGCCATGGTCCTGTATTATGCCTCAACACTTAATCTCACCACAACACTTTGCTTCTTGCTTGTCTAAGTAACTAGATTTCCTCCTATAGTTGTATAGTAACCAAAAGTTGATTTTCTATCATCAAGAGAACCAACCCAATTTGTATATGCGCAACCTTTGATATCAATATGCCCATGCAATTTATACAACCATCCTTGTCTTGCATTTTTCTTTAAATACTGGAGAATCCTCTCTTATGCCATCCAATGAATCTATTGAGGTTGATACATAAATTCACTGATGACACTTATAGAATATTTTGTCGTGTAACCATGAAATAGATATGTTTTCCATCCAACCTTAGAAATCTACCAACATCAACATTAGCACATGATTCAACGCATAGCTTAACATTGGGTTCCATAGGTGTATCAGCTAATTTACTCCCAATCATTCCAGTTTCTTTTAATAGATCAAGAACATACTTCCTTTGAGACAAAATTATGCCGCAACTGGATTGAAGAATGTTGGAAGATTGGAGGACTGCCATTTATACAAAAAGATCTAATACATCATTTGCAGCAAGCTGGGAGTTCTTGATATTCTCTCAACCCCAACTTGAGGGGGAGTGTTGGAAGATAGGGCTCAAGCCCACACGACCAAGGAAGACCCACATATCTAAGAGTATTATAAGATGGTCCAAATGACCAAAGAAGGCCAGAAGGCCCACTAGATGGGCCCAAGCCCATAAGAAGAAGGACCCACAATGATTAACATGAGTTGACATCCTTATCACATTAGTTAGAAGATCAAGAAGGACTCAAGAAAGTATCTTTATCTAATGTTCACATCCTAGAAGAGTTTTAGTTTGAGTTAGGTTTGTCTTTTATCTATATTGAGTTATTTAATTATGCTAGGACTTATCGTTAAGTGTTAGAGTTTGGGTGTAATTGGGACAAAGGTAGTTTTATTGTCATTGGACTCTACTACCTTCCTCTATTATAAATAGAGGTTCATGTACTCTGACTATTATAAGTCAATGAAGTATTTCTCTTTTCCATAAATTCAACATGGTATCAGAGCGGGTTCTATGAGTTGACTTGGTTAACCCACAGAGATAATGAGATCCTTTTCTCTAAACCCTAAACCCTAAGTCTAGGTTCGTAGTTTTTTTTTCTATCCCTACACTTGTAGATTGCTTTGCATTTTTTACATCTATATGGAGTTTTTCATATTTCAAGTTATATATTGACGGAAATATATATGAGTCTACTTTCCAAATAAAAATTATTTGTTCCAATCTAAGTTATCTACAGAGAGATATCATAATTTGAATGAACGAAGGTCAGATTGAAAAAAGGTTCGAGTAGCAACAACAATCTTCAGATTCTGAGGTATTTTTTGCTATCAAGTACTAGACTTTATATGGAGAAATATATATCAAAAGAAAAATCTATAAGTATATTCTTTTACCTATTCAACCAATTTTTTATCTTAGTTATCTAAAAAGAGAAATCAATATTTGAAGCAGCAAAGGTCAGATTGAAAAAGAGGTTCGAGCGGCAGCAGAAAGCTTCAAATTTCGAGGTATTTTATGCTATCAAGAAAGAGACTTTATATGGATAATTATATATCAAAAGAAACATATGTTAGTATAGTTTCTTAAGTATTCAACCAATTCTAGGTATGATTTTTTTGTAAGGAGATATTGATCTTGGACGAGTCCATGGTCATGCTGGAAAAAAGGAGAAACAATACTTTGTTCGACCAGGTGATAGAGACCGAAATCTATCAGATTATTTATCTTCTGATAATTATATTTTATGAAGAGAATTTATACTTGGATGAAATTTATTTAAGTATAGTTTCATAAGGATAAAATTTCATGTCAATCTGATCTATATTTAAATAAATATTTTCATTGGTAGAATCAAAGGCCATGCTGGTATTCTGTTGTATTGAAAAATCTGAATTTACGCCCATTGTTTCGCATCACTTTTTGAGTTGATATATCAGAAAAATATCTCACTTATCCCTGGTTTGAGGGCTTATTTATACATCTCTATTATTTTGGCTTATTTCTACATCTATGATATTTGGTTCAAGCTGGGATCATTGCCATTACCTCTGAGCTTGAGGGGGAGAAGTAGAAGAAGTACAAGAAAGAGATATTTTATTCCATATGTTGTGGATGAGTTTATGTGACCAAAATATTCAAGAAAAGGGCAGCACAAAAGATGAAGCTTCTGCATCTAAGGAAAAATATTTATATCAGATTATGATTATTTCAGGGTCCTTCTAGAAGGTTTATTATTTTGGTTCATGTTATATGTGTTGGAAGATGGTCGTGTTATATTCAGCTGCAACTATTATGTCTCTTTGGGGACATTATTAATGAAGAAAATGTGGCCACATATCATCATTTATTTTACCTCGTAAAAAAATATCACGATTGGGAAACCATGACGGAGGATACCCTGTAAAAAAATATCACGGTTGGGAAACCTTGATGGGCCTTGTCAAAAAATATCACGGTTGGGAAACCATAATGGACCCTGTAAAAAATGATCACGGTTGGAAAACCATGACGAAGGAACTTATTATAGCATCTATGTTATACCCCCCCTAAATTGGCCAGCTGGGTCTCAAGGAAGAGAGCACCAGCGTGAGGGGGAGTGTTGGAAGATTGGAGGACTGCCATTTTTTACAAAAAGACCCTATACATCATTTGCAGCAAGTTGGGAGTTCTTGATGTTCTCTCAATCCCAGCTTGAGGGGGAGTGTTGGAAGATAGGGCTCAAGCCCACACGACCAAGGAAGGCCCATATATCTAAGAGTATTATAAGATGGTCCAAATGACCAAAGAAGGCCCACAAGATGGGCCCAAGCCCATAAGAAGTAGGACCCACAATGATTTCCATGAGCTGACATCCTTATCACATCAGTTGGAAGATCAAGAAGGACTCAAGAAAGTATCTTTATCTAATGGTCAAGTCCTAGAAGATTTTTAGTTTGAGTTCGGTTTGTCTTTTATCTATATTGAGTTATTTAATTATGCTAAGACTTATCTTTAAGTGTTAGAGTTTGGGTGTAACTGGGACAGAGGTAGTTTTATAGTAATTGGATTCTACTACCTTCCTCTATTATAAATTGAGGTTCATGTACTCTGATTATAACAAATCAATGAAGTATTTCTCTTTTCCATAAATTCAACAAAGAACTTATGTACTAGGAGATATTTGAGTAGTCCTAGGCATTTGGTTTTGAACTCGTTGCTGAAATCTTTCTTTACTTGTAGAAACCCCACTAGTGTCACTTCTGTGATAATAATATCATTAACAATCATAGGCATCAAAATCGTGCTTATTGTAGTTGTTTTTGTAAGGACCGAGTGATCACTTTCACATCTCTTGAATCCAAGGTGGATTAAAACCGTAGTAAATTTGTCGAGCCAGGCAGATGGAGATTGTCTCAACCCATAAATAGCGTTATTTAGAAGGCATACTTTCACCCCCTCAACCACCTAACTTGGTGGTTGAATCATATAAACCTCCTCCAATAAATCACCATCTAGGAAAGCATTTTTAACATCTACCTAATAGATATATAAATTGGTTGCTAGAGAATTATGAACCCTACTAAATTCAACTTGGCCACTATAGAGAAGGTTTTATCATAGTCTATACTGTAAGATTGTGTACATCTTTTACCAACTAGCCTTGCTTTTTATAGAACCATTGTACCACTAAGGTTACATTTCAGTGTAAATACCCATGTGTAACCGATTGGCCTCGTAGAGGGGGGAAGAGAGGACAAGTTCCAAGTATGATTTTTATGTAGTGCTTGCATTTATTCATCCATAATAGCTTTCCACCTTGGATATTTTTGGGCCTCTTCATAAGTGGAAGGTTTGATAGATTATGCTGTAGCTAAGAAGGAAGCACAACTCGAAGGCAACTGATAAGTGCATAAAAAATGTGCAATAAGGTGAGAAGTACTTGAAGGAGATTCTTTGCAAAAAGCAATAGGTCATGTTATAAGGAGGTGCATACACAACAGGAGAAGGAAGAGGAGAGTGTACATTAGAAACATCTTGAGACTCCACAAGTGAATGATCGACAACGGGAGAGAGAGAAGTCTTGGGTGCTCATTTATGTGGTAGTTCTCTTATGGAAGATTGTGATCCAATGAGACGATTGATCTAGGCATCCCTACAGAAGATGGAAGGGAAACTAATTGAAAAATATAGCTAATATTCAAGGAATGGTACATCAACCAAAATAAAGGTTTTCCTCATGGTAGCGGAGTAACATACATACCCTTTCTTTTTTTTGGAATAACCCAAAAAGATACACTTTTTTGGCACTAGGGCTAACCTTATTTTGGTGAGGACCCAAAGTATGCACAAATGATACACATCCAAATCGACGAAGAGTTAAATGAAAAGGTGATGCATCAATAAACAATTTTGAGAATGGTGCATTATCATGTAACACATTGGAAGGCATACGGTTAATAAAAAAACAAGCTATACGTACAACATAATGCCATTAATATTGTGGGACGTTCATGTATAACATGAGTGTTTAGGCAACTTCAATAAGGTGCCTATTCTTCCTTTCTAAAACACCATTCCATTGATGTATGTAGGCACATGATGATTGATGAATAATGCCCATTTGTTGACAAAGAGTTTGAAACTGAGAAGAAAATATTCTTTAGCATTATAAGACCTAAAAAACTAAATTTTCTTTTGAAACTGTGCTTCAACCTTATCAGAAAAGGAATTAAAGATAGAAAACACTTCAGATCTATCTTTCATCAAATATAACCAAGTAACTCTACTATAATCATCCACAAATATCACACTTAGCAAGGTTTCCAAACATTAGAATGAAGTAAATTAAAAGAACTAGAAGACACATTCTTTTGGCTGGGTTGAAAGACAGATCTGTGATGTTTCCCAAGATCACAAATGTCATAGGTAATTTAGAACGGATGAACTGAAGGAACTAATATTTTAAACTCAACAATAATGGGCGACCCAACCGGTTATGCCATTGTATTGTTTCTTTGTTTGTTGTTTCTAAAATTGTCAGAACTAAATAATATAGAAAGTAGATATCTCCTTTCTTATGGCTGCCACAAATCATCTATCTTGTCTCTATGTCCTAAAAAACTCAATGAGAATGAAAGAAAGTGACAAAACAATTTATTTTTCTTGTTAGTTGTCTAATGAACATATGACTTAATGGAAACTAAAGATAAAAAAAAAAACATTAGTAAGTGAGAGAGAAGGGGATAAAGTAGAAGTATCGGTACTCCAAACCTTTGTTTGGGACCCATAAACAATGAATGCAAATCAATCCATAGTACAGTAAGACAAAGAGGATTAGTATCCAACTTTAGTATTAAGATGTTCAAAGGCTCCATAATCAATGATCGAAGGTGAAGAACATTGACATGAAAAAGAGAATGTACCATAATAGCAATGGTAGCGTACATGTGTTTGAAGGAGCATCCATGAATGTTTAAGTTTTTGTATAAAACCATAATCCTCCTCTATAAGGATCATCTTCCCTTTAGGGGGATCTAATGACACTTAATTGGTGATTCCTGTTGTAGAGGTGGAGACTTGATTAGCTTTAAAAATAATATGGTTTACCGTATAAATTTCAACACTTGTCTACCATGTGGTTATTTAAACCACGAAAGTGCACTTTTTGTTATGATCAAAATTTATGGAATTAGAAGTTGAATCACCTCCAACTCTTCCTATACATTTATCATATGAACATTGTTAAGTTTCTATTTGTTTGGACTAAAAGGTGGATCCCTTGACTAGAATCCTAAGCATACAAACACACACACATTATTAAAAGAGGGTCTAGTAGAAGACTTGAATACCTAAAATTTAATAACATCCAAATAAGGCTGTAAATTTGCAAGACATATGGCAGAGACAAAATCTTCTCTTTATTTCTCTTGAGTTGCTATGTTAGTTGAATATGACTGATCAACTTTCTTGTAGAAGCCCTCTGAATCTAGTAAAGTATTCTTGAAGGTTATCTCTATGCTTTGTCTTACACATCTCTTTAAATATATCATAAACCTTTTGGAAGCTTTCAAGAGTGGAATACAATCTAGAACAAGTTTCCCATATCTCTTGGGCTGTATCCTAGTGAATAAAGTTGTTAGCAACCAATTCATCCATGCTATTTACAAACCAACTTATGACTTAAGTGTCATTCTTCATCCACTTTTGATATGAAGTGTCCAACAAGATCTCTTGTAATTATGAATTTTTTTACTGATTTCGACTATGATGGAAGGCAAATGGCAGTCGCTAAGGCTTCCTTTTGCTTGTCTTGTACAGAGACATCGGTGGAGGTAGGCAGAGCTAGATTTTTGAAGAAGGCCTCTAAAACGAGCCAAATGTTCATGGATAATTTTTCCTTGTTTAGTGTTGAACATTCTTTGGAGAATATCACATGACATGTATCAGTTATCGGAGCTAGAGTACAACTTAGCACATGTCTCCCAAATTTGTTTGATGGTGTTAAGATGAATAACATTGTTGGAGACAGGTTCTTCCATGTTTTTAATGAGCCAACTAATTACCAAAGTGCCATTTTTAACCACTTAGCATGAGCAACATCTTCTTCATCAATGGGTGGCCCAAGTTTGGTGAGGTGACCAAGTAGGTCCCTTGTGATAAGAAACCATTGAACTGATGTGGATTAGCTCAAGAAATTTGATATCCCTTGCAAGGGTATGGTAGTAATCTTGAGAATATCATTCTTGTTGCCCATGTATTCTTCTGCCATAACAGGTAATTCAAGGGTAATAATGTACTCAAATTTGAAGTAGCCTAAGTAAGTGGCTTCGAGATTCAAGTAGAGGAGAACCCAAACTTATCAAGTCTTTAGGCAAGAGGGAACCCTCTTAGTCTAGTCAACTTTCTGGCCAAAATATTTCTATAATCAATTCTCTAGTCTTCCTTGTAGAGAATATAAAAATCAATCAATAAGCATGAGATCAAGTAAGGTAAGGTAGCAATTCCGAATTAGATATTTCCAAGATCATTCCAAAAATATATTGACTCCAGCTTAGGATAAACCAGTCTAGATTCCATTCCTCATGAATTAGGCAAGATATGATTAATCAAAAACCAAACAAAATCAGGCCTAATCAAGAAGATATTGTGACCTATTCAAAAATAACATTCTTTCTTCAAATGGATTGGTGTCAACTAGACTTTCAAAGGACCACTTCCTTTCTTTTTTTGGTGATTGATTCATTTTATTTAAAACACAATATTCTGTTCTTGATTTTCCAAGAACAATCAGCCAACTCATGGCTCTAAAACAATTCTCCAAAAAATCACAAAACCGAGTAGAGTTCTTCAAACAATTCGTTTACTGGAGAAGCTTAGCATAGAAGCTAAGTAATTAGATTTCTGAAATTCAATGGATAAAAAAACCACTCATAATAGGCTCAAGAACATTTTTATTTATCATTAAAATCTTTTTCCCACAAAATTTTAACTTTTTATGCAGAAAATCTCAACATAAACTGATTTTTAGCCAAGAACTTGCAAACCAACAAAACTGCCTTGGTAAAATTCTTCTAATCCGAGGTGCATAAATCTCAATAATTTCATAAGATGAAGACAAATATAAGATCATCTCTGAACCATCTTCTAAAGATCCAAAAACCAAGAGCATTAAGTAATAATAACATAGATCAAAAACTTATCTCACAAGCTTCAATCTTGCTTCACAAAGAGCCCTCTTTGAATAGCTTTGATCATAACTTCTTTGAGCATTCTTTTGACGTGGGGATCCTAAATTTGATGCTCCAATATCATGTTGAATGTAGGATCCCATAATTGAAACCCGAGCAAGATGAGAGAGGGAGAAGAAAAAGAGCAAAGAGAGAGAGAGAGAGAGAGAGAGAGAGAGAGCTCGGGTAGAGAGGAGAGAAGAGAAAAGAAAGAAAAAAAGAATTTAGGCCAGAGAGATTCTTCCACAAGTTGAGAAGTGGAGAGATTGATTGAAGCCTTCAACCAAGACCCCTATTTATACTATTTCCATTACATATTTAGGGAAACTTTAGAGATAAGTTAGGATCCCTAATATCCCTAATTACATCAATCATGATTATCCAAATCTACATAAATCAAGGGAAGATAAATCAATTACACTAATCAAGGAAGACTACCAAATCTTCCAACTCATGTGATAAGGATTCCAGCTTGTGTGATGACTCATCATGCCACCTCATGCGGTGACTCATCATGCCAGCTCGTGTGGTCATGGTGGGTCCCACCTTGTAACAACCACCTTATTCGAGGGTCTAATCATGGGGTCCTAAATTCAATATATGTAAATGGGTGTTCAAAGTTAAACACAATTCAGATGGTACAATGGCGAGACTTAAAGCTAGGCTTGTGCCTAAAGGGTACACACTCAATGCTATGAAATTGAGATGAGGAGACATTCTCCCATGTGGCTAAACTAAATTCGGTATAGGTTCTTTATCACTTGTCACCAACTCTGAATGGTCCTTATCTAAACTTGATGTAAAAATATTTTTCTTACTAGTGATATTAAAGAGGAGATCTATATAGATCAGCCACCTGGATTGTGGTTGAGGGGAGTCGATGTCAAAATTAAAAGAATCTTTGTATGGAATAAAATTTTCACTACAAGCTTGGTTTGAGAAGTTCATCTGAGTGATGGTTTCATTCGTATTCACAACATGTATGGTGGATCATTCAGTGTTTGTCAAGCATACAAAGAAAGGAGTAGTTCTCTTGGTCATGAATGTTGTTGACATTATTATTACAAGAAGTGATTTAGAAAGTATTAGTTTGGTGAAAAAAAATCTATGGAAGGAACTTAAGATGTAATAATTGGAACTCCTCAAATATTTTTTTGGAATTGAAGTATTACAATCTAGTCATGGTATTGTTTTGTCATAGAGAAACTATGTACTTGACCTGCCTAGGGAGAGAGGGATGATGGGGTGCCATCATTGTATTGTTTTGTCATAGAGAAACTATGTACTTGACCTGCCTAGGGAGAGAGGGATGATGGGGTGCCATCCTACTGACACTCCTATAAAAACTAGTATAATGTGATCGTTCTGGAGAATATGTAGACATTGGAAAGTACTAATTACTAGTATGGAAATTGATGTATCTCATTGTAACTAGACTTGGTATCTCTTTTGTAGTTAGTCTTGTTAGCCAGTACATGCATGAGCCTTAGAGCTCTCACTGGCTAGCTCTAGAATGGATTCTCTGAACTTAGAGAAGGCTCCTTGACATGGGCTCTTGTACAAATTCCATGGTCATATTAATGTTGAAAGATTTGCAGATGTTGATTGGGCAAGCTCTCCAAATGACAAGAAATCTACCTCTGGCTATTGTACTTTAGTTGGATGGAACCTAGTAACATGGAAGAGCAAGAAATAAAATAAAATTACAACATCCAGTGTCGAGGCTTACTACAAGGCCATGGTACATGCACTAAGTGATTAAATCACTCCTCACAGAAAAAGCATTAAGAAAAGATACCATGATGAAACTCCATTGCGATAACCATACAACCATCCATATTGTCTCCAATATGATCTTTCATGAACATAAAAAAACATATTGAGGTTGACTGCCACTTTGTCTGGGAAAAACTGCAAGCTAGTGTTATAAGTTTTGAGTATGTTTCACCTCATGGTCAAGCTACTAACATATTCACAAAGCCTATTCCTTCAAAGATAATGACCACTACATGCTCCAAGGAGGGTGTGTATGATGTTTTTGCACCTACCTCTTGAGGGGGTAGTCTTAGAAGATAGGAATTGGCACAACTTTAATTTATTTACATTTTTAGTTCTTATTTCCAGCCCTCTAACTATAAGGGAATTTATGTAGTGTTTTATGTATACATCAATATTTAAAGGATTAGGGTAAGGATTGGGTAAACAAACTTTTAACCCTAACCTAATCCTCGACTATACTTCTCCTCAAGCCTCTCTCTTCCTTCTTCTCTCTCTTATTATGAGAGTCTTTCAATTCAGATCTCTTTCTCCTTTTTTCCTCACCTCCTTACTGAAGGGGTTCTCGAATCATTAACATGGAATCATATGATTTAACAAATTGGTTGAGTAATGCTGGGAGCTGCGTGGTAAACCCATACTCATGACTTAGATTGTGGGTATGTCCAGAATAAAGAAGCCAAGCCCTTACAACCCCTTACCACTAACAAATTCCAAATTTTTTACAAAGAAAGATTAGGAAGTTCTTAAAAAACTCAAGAGTATGTTGGCTTCATCTTCTAGTACCTCTCCTACCACTATTGCCACTACTGCTTGTACTGATATTGGTATGTCTTTTTGTCTTTCATGCTCCAACCCTTCTTGAATTATTGATCAGATGCCTTGAAACATCTTACTAGGAAATGAAACAATTTATCTTCTTTGTCCCTATGTCCTACTAACCAATTTGTGTCTATTATTGATGGCTCACAAACCACAGGTCAAGGGATTGCTTCTTTCTCTCCTTCTCCAAATTTACCGTTATTGGATGTCTTATTTGTGCCTCAATTTCCATCAAGTGTCATGTCTATTAGTCAAATTACTATGAAATTAATTTTTTCTCACTTTGCACCCTTCTTACTATGTTTTTGGTAGAAGATAAGTAGAAGAGTAGCATACTTGTAGTTTATCTTTTGATTCAGTCTTTATTTCCAACCCTCAAGTTAAAAGAGTATTTATATAATGTTTCAATTTTAAGTGATTTGCATGAATCAAAATGCGGATGATTAGGGCTTCACTTTGAAATCCTAATCCATTCTCACCCTACACACTCATGCCTCTTCTCTCCTCTACTTCGAGCCCTCTTCTCTTCTCCTTCATCTCTCTCTCTCTTCTCTTCTCACTTCTTTCTTACTCAAAGGCTTCTGAACATTGTGAAGATGAAATTCTAAGATTTAACATGGTATTAGAGCAGACGTCTTAGGATTCCAAGTTATTTTTTCTACTTGATTTACGTAGAATGCTACATGAATCAAGATAATATTGGGCTGTTGAGGTCGATCAAACTGATAAGTAATCTAATCCGATCTTGTGCTATAGTCTATACTTAAAGGCTATCACATATAATGGATGTGTGTGATACGTCAGTTGGAACCATTCTTCATGATTTTTTTCATTAGAATCAAGTGTGATTCATTAACCCAGACATGCACTTGATATATGCTTTAAGACTCTTTCATAACTACCTTGCACTACCAAGAGTTGTAGGGTTTTCTACTTGACCCAGTTGCTTGGAATGAGGGTAGATGAGCATCGGAAATTAAACTATTTCATGACCTTGAGATGGATTCTTGAGATTTAAATGTATTTTTTTTTAATTTCGTGGCTTGAAGGATGAATACGAGCAGCAAGAGTCATCATGTATTGAAATCTTCTATGAACTGCTATTAAACACCAATGGTCGGTGATCTGAATCCTGAGGAAAAGTCTCAAGGAGTTTCCAAATACTCTTGTTTAGGACTTGGTGGTTGAAAAACTTCTAAACATCCAAGCTTCTGTGAGTCATTCTAACTTCGTCCTTGGGTTAAACTGGTCAAAAACTATCTTGAGTCCTTTCCAAACAAGATCAAACTCTATTAGCCGAGAGTCTCTAAACTTCACTTGTCTGCACACTTTTGACCTTGCTCTTGGGTTCAGGCTACTCGAGACTGAATATCTAAATCTTCCTGAATAAGGACAACATCTCAAATACTGAAATTAGGCTTCTAAAAAAACTTCCCTTGAGCAAAAAATTTTAAGCTTCAAGTCCTATTGTCCTTTTGAGTGTTCTTGAATAAAAGCATAGCCACTCGTTACTTAAACATTTGATATTACACACACATCTTTGATTGGTGGTTTTTCATAGTTAATTGTCTTGAGGAAGCTTGTTGGATATTTTTTTTATTTGTGGATATTTCTTGTTGTAAATTTCTCACAAGATTAACCTATGGCTGAAGAGAATTTTTTGAAACATGTTTAGTAATATTGAGTTGCTCAAGGTGACCTCTATCCCTCTTAAAGGATTATAAAATTACTAGAGTTGGTCCCAATTAGTTAAGCATATTCTTATTACATGAGATTTGTCTGATCATCTGGTTAAGTCACCTCCTATTGTTGATGAAGAAGATATTTTATATAAAATATGGCTTAAAGAAGACACCTTTTCATTAGGTAGCAGATTAATAGTATGAAAGAGAGTGTACAAAATAATGTGGTCCACCTTGAAATAACAAAACTTTTCTAGGACACTGGTGAAAAACTTTATTCCAATGTTGATAGTCTGCAGAAGTTGTAGGATATTTTTCTGACAATGTACAATACCTACAAGGGGAGAATTTGCATGATTATTTTGCTATATTTAGAGGACTTATGCAATAAGAAAGCTTGCTCAGCTATACTCCACTAACATTGTAGTTTAAGAGAATGAAAGGGAAACACATATAGCTCCCCTTCTATTTTGCAAATCTGGAGCCATATCTTGATGTGACTAAAACTCAAATTCTTAGGTCTGCTGCAATGCCCTCATTTGATGACATATGTGCTACAATGCTCTGTGCCCCTGATGCATCATCAACCACACCAAAAAATACATCATCAACCATGCACTCCTAGAGTGGGGAGGAAATGCAAACAATAAAGGTCAAGGAAGAAATAATAGAGGCGGTAGAGGAAGATATGGAAAAATTAGTCAAGGTTCCTAGAAAAATAAGAGTAGAATTGGATGTACTTATTGTGGAGGACTCAATCATCTAGTTAAGACATGTTGGAGGATACATGGAAAACCATAAGGTTACGCTAATCAAGCTTTCACCACTAATGCAACTAAGACTGAAGGGAATGTTGAGTCTTCAAAAGGCAAGCAAGTAACGATGAGGACATTGAATTACTTCATAAACTTATGGTTATGTTCCAACCTACCTCCAACACAACATCTACCTCCTATTACAACCACGTCACATGTATGTTTTATGTCACTTCACCCTCTCCATCTCCTGGGATCATTGACTCTAGGGTTTCCAATCAATTGAGTGATAATGTTAGTCTCTTGAATTATCTATCTCCTTGCTTGAAAGAAAAGTTTATATTAGCAAATGGATTTCAAACCAAGGTACATGGAATGGGATCTCCTTCACCTACACCCTTGTTTTTGTTCCTCAATTCCATTGAGTTTACTATCTAATTAGTCAGATAACAAAAAAAATTAATTGTTCCATTATTTTTTATGTTATTCAAAGTATTTTTAGGATTTGCTGACCAAACATGTGATTCATGGAGGCTATGAGCAAGGAGGTCTTTACTTCAGTAAATCCCTCCAGTTATGATTCACCTCATGCAAGTCTATTTATGATTTACAATGTGAATTGTGTCACCTGAGTAAACATCATAAACGTTCTTATTCTCCTTAGTCTAAAATTAAAGGTGTTACTCATTTTGTTTTAGTTCATACTATTGTATAGGGACCAATGAATGTTTCAAATATTTCTTAGTCTAAATATTTTATCATTTTTGTTGATGACTATAGAAGAGTGGGATAGTTATTTATATGAAAGATAGGTATGAAGTCTTACCTATATTTAAATCCTTTTGTGCTATAGTCTCTACTTAATTCAATTCTGAATTGAAAGTTCTTCAGTCTAATAATGCCAAGGAATATATGTCCAAATGATTTTCCGAATTGTTGTAGTGAACGTGGTATTATTCATCAAACATCATGTATTTACATGTCACAATAAAATTTAGTGGTCAAATGAAAAAGTAGACATCTACGTGGGGTTGCTTGGGCATTTTACAATGTATGCATGTACCACATTTCTATTGGTCACATGTTGTCCTCACTGCATGTTTTCTTATTTATATATTGCCTTCATCAATTCTTCACCACATGTCATCATACTCTATGTTGTTCCCTAATGAAGATCTTTTTTCTCTTCCTCTCAAAGTTTTTGTATGTATTTGTTTTGTTCATGACCCATCTCATACAAACAAGCTAGATCCTTGAGCTATTAAATGTATTTTTCTTCGAATACTTCCATACCCAAAAAAGATATGTATGTTACAATCCTTCTTTAAAAAACTTATTTGTGTCAGTAGATGAGACTTTTCTTGAGGAATAATCTTATTATACATCAGGTGGTGCACCACTTGGGTTCTCTCCTTCCAAAATTGTTCCCAAACATATTGTGCAATTGGAAGGTCCATTCAGTTCAAGCATGGGCAACAATGATTCACATCCTCCTACTCAATTGGCTGAACACCCTCTTGTGGATTCTACAGATTTTCTTGAGGTATGTTTTCCTTCCCATTCTCTTATTGTGTTTGGACTTCCTTATGACACCCATCTTATTTCTATTTAAAAAGAACCCTGGTCTTGCACTCTGGCATCTCCATCTCTCCCAGTGTCTAATTTTTTATTCACTCATCGTTTATGTTCTAGTCATTGCACTTTTCTTACTTCTCTTTCTTCTATTTCTCTTCCTAGGGCTTGTCAAGTGGCCCCTCAGCATCCAGGATGAAGAACAACAATGGAAGAAGAAACAATAACTCTCTATGAAAACCAAACATGGTAGCTGGTGCCTCTGCCACCACTTAAAAAAGAGTTGGTTGGAAGTAGGAGCTCACATGAAGATACATGTTGGAGAGATAAGATGCCGATAGTGAATTTTTCTCATATGAAGTGGCAATCTATTTTTATATGCTTTGTTCTCTCATGGAAGACTGGATTTGATGTGATGTGAACTGTAGTCTAATTATCGCAATATAGATTCATAGGTGCTTCTTTGTTAAAATCCACTTCAGTTAGGAGAGATCTGATCCATAGGAGTTCACTAATTGTGTGTGTCATGGCTCTGTACTCTGCTTCTGCACTAGACCTTGCAACTGCATTTTGTTTCTTGCTCCTCCATGTAACCAAGTTTCCTCCAACCATTGTACAATATCTCAAAGTAGATTTTCTGTCATCCAGGGATCCGGTCCAGTCTGCATCTAAGAATCCTTCGATGTTGAAGTGTCCATGATTTTTATAGAGGAGTCCTCTTCCTGGTGCTCCTTTCAAATATCGTAATATCTGTTCTAGTGCTTTCCAAGGACTGAATTGTGGTTTGTGCATATATTGACTTACCACACTAACTACATATGAAATGTCTGGCCTTGTTACGTAAAAATAAATAAATCTTCCCACCAATCTTTGATATTTTCTGATAATTGACTTCTTCTCCAGTACCTGCACATAATTTTGTATTCGAGTCCATAGGAGTTTCTTCTAGTCTACATCCTAGCATTCCCGTCTCCTCCAGTAGGTCAAGGACATACTTCCTTTGAGATAATATAATTCCATGTCTGGATTGTAGTACTTTAATACCCAAAAAATATTTGAGCAGTCTGAGATCCTTTGTCTTGAATTCAGTAAATATCCTTTCTTTTGTCTTTTGGATGCCCTCAGGATCACTGCCAGTTATAATATTTTCATCAACATATACGGCTAGAATTACCTTGCCCTTCGGTGTGTCTTTAATAAAGACAGAGTGATCTCCAGAGCATTTGTGAAATCCGGCCCGTATGAGTGCTAGGCTAAAATTTTCAAACCATGCAAGTGGCGACTGTTTGAGACCATAAACAAATTTTTGTTGTCATCATACGGACTCCCCTTCAACCACACACCCAAGTGGTTGCTGCATATAAATGTCCTCCTTTATATCCCCATTCAGAAAAGCACTTTTGACATCAAGTTGATAGACCAGCCAGGAAGAGTTAACTGCTAGAGATAATAACAAACGTATCGAGTTTAAATTAACCACTGGAGAGAAGGTTTCTTCATAATCAATGCCATAACATTGTGTATAGCCTTTAGAAACAACGCAAGCTTTCAACTGAGCCACAGACCCATCTAGATTGTGTTTCACCATAAATACCCATTTGCAACCAACGGGTTTCTTATTTGAAGAAAGTGGGACAAGAGCACATGTCTGATTTTCATAAAGGACCTGCATTTCTTCATCCATAGCCACCTTCCACCCTGGATGTTTGAGAGCCTCCTAATGGGACTGTGGTATAGGTACAGAGGAAATAGCTGATAGAAATTGACAACCAACAAGGGATAGACGATGATGAGACACAAGGTTTGTTATGGGATGAGAGGTCGAAGGCATGGTGCATGATCTGGGTTCATTCCTAACAGCCAAAAATAATCGGAGAACTGATAACTCAGTAGGTGTGGTGTCAGCCAGTGTTTCTAGGGGCTGAGTAGTTTTTGCAGCACGGGGCACAACCGATCAAGGAGAACCCGGTACTAAAGATAAATCTGGAGGAACATTATCATAATAATATGGAGAGTCTTTCAAAAAAATGTGACATCCCTAGATACAAGTAAACTCTAAAGAGAGGGATTATAACAAACATAACCTTTTTGTGTGCGAGAGTATCCTAAGAAGATACACTTCAAAAATTTGGGATCAAGTTTACTGTGCTTTGGGGAGGAAATATGGACAAAACATTGATAGTCAAAGACTGTCAAGGGCAATGAAAAATGATCATCATCTGGTAATAATAGAGAGTAGGGAGTTGTTTACCAAGAACGGAAGAGGGTAACCAGTTTATAAGAAAACATGCAGTAATACCTGCATGCGGCCAATAAGAGTATGGAATTTGCATGGCATATAGTAACCTGCGAGCTACCTCAAGAATATGAAAGTTCTTCCGTTAGGCTACACCATTTTGTTGAGGGGTGTAGGCACATGAAGTCTGATGAATAATGCAGTTTTCCTAAAAAAATGAGTCAAGATCTTTGGATTCAAGATCTTTGGATGTTTATTCTTTGATATTATCCGACCGAAGGACTTTAATTTTTTGCCCAAATTGAGTGAGTATCATTGCATGAAAATATTTAACTATCAATGGTATTTCTAAATGATCTTTAAACAAAAATAACCAAGTGGTACGAGTGAAGTCATCAATGAATGTAATAAAATATTTCACTTGAGAAATGTTGGAGACACTCAAGGGTCCCAATATATCAGTATGAATTAACGAAAAAGGAGAGACACTTTTAATTTCTGGAGTATGTAGACCTTTGATGTTTACTCATTTGACATGCTTCACAATGAAGGTCCAACCATGCTTTAGGAAAAATAAGATGAAGAGATTGGGCAAATGAATGTCCCAACCGGTTGTGCCATACCTGGTTTCAATGTCACAGGTGAATGTAGTATTTATTTGTGGCACATCAAAGTAGTAGAGCCCCCCTTGTTCATGGCCTCCACCAATCACCCACTTCATTGTAAGATTCTGAAACACACATGACGTAGGTGAGAAAGTGATAGAGCAATTAAATTTTTTGGTGAACTGACTACACAATAAAAGATTCAAAGGGAAAGTAGGAATGAAAAGGATATCAGTGAGCAGAAGTGATGGTGTAACAAAAGTGGATCCTTTCCCTTGAACTTTAGATTGTGAACCATTAGCAGTGGTAACAAATTTATGTGAAAGACGTGGAGAAACTGAGTATAGTATATTTTTGTTACCTATAAGATGCTCGGAGGCTTCTGAGTCAATTATCCAGGATGAAGAGGAAACAGAAAACATACCTGAAGCGGTGGTGGCAGCGGTGGGTGAAGAACTACTTGGGGAGGACCCCATCATGGTCTTCATTTTATAGAATAGTTCATTGTCTTCATCTGTAAAAGTATGATTTGGAGTTGTTGTGCTAGACTGCTCTACCTTTGTATCACTTACTAAGGCCTGATTAGTCTTATTCTCATTAGCTTTATAACATCTTTCACGAGAGTGGCCCAATCTACCACATATAGAGCATTCTTTCAGGTGAAAGCATGTGTCTCTAGTATGGCCATATCCCTTACAATGGGTGCATTTCTTCCCATTTGTTTGATAAAAGCCAGTTGTTAAGCACCTAGCCAATACTACACAAAAGACCGGTCTGGTAGGTAGCGAAAAGCCAAGTACTTAACGCAGGACCATAACATTACACCCACCTTCATGAGCCTACGTCCACGACGACCAACTCTAGTGGCACTAGCCCAACCCACCTTTTGTGACCCTACTAGTAATTTTAATCTAGCCTCTAGCGACACTGGCCCGACCCACCTTTTTTTGTGACCCTACAAGTAATTTTAATCCAGCCTCTAGCGACACTAACCCGACCCACCTTTTTTTGTGACCCTACAAGTAATTTTAATCCAGCCTCTAGCGACACTAACCCGACCCACCTTTTGTGACCCTACCAGTAATTTTAATCCAGCTTCTAGGTCGTCCCCTCGACTAAGTTTGCTTATGCTGGGATTCGAACTCGCGACGTGGGCGCCCGCTCTGATACCAATTGTTAAGCACCTAGTCAATACTACCCAAAAGACCGGCCTAGTAGGTAGCGGAAAGCTAAGTACTTAACCTAGGACCATAACACCAGTCCTTCCACCTTTTCCTCTTCCTCCTTTATAAAATCTGCCTCGGCCTTGGCCTTGGTCAGATGGTGTTCCCCTATGTCCAGAGTACCTAGCGGATGGTATCAGTAGTAGTGGGAGAAGCGTCTAGAATACGAAGAAGTGTAGCACATACATCATCAAAATGGGGAACCACGGAAGAGATAATAAGGTGAGTCTTAGCAACTTCAAGATGTGGTTTAATGTTAGCAAGACATATGGCAGTAATCAAGGCCTCTTTTTGTTTATGTTGGACAAAGATATATGTAGAGGTTGGCTGGGCAAGTTTCCATTCTTGAAGAAAGCCTCGAAAGAGAGCCAAATATTCATGTATATTGTCTCCTGTTTTTGTGGTAAGCATCTGTTGTAAAATATCATATGGCCCTTGTAAGTTGTCGGAGTTGAATACAACTTGGCGCATATCTCCAAAATTTGTTTAGCCATCTCCAGATGAAAGACATTATTGGAGACATGTTCCTCCATACTACTGATAATCCAACTAATAACCAATGTATCCTCCTTTAACAATTTGGTATATAATACATCATCTTCATCAGAGATGACCAATTAGGTCTTTTGTGATAAGAAACCTATGAACCGATTTGGAGCAGTTCATAAAATTTGATACCTCCCATAAGGGCACAGTGGTGATTCTGAGTATGTCACTCTTGTGACTCATATTATCTTCAGCCATTGTAGGCAAATCAAGTAAAATATTTTTCAAATCAAGTAATCAAAATATGACCACGTGGAAGGCTTTAACCAACTTGGTTAATGGAGATGCTTAGCATAAATTCTAAGTAAGTAATTTTAATGGAAAATGACTCATAGAAGGCTCTAAATCATCCTTCTTTATCTTGGAATCTTGTTCCCACAGATTTATAAAAAAAGAAAACAATATGCAATGGTCTTGGTCAAAGTATTGTGCAAACCGACAAAAACTGCCTTGATAATCTCTTCTAATCAAAGATAATCCAAGATGCATATATTCTCATAATTTCATAAGATGAAAACATGCATAAGGATACCTCTAAACAACCTCTTAATACCGAAAACCGGTAGCATAAAATTAATAATATCATAAATAAATACTTATATGAGCAGCTTTTAATCATATATTCATAGAGCATAATGGGGATCCTAAATTTGTAGCTATGATACCATGTTGAATTTAGGACCCCATGAATAATACCTCAATCAATGGGAGAGAGAAAGAAAAAAATGAAAAATAAGAGCTCTCGGGTATAGAGAGAAGAGAAGGAAAATAAAGGAGAGTAGAGAGAGAGAGCACTTCACACGAGAGAGAACAAAAAAAATAAGAAACTTGCTTAATATTTCTGAGTTACAATCACCTCTATTTATAGTTGAGGAGGTGATAGAGTCCATGTATAACTAACCTTAGAACTCCTAATTACATTCCAACTAGAACTCTGTAAGATAAGCCTATTATGGTAAGATTACATTATCTATTTAAGACACTAATTTAACTCAACTACAAACACTTTCTTTAAGGACGTGAATCAAGCTAGAGAGCCAGCTCTTGGTCTTATATTGTGATTCCCACATGATCTTCCCGCTCATGTAGATGGAGATACCAGCTCGTGGTATCTTTGTGGGTCCCACTTGATCTTCAATCTTCTATTTAATTCCATCACATGTTCCTTATCTCTTAGCAAGATCCACTTTGTACGACGACTCTTGTTGACACCTCTCAAGCTCATGGTGGGTCTCACCAGCTTGTAAGGCCATGGTGGCTCCCACATTGTATCACAGATGAATGTCCCACCCGATTGTGCCATAGACTTGTCTTAGTTTCATTGGTTGAAACGGTATTTATTTTAGGCACGTCCAGATAGTAGAGTCCCCCCTTGTTCACGGTCTCCACCAATCACCTGTTTCGTTATAAGACCCTAAAATACACAAGAAGTGGGTGAGAAGGTAATGGAGCAATTAAAATATTTTGTTAGCTAAGTATCAGATAAAAGATTCAAGGGAAAAGTAGGAACAAAAAGAATATATGTGAGCGGAAGTGATGGTGTAACAGAGGTGGATCCTTTCCTGAGAATTTTAGTTTGAGAGTCGTTAGCTATGGTAACAAATTTATTCGAGAGACAAGGAGAAACCAAGTGGAGTAGATTTTTGTTACCTATGAGATATTTAGAGGCCCCTGAGTCAATTATCTAGAATGAAGAAGAGGCAGAGAGCATACCTGAAGCAGTGGTGGCTGCAACAGTTGAGGAGGAACTTGGAGGAGAGACCATCAGTGTTTTAATTTTTTGTATAACTCATACTCATCATCGGTAAGGGTTTTCTTTTTTGTAGATGCGGTAGACTGGTCCTCCTTTGTATCACTTACTAAAGCTTGATTAGCCTTCATCCAATCCGATTTGCCATGGATTCCATAACATGTTTCTATCGTGTGGCTATATTTCCCACAATGAATGCATTCCCTATAATAGCACATATCTATGGTCTGGCCATATCTCCCACACTGAGTGCATTCCTTTCCATCTGTTCTAACAAAACCATCCCTTCCACTTCTTCCTCGTCCTCCTCTATAATTTCTTCCACGACCTCGGCCGTGGTTGATTGATGGTCCCCTATGCCCGAAGTACATAGTGGATGACACTTCAATAATAGAAGAAGAAGAAGAGTCTGGAATACGGAGTAATGTGACACATACATCATCAATAGTGGGAATAACAGAGGCACTAAGGAGTTGACTTTTATCAACTTTGAGATATGGCTTAATGTTTGCAAGGCAAATGGCAGTGACTAAGGCTTCTTTCTGCTTGTCTTGGAAAGAGACATCCATGGAAGTAGGCTGAGCTATCCTCCATTCTTGAAGAAGGCCTCTAAAATGAGCCAAATATTTATGGATATTTTCTCCTTGTCTAGTATTAAACATTCTTTGGAGAATATCATATGGCATGTGTAAGTTGTCGGAGCTAGAGTTCAACTTAGCACATGTCTCCCAAATTTGTTTAGCGGTATCAAGATGAATAATATTATTGGAGGTGGGTTTTTCCATGCTGTTGATGAGCCAAATAATAACCAAAGTATCATTTTTAACTAATATCAACATAGCATAAGAAATATCTTCTTCATCAATTTGTTGCCCAAGTTTGGTGAGGCCACCAATTAGATTCTTGGTTATAAGGAACCGGTGAACCGATGTGGACCAGCTCATGAAATTTGATACCCCTCGCAAGAGTATAGTAGTAATCTTGAGAATATCACTCTTTTTACCCATGTTTTATTTAGCCATAATAGGCAATTCAATATAAAAAAACTCTCCAAAATAATAATCTCAAAACCGAGTAGAGTTCTTCAACCAACTCAGTTAATGGAGAGGGTATGGTGGTAATTCTGAGCATAACGTATTGATATAAAATTTTCACATTATGAAACTGTACTTAAATACCTTTCATCTAAGTATAATTTCTCTTCATAAAATATCCTTCTATTGAGATATATAATGTGATAGATTTCGGCCTTTGTAATTTGGCCGAACTTTCCCTTTTTTCTATCATGACCATTGACTCTTCCAAGATCAATATTTCTATGTAAAGAGCTCAGATCAAGAATTGGTTTAATAGGTAATAAAATAGACTTAAAAATATTTCTTTTGATATATAATTCTCCATATAAAGTCTCGTTCTTCATAGCATAAAATATCTTGGAAGTTGAATTTTTCTACTGGTGCTCGAACCTATTTTGAAATCTGATATTTACTGCTTCAAATATCGATTTCTCTTTCTAGATAACTCTGATCCAAAAAAATCATTTTTCCTTGGAATGTAGACTCGAATATATTTCCACCAATATATAATATGCAATATGAAAAACTCAATACAGAGGTGAAAATGCAAAGCAAACTACGGGTATAGGGATTGAAAAGAGAAAAAAAAAGATAAATACGAACCCTAATTGCTAGAGATAATAGATCAAAAAAGGGATCACATTATCCCTGTGGGTTGACCACGTCAACTCACATGACCTGCTCTAATACCATGTTGAATTTATGGAAAAGAGAAGTACTTCATTGACTTATAATAATTAGAGTACTTGATTAGAGGAAGGTAGTAGAGTCCAATTACAATAAAACTACCTGTTACGGTCCCGGATCAAACACAAGGATTCTTTGGGAGGATCTAGGTCTGCCACGGGTTACGGGTATTTCAAGCATTACCGCAGGGATAATAGGAAGACATGGAGAAGACGAAAACGAAAGATCAAGCCTAAGGGAAGCTTGAAAACCCTAGAGCTCGTTAAGGAGAACTTTAAGCCTCTCTACGCTAGATTTAACCTAATTCTTAATACTTCAATGCTTCCTTTTCTCATTAATCTTACCCCTTAAATAGGGTTCACCCTGTTAGGGTTTAATAAAATATTACAGAAATATCCCTATGAATAAAATATTCCAAAAATATCCCTATTAATAAATAATTCCAACAATACCCCTATAGCCTAAAACTGAAATAAAATAAAGTAAATTAAATAAAGCAACTAAAATAATAATGTTATTGCATGCATAACATTACACCCCCTTGGAAGAAGAGCTTGTCCTCAAGCTCAGAAGTAGTGTCGGTATGCCGACGTCTCCACCGGTGCCGAAGTAGCATATGCGATAGATATGACCCACCTTCAGGACGCCAAATTATCATTATTATTATTTTTTTTTTACCGGATCTGAGTTAACCTGGGTTAACTCGGTTCAGGAACCCGGTCTGGCGCACAACCCCTCTTCTGGATGCGATTTTATTTTTATTTTTTGGCCCGGTCCGAGTGAACCTGGGTTGACTCGGTTCAGGAACCCGGTCCGGCGCACGACTCAGCTTCGTGCGCTGATGAAATTTTCCTAACTTAGGAAATTTTGAATTGAACATCTTCTTCCTCCTTCCAAGAAAATTTCGTCGACGATTCTTCAAAAATCGAAATCCGGCATTATCCTCCTGCCGATCCCGAGCATAGCGGCCGTCGGTAAGTGCCGAGACCTTGTTGACAACTGCTCCTTCCCTCAGGCTGCCAACGAAGGCGGGCGACGGTCTTCTTCTGTCCACACGGCTCCGAACATGGCAGAAAGTTCGTTGTCCAACAGCATATAGGGGATCCAGAAATTTAAATCCCACAGCTGCAATTCGCAGATCCACATCCGCACAGGTATTGTGCTCATCCATAGAAACACAAAGCCCCACAAAAAAAAAAATTCCGACACACTGTCCCCCCCCCCCCCCCCCCCCCCCCCCCCCAATTTGGAACAATGGTTTGCTCTGCTCTGTCGAGAGGTGGATTGAGTGTGAGAGGTGGTAGCCGGAAGTCGAATCCCACCGGAGTTGTGTATGACGGTGCCGACGGAGTCGCCTTCGTGCCCGGTGGTGAAGAGCAGCCGTTTTGGGCGTCGCCGCCTGGTAATTTTTTGAGACTGAGGGCTCTCGGAAACACACCACTGTTGGAAGAATCGCCGGAAGACACCGGGCTGGCCGTGGGGAGGGGTTTTGGGAGGTGGAACCCCCACCCTTGATTACTGACGGGAGCGAGGCATAATACCCTTCCGATATCCTAAAAATTGAGGTCCCTTCGGGAGATTGTGGAAATGTGGTGGCCAAAATCGGCTGTGATTTCGTAGGTGCGATTTCGAAAATGTTCCCTTTTTGTTAACAAAACAGCGTCTGCCTCTTCTATATGGATGTTTTCCGGTAACGATGACAAATTTTTTGATTTTTCCGGCCCCTGGCCTATTGCCCCGTTCGAGATAGCTTCTGGTACTTCATGTTGGTCGGAGATTTGAGGTCATGTGACCTATTTTGCTATAGCAACGAGTTCCTCCCTTGCATAACGTTCAATGGAAGCATCTAACCGTGCTCGTATTTCTTTCAATTCCTTACCTATAGCCATCCATCTTTCTTGAGATATAGAATAACCCATTGTGTTCCTGCTCTGATACCAGTTGTTACGGTCCCGGATCTGACACAAGGATTCTTTGGGAGGAGCTGGGGTCTGCCACGGGTTACGGGTATTCCAAGCATTACCGCAGGGATAATAGGAAGACATGGAGAAGACGAAAACAAAAGATCAAGCCTAAGGGAAGCTTGAAAATCCTAGAGCTCGTTGAGGAGAACTCTAAGCCTCTCTATGCTAGATTTAACCTAATTCTTAATACTTCAATGCTTCCTTTTCTAATTACTCTTACCCCTTAAATAGGGTTCACCTCGTTAGGGTTTAATAAAATATTACAGAAATATCCCTATGGATAAAATATTCCAAAAATATCCCTATTAATAAATAATTCCAAAAATACCCCTATAGCCTAAAACTGAAATAAAATAAAATAAATTAAATAAAGCAACTAAAATAATAATGTTATTGCGTGCATAACACTACCTTTGTCCCAACTACACCAAAAATCTAACACTTAAAGATAAGTCCTAGCATACTTAAATAACTTGATATAAAAAGAAGACGAACATAACTCAAACTAGAATTCTTCCATGAGGTCGTGACCATAAGATAAAGTTACTAGCTTGTGGCTATCTTTGTGAACCTTTCTCAATCTTCCAACCAGTTTGTGGTTATCTTTGTGAGTCCTTCTTAATCTTCCAACTTATGTGATAAGGATGCCAGCTCATGGTGATCATGGTGGGTCCTACTTCTTATGTGCTTGGGCCCATCTTACAATACTCTTAGATATAAGGGCTTTCCTTGGTAGTGTGGCCCATCTTACAATACTCTGAGATATGTGGGCCTTCCTTGGTTGTGTGGCCCATCTTACCATACTCTTAGATATATCGCTCTTCCAACAACTACTCACTTTTTAAGGTACCTCAAACACAAATCACCTCTTGGGTGACAAAAGACTTGAATCAAGTTAGATTTTGGGCACACTCCTATAATTTTTAGGTAGTGGGTCTAGGCATTGCTCTGAAGTGAAAAAAACACAAGATGATAAAACTAAAGAAATACTAGAGGAAAACAACTTTAACAAGAAGGAGGCGAATATGAAACACTCATGATTCCAAATGAATTTAGAATATGGATTTTTTTTAAAAAAAATAGGTGAGACTAACAATAGAACTTAACAAATTTGACCAAGTATAACTTCTTTTGGGGGGAGGGGGGTGACCACAATTTTTGGAGTTGATGATGCATAAGATATACAACCAGTAACGAAAACACAAAACTTGAAAGCAACATCGAACTAGATATTGCACACCTTATCATGGAGTGATTAAGTCTAACCAAAACTCTTTGATTAAAAGAGAAATTTGTCTAAAACTCAGATTTTAGGAGAAAAGGAAACTCATAGAGAGATAATAGGAGAGAAAATAGGGAAAATAGAGGAATTTTTGGTAGAACTGAGCTTCGATAATTTTGATATCGATAATCTAAAAAAATCTAGATCAGAATCACAAACAGTTTGTTGCTCAAGAAACTAAACTCAAAGAGCTTTAAATTGATACCTAATTTGACTTAAAAGCTTCATTATTGAATCTTTTATGACCTTTTGATTTTCTTCATTCTGTTGTTTAACCCATGTAGACTCCAATGTGAATATCTCTTTAAGTATAGATCAAATTGACATAAAATTTTCTCCTTCTGAAACTAGAATTTGATATATTTCTTAAAAATATAAATTTTATTCATAAAATATACTTATTTTGAGAGAAAAAATCTGATAGATTTTGGACTCTTTAATCTGTCCGAACAGAGGACTCTTTCTTCTTCGGCCAGCATGACCATTGATTCTTTTAGGATCGATATCTCTCTTTAGAAAACTCATTATGAGAATTAGTAAGATAGGTAAGAAAATAGACTTAAATATATATATTTTTAAGTATAAATATCAATATAAAATCTCATTCTTGATGATATAAAATGGCTCAAAGAATGAAACTTTCTGCTACTGCCCGAACCTTTCTTACAGTCTGACCTTTGCTGCTTCAAATATTTATTTCTCATTGTAGAAAACACCAATTGCCAAATTTTTTTTTTTTTTTGGAAAGAATACTCAAATATATTTTCATCAATATATAAATTTTAATATAAAAAGTTCAGTATGGAGGTGAGAAGGCCAAAAAAGTGGGTACATGGACATGAAAGAAAGAAAAAAGATGGCATATGAACCTAAACTACGAGAGATAACAGATCAGAAAAGGATCACATTATCTTTGTAGGTTGACTAAGTCAATTCACAGAACCCACTCTGAGACCATGTTGAGTTTCTAGAAAAGAGAAATACTTCACTAACTTGTTGTAATTTGAGTAGAGGAAACAAATAGAATCCAATTAAAATTAAAGTACCCTTATCCCAATTATACCCAAAGTTAAATACTAAAAGATAAGTCCTAGAAAAATTGAACAAGTAAACATAAATAAAAGACTAATATAACTGTGAGACCTCCTCTTGTTCTTATAAAATTCCACCATATTAATTCTAGCTTTGTGAGACTTCTTACTGTGACAGTCATGTAAGATTCTTCCATATCTACTCTTTAACAATATCGATCACTTAAGGATCTTTGCATAATACTTAATGTCAATAGGGAGGACGTGGGTCTCACTTGGTAAAGTACAATAAGATCATTTTGTGGGCTCGCATTAAATAAAATATTTACTAACACATGAGTGATAATATAACATTATAAGGGTATTTTGTCGATAGTCAAAGGTAGCCAATGGAATCTTATAGTAGTGGTAGGCATGTATTTTTGGTAAAACAGTAGGAATTGGGGGTATTATTATTAATTGGGGACAAATGGGTATGATCAAATTGGCCTAATGAAAAAATTAATATATCCCTTCCTTTACGTGAAATTACTATTTGTGTAGTAGTATTTTATTTGTAGTTGTAAGGATCAAATACTTTGTGAACAAACTGAAGTCTCAAAAGTTTACATGGTAAGGTTACAGTTGAGGATTTTTGCACTCTCTCGTAGTAATTTCCTTATGGAAGTCAATGTCTTTAGGGGGGGGAGGTGGGGGGTTTGTGTTAGTCAACTTGAAGATGAAGATGAATATCAGCCGCATTACTCAGTTCAGGAGATGAAGTCATTAGTGGAGCGCCAGACTTCATGTCATCTGGATGTTGGAGATGAAGCGGATATCATCTCCATGTTATAAAAAATGGAATCTGGTTTTCGATCGTTTTTGCCAATCATCCGAATGAACGAAACGTTGGAGTTCAAACCCTCGACATTTTTTCCCCCCCTCTCTCGCTCTCTTCTCTCGGACTCGCTCTCCGACCTCCGTCTCTCGGTCTTCTCCTCTTCATTTTGTTCGCCCTCTCTCCCACACCTCCTCTCTCATCTCCATGCCTCCCTCTCTTCTCTTGGAGTTGCTCTCTGGTCTCCCTCTCTCTTATCCCTCTCGGCCTCCCTTTATTCTCTCTCTCTCTTCTCCCTTTCAGCCTCCCACTCCCTTCTCTCTCTCGCTATTCTCTTTTCCCAAAAAATACCTTCCGATTTCGTTCGATTTCCCCCATTTTGATTTTGATTTTCTTCAATTTTGACATTTGGGCATCAATTGCATAATTTCTACTTCGATTAGGCATCGATTTCCCCATTCGGCTTCGATTTCACCCTTTAGCTTCGATTTTCCCCAAATTTCAGCAGGTATTACTCAACCCTATTTTTTCCATTAAATTAGTGTTTTATTTTACTTAATTTTAGTTTCAGTGCCTAATTTGGGGTTATTTGTGCATAATTGTGGGATTTAGGGTTACGGTTTAGGGTCTAAATTCTTGATTCAGGTTAGGGTTTATTTTTAGGGTTTGGTGCTCGGTATTTAAGGGTCCTGGAATTAGGGTTTAGGGTTTATGGTTAAGGATTTATGGTATTGTTAGGTATTAGGCTTTTTAAGGTTTAGGGGGTTTAGGGTTTGTAAGGTTTTGGGGGTTTTGTGTTTTTAAGGTCTAGGGTTTTTTGGGTTTAGGGTCTGGAATTAGGGTGTAGGGTTTAGGGTTTAGGGTTTTAAGTTCTGTAATTAGTGTTTAGGGTTTAGAGTTTAGGAGGTGATAGGGTTTAGGGTTTTATGGTTTTGGGTTAAGGGTTTATTAGGGTTTTTTAGTCCAGTTCAACCAAGGCTGAGTCGCCTACACGGGTGTCCATTAGCCAACGAATCCCGACCCCGATCACTGACGAGGTACAGTTCTTAGTGACTGCGAAGTCATATGGGGCTCTACCAGGAGTGTTTGCTGAATTTGGACTTGATGTGTATGTTTTTGCATTGTTTACTGCATCTGCAGTAGTGAAAATAGTTTGATTAATTTTGAAATATTTTAGAATATTGTTGAAATTATTTTATAATGGTGAATCTAGTTGATTGATATCGACTTCTTTTTGACAAGGAATAAATATTACAAATCTTATTTAAAGAGTCTTCTTTGATAAGACAAAATATCTTCTAACTTGTTCGGACTATCAGTTTCTAATTTTCTCAAGTTGAATGTCAGTGCATTGCCTTCTAATAGATTCTTTTGGAGGTTAATAGTTTTGATTTGATTCAACATGTACATTTTTAGTAGATCTCTAAGCTCTAAAAGGATGAGGACTCAAAATCACTTTGAGAGGGTAGTGGTTCCACCAAGACCCATTTTCTTTTTCTCAAATAACCAAAGCTTTTATTTGTCATTTTTTCAGCATTAGTATAACTCTTATTACATTTATGTTTAATCTATGGATGAATATAGAAGAGTGAAAGTAGTCAGTCTTAGATTTATGTCATTTTTGCATTGACTCATGAATGATCAGATGTTGGCATTTATATACTCGTTATTCTTTTTACAATGACTATGATTTTAAAAACATGTCTTGCACACAAAAGACTAATTGTTCCTTTTTGTTTGGCTACAGGCATCCTCTTCTTTGGCTATCGATGTGGTTATTTCTTTATTCATGAAATGGGTTCAGCCTATTGTAAAGCTATGCTCCCATGGTTTCTTTTATGAAGAAATGCAACGCTACAATCCTCCAAATGTAACAATAACTCCAACAAAACAGTGTGGGTTATGGGAAGAGGCCTCGCTCGTTTGTATGTTTAGAGATTTTCAATTCAACCTTGATGCTTTTCTCATCTGTTTTTACTGATCCAACCAGAGTAGAAATTCCAGCTGAAATTTTGCATTAGTTGATTTAATTTATGGAGACGAAACCAACAACAGAACTAATGTAATGGCGCATCTACTGCAAATTTTGAAGTATTATTGACCCCTCAATCAACAGTTATTGTCGAAGGAAATACATAAATAAATAAAATAAACAACTTGGGGATTTATCGTGGGAGAATAAACGAAAATCCCACTATAAATCCCTTGTGACCCTGATTCTGAGAAGGCAATCTACGGTAACCATGCATCAAATCTGTAGATTCAATATAGTTAAAGTATGCATTTGATTAATTAATTATTTTTAATTTGGTGGAAATATATTATTAATTGATTCCATGTAAAAAATCCATCTTGTGTTATTAATAAAATAATTTTTTATTTATTAATTATATTTAATTTTTAATTATGCTATTGTATTAGTGATTTAATAGTGGTAATTAAAATATTATTAACTCAAACATTTGATAAATTATTTTGGTATAATTAACTCATTTTTTAAAATTAATCATGTGCACAATTAATTGGCTCACATAATTACTGTATTAATATACAATAAATAGTAATTATTAACTAATATAATATATAATTCAGATAATTAGTATATTAATATATTTTAGTTATACATTTAAATATTTATTCGTGTAGTAATAATTTTTTTTTTACCTAATTTAACGTTTAAGTATTATATTTTAATTAAGTATACTATTACAAGTTATTAATTCCCTTATTTTCCATATTTTTCTCATTTGGGGGCACTAACACTAAAAACTGTTTTCCAGTGTAAATGAACTCGTCCACAGTCCACACTAACACCCAGTTCGAAGATGAAGTTCTTGTAGATGCATGAAATGAAGATGAACTTCAAATTTTCGTTTTGTTGACTATCCCACCCTAAATTCATCGATAAAAGTAACAAAGTACTTATAATGCGCATGAGAAACAACAGAAGCAATTCCAAAAACATCACTATGAATAATATCAAAATAGTGTGAGGCATGAGATGCGTGATGAGAAAAAGGTAGAACTTTACTGTTGCCAAGTTTGCATGATGAACAATCAAATGAAAGATCAAGAGAATAACATGTTGTACTTTTTAATAAACACGAATTAAACACAGTACGAAGTACATCAAAGTTTGGGTGGCCGAGACGTCTATGCCACATCTTAGTTCTAGAACTAACAACATTACATGCAAAGGAAATTAAAGGAGCACGAGGAATACTGGAAGAGAAAAAAACATGAAGGAAAAAGAGTTGTCCCACTTTAGGCCCCTTCACGATCATCTTCCCTGACGCTTGATCCTACACAACACAACCAGATCGATAGAACATGACATTACAATTATTATCAACCAATTGACCAACAGAAATAAGATTTGTGGAGAGATCAGGGGACACAAAAACATCAGCTAAGGTAGGAGAAAGATCACCAATAGCACTGATAGGCAAAGATCTGCCATCAATAGTGTTAATTTTCAAATTTCCATCGTACTTTCTAACATTGGAAAGAGAAATAGCAGTGTTGGTCATATGGTTAGAAGCTCCGAAGTCAACACACCATGGCCAAGTAGAGACTTTATTCTTACCTAAGAGCCCTAAAGTAGAAAGGGCAGAAATGATCATATGTTGTACCATTTCAAGAGTGAGTGTACTCGGATTTGCTAGGGCTATAGTAACAATAGTCCGAGTAACCGACATGGCAGGAGGCAATGCAGAAGAACTAGAAGCATGTGTGGAGACATGATAAGCAATACCCTTCTTCCTTGTTGCGCGAATAGGACAAGCGGCGAGGAGATGACCCGTTTCCTTGCAATACTTACCAAACTTCTTAGAGCAATTCTAAACAAAATGACCAAATTCTTTACAGTTAAAGCACTGGACAAACTTCATCCCTACCCTGATTTCTCCCTTGTGCTGCATAGGCCACAATAATAGGGGCATCAGTATTAGCCCGATGTTCCATGCCGGCCTGAGTGGCATTACATTGTTCCTCCCTTAGAAGCCCACTCAAACAGATATCCAAAGATGGTACAGGATGATGATGATTCATATTGGAACGTGCAATTTCAAACTGGGAATGGAGCTTCATCAAGAATTGATCTCCTTACTAGTCTCATGCATGACTTGAACAACAGAGAGAGCAAGAACTGGAACATTCTCATAAACAATCTCAGCATAGTCGGCCCAAAGGTTTTGAAACCCAGAATAGTATTTTTGAATGGAGAGATTTCCCTATGTGAAATGAGCCATCTCATACTGCAATTGAAACCGCCGACCCGTGTTGTTTTGATTGTAAATTTTGTGGAGGTAATTTCACATATCAACTGCATATCTATAGGGCCGTAGATTAAGAACAAAATGTGGCTCAACAGAGCCAAGTATCTAGGTCATTACCCTAGCATCCATGGTTGTCCACTTTGACAAAACTGGGGCCTCTCGAGGTGCCGGATCACTTCTATCTATATGACCCCATAGCTCTTTTCCCATAAAAAAATAAACGGAATTGAAATGCCCATGAAGTGTAGTTCTTACCCATGAAACGAATAGGTAAAAAATCTAACTTGTCATATGACATGATGAAATACAACATATCACACAGAGACACAACAATCCAAGGGCAAACCTTGCTGAAATGCAAGCCTTGAGTCACCAAAAATGATGAAACCCACTTTCTGAAAATTCTTTTCTAAGAACAAATGTTGAAACCCTTGCTGAAAATGGCAACTCAGAGTCCAAACTCAGAACTCCAACTCAGAGCCCAAACTGAGAATGCCAACTTCGAGTCCAAACTCAGCGTCACCCAGCAGCTCAAGCCCGCCAAGAAAAATAATAGTAGCACCAAGAAAAAAAATTCTCAAGATGGCGGTAAAAGCCGAAGAGGTTTGGTGGTCGCAGTGCCAAGGCAATGCCGGAAAGGCCACTTCGCTAAATTAAATCAAAGGTTGTCAGAGGCGACGTGAGCCGAAGAAGTTCAATGGTCATAGTGCCAAGGAGATGCCAGAAAATTTACCAAAGACTTGGGATGGTAGTGTGAGCCAAAGAGGTTAGTGGTCACAATGCCAAGGCGATGCCGGAAAGACCACCGTGCCGAATTAAATCAAAGGTTGTCTGAGACGATGTGAGCCGAAGAAGTTTGGGGGTCGCAGTGCCAAGGCAATGCCAGAAATTTTACCATAGAAGGGGTTTCAGAGGTTACCAGAGCCGAAAGTCAGAGTCAGCGATGGTGTCAAATGTCACTATGTTGTGGACTCAATAGCACACCGAGTCACACTACGAAGGAGGCAACAACAACTCACTCAATAGGATTTATTTCTTATATTACTCTGAGTAGGATTTATTTCTTATATTGTTTTAAGTAGGAGTTATTTCTAATTACTTTTATATGTAGGGGCATTATGGGGAATTATTGTAACCCTAACCCTAAAACTCTATGATGTGATCTATTTAAGGGAAAGGAATGAATGAAATAGGTAAGCTTTGAGAATTTAGAATAACCTAGTGTAGACAGGCTGAGATCACCTCTTGATCCCGAGTTTAGGGTTTACTCCAAAAATCCAACCATTCCTTCATCCTCCATTGCCATCCATCTTCACCCAACTTCATCCACCATCATCCCTAGTTGGAAGAGGAGCTTCCTGCCCCTTTTCTGAGCCCAAAGAGAGAGTCTTCCCTCCTCATCAGCGTCAACCACAAGTAGGGTTCAATTCCCTCTTGACAAGCAGCAAAAAGGGAAGAGATCTGGTTCTTCCACGTGAAGGATTAGAGCAACTCCTCTTGTTGGGGAATCATCACGGAAACAAAGCAAGAACAGCCATCAACATGAGCCAAGGCTGCCCCCTAAGCTAGGCCTTCAACTCCTAGCACAAGCTGCATCAAATTAAGGTTGAAACCCTGATTTATGTGAGCAAGAATAGGTATTCTTCCATTATCTCTCTACCGGAATTAATTCCATTCTAGTTATAACTTTAGTACTAGAATGAGTTCATAAAAAGGGAGACTGATCACTGGTGGAAGATTAGCCAAAGAAGGGATCTTTAACCCTCCTTACCGAGTCTAGCAACTAAGTACCAGTGCTGGATTCACAAATCCCACACCGTGTTACTCAATCCATGACCCGGGATCGTAACAACTTGGTATCAGAGCAAGGTAACAAGGGGATAATATCAGCAATGAAGAAATCCAAATCAGGAAACAAAAGATAGAATATAGCCTTGAAACAGCACAACTAGTGTTGGGGAAGGTTTGTAGTTTGGAAGAAGAGATGAGCCGAGTCATCAGCATGCTAACGAAGTTGAGGGCAAAGAGACATCAGAGTCCAGAGGTGAGAGAGGTTGCTCAACCATATCATAGAAGAGGGGAGCAGTGGCCTGGGCGTACCGCTGTCCAAGGACCCCAGCATGGAGGCACAGTTCCAAGGTACACCAAGTTAGAGTTTCCCTCTTTCAATGGTTCAGTTGATCCCTTAATTTGGTTGCATAGATGTGCAAAAAAATTGAACCAAGGGACTACTGAATGGGATGAGGTGAAACTAGCCTCGTTCCATATGATAGATGAAGCCATGTTATGGGTTACTCAAGTAGAGAAAGAGAGACCAGGGAAGACTTGGGGAGAATTTAAAAATCTATGCATAGTTAGATTTGGCCCTCCAGCCAACAGCAACCCCCTGGGAGAGTTAGTTCTATTGCGACAAACTGGTTCAGTGGAACAATATCAAAAATTGTTCCAGGAAAAGTTGGCTCATGCTGGTGAGAGGGTATTGGTTGACCAGCAGGTCTCCCTATTCATAGCGAGTCTCAATGAGTATTTACGGCTAGAGGTAGAACTCCTTATGCCTGCAGATTTAGCTCATGCAATGAATATGGCACGAGCAATGGAACAATGACAACAGTTGCAGCAATGTAAGCCGGGTTGGTCGGGTGAGAGGAACACTTCCTTCACGTGGCAAGGGCGCCGCTATACTTCATCTTAGGGAGCATCTCCAGTAGCCCCATCTAGACACACTCCGACTACGACTCAGGTAGCCGATCCCCGCCCTGGTAAATCCTCTACCGAGCTTTATAAAAAAATTAACAAGTGCGGAGATGGCAGAAAGGCGGTCCAAAAATTTATGTTATAACTATGGCTCGAGGTGGAGGATTCAGAGGATCCAGAGGAGCTAGAGGATATTATCGAGGAGGAACCACCGGAGATATCCTTGCATGCTATTACTGGCCAGAAATCGCCTAATACAATGCAAGTCTGAGCTCATGTCATCGATCGAGAACTAGTGGGACTAGTCAACTCGGGGAGTACACACAATTTTTTGAGTTTGACAACCGCACAACATCTCCAGCTCTAGATACACACTCATCTGACAGCCACCGTCTCAATGGCCAATGACGAGAAGGTCCCTAGCTATGAGATTAGTAAGGCGGTAACTTTTTCCATTGGCTCTACTTCATTTAATGCTGATTTTTTTGTTATTCTCCTGGTGGGATTTGATAGGGTATTAGGCATTACATGGTTATAAACATTGGGGCCCATTCTGTGGGATTTTTTGGCTTTAACCATGAGCTTTGATTTGGCCGGGAGTCGGGTGCTCTTACAGGGCTGTCAGGTGGACAGGGCCCACCGCATGCACACTTTGCAGATATAGGAACAGCCTAACAATATGAGTGAGAGTCTGGTTGAGGAGTTCTCTGACCTCTTCTAGAAGCCTTCGGGTTTGCCTCCCCTGAGGCACTGTGACCACAGGATCTGTCTGAAACCAAGATCTAAGGTAGTGGTCGTGTGATCGTACTATTACCCTCACCTTCAGAAGGACGAGATAGAGCGTAAGTGCCAAGAGATGTTGAAATAGGGTCTTATTCATCCCAGTCGCTCCCCGTTCTCTTCACTCGTCTTACTTGTGAAGAAACATGATGGAACATGGAGGTTCTGCGTGGATTATCGGGAGTTGAACGTGCAGACAGTAAAAGACAAGTTTTCGGATGAGTTACATGGCTCGTGGTTATTCACTAAACTCGACCTCCATTCGGTATACCATCAGTTCCGGATGCACCCCTCTAATATGAAGAAGATGGTGTTCCGCATGCACCATGGCCACTTTGAGTTCGTCGTCATGCCGTTCGGGTTATCCAATGCACCCTCCACCTTTCAAGCTTTGATGAACGAGGTCTATTTGAAACATTCTAAGTGTTCTTTTGCGGCTTCACATGTGGGGTATCTAGGACACATTATCTCACATGAGTGGGTTATGGTGGATCCCGAGAAGATCCAAGCTATTCACGAGTGGCCACAGCCACAGTCGTGTTCTGTATTACGGGGGTTTTTGGGTCTTGTGGGCTACTACCGCAAATTTATTCAGAACTATGGGCCAGTGTCAGCACCATTGACCAGTCTACTCAAGAAAAATTCTTTTATTTGGAATGAGGAGGCCACCAAGTCATTTGTGGCACTCAAAGTTGCCCTCGCATCCGTGCTAGTATTACAACTTCCCAACTTAGATGAATTGTTCGTGGTAGAGTGCGACGCTTCGGGTGTGGGCATTGGGGCCGTTTTACAGCAGTTGGGCCATCCTATTGCGTATTTTAGCAGACAGTTGGCAGTCCGTCATCACAATCTGGTATCCTATGAGCGCGAATTGATTGGGTTGGCCAAGGCGGTCCAACATTGGAGGCCTTATCCCTGGGGCCGGGCTTTTCTCATACGCACGGATTACTACAGCCTTAAATTCCTACAGGAACAGCGTTTGACAACATCGCCACAGTAGCACTGGATCAGTAAGTTGTTGGGGTTTGAATTCTCGGTTCAATATCATGTAGGAAGATTAAATAAGGTGGCAGATGCCTTGTCACTGTGTTTTGAGGATCAGCAGTCGGTCTATTCGATCAGTCAGCCGAGATTTCTCATTCTGGACTTGGTGAGAGACGCACATGCCACTGACCCTGCACTGCAGGAACTGCATCAGAAGATTTTGGAAGGGACAATGAATTCGAAGTTGTCCATCCAGGATTCACTTATTTATTACAAGCAGCGGCTTTTCCTTCCACCTGAATCCGAGTTGGTTCCAGCTATGCTCTCTCGGCCTACCATGACAGTACACACGAGGGGATACATAAGACCTTGCACAGAATTTGAGCTGATTTTTATTGGCAAGCCATGAAACCCTCTATTGCAACTTATGTGGGCAACTATCAGGTCTGCCAGCGTAGCACTTGAGTCCATCCGGTCTTCTCCAGCCTCTGGCCCTTCTTACGCAGGTTTGGGCCGACATTTAGACGGATTTTGTGGAAGGTCTACTACCCCTATCCTCTGGTAAATCCATACTTTTCATGGTGGTTGATAGATTCTCCAAGTACGGATATTTTATTCCGCTGGTTTATCCTTATACAGTAATACGGGTTGCTCAGACTTTCCTGGAGTAGATAGTCCACTTACATGGCATTCCAAAATCCATTGTGAGTGATAGAGATGCAGTTTTCATGACCACCTTCTGGCGGGAACTTTTTTGCTTGAGCGGGACTAAATTGAAGTTCTCCTCCACCTATCATCCATGGACAGACGGGCAGACAGAGGTGGTGAACCGCACCATCGAGATGTATCTACAGTGCTTGGTGGGTGATCGTCCGCTGTAATGGGTTCAATGGCTTCCGTGGGCCGAATACTGTTACAACACTTCGTGCCACTCTACCTTGCAATCCACTCCTTTTCGGGTTATAAATGGCCAGGATCCACCGCGCCTTCTCTCATACAACCCAGGGTCCACTCGTGTGGACGTGATTGATCAGGCACTCATGGACCGGGATCTGCTGCTACAGAATATCACAGAACGGCTACGATGCGCCCAAGCTCGGATGAAGGATGTCTAGGACAAAGGCCACCGTGAGGTCTCTTTTGAGGTTGGGGAGTATATGTGGCTATGGCTCTAGCCCTACCATCAGCAGTCTCTTGCAGGACCTCCACATCATAAGCTCTCTCCCTGATTTTTTGGGCCGTTTCCCATTCTTCGACGTGTGGGACCAGTCGCCTATCAACTCAAATTACTGGACACAACCAAAATTCATGATGTGTTTCATGTCTCTCTTTTGAAGCCACATTCTAGGGTGCAGCCTACATCCGCTCCATTCCTACCACCGGTTGAGCATGGCGAGGTTATTCTTAACCCAGCCACGATGTTAAGTGCGCGACTGACCAATGACCATTGGGAGATTCTCGTTCAGTGGAAGGAAACTAACCCCGACGATGCCACATGGGAAGTGTCGACATCCTCAAACAGGTCTACCCAGCTTTTGAGCTTGAGGACAAGTTGTTTGTCCATGGGGAGGCAGATGTTGTGGACTCAATAGCACAGCGAGTCACACAATGAAGGAGGCAACAACAACTCACTCAGTAGGATTTATTTCTTATATTGTTTTAAGTAGAAGTTATTTCTAATTACTTTATATGTAGGGGCATTATAGGGAATTATTTTAACCCTAACCCTAAAACTCCATGATGTGATCTATTTAAAGGAAAGGAATGAATGAAATAGGTAAGCTTTGAGAACGGGCTGAGATCAACTCTTGATCCCGAGTTTAGGGTTTACTCCAAAAATCCAACCTATCCTTCATCCTCCATTGCCATCCATCTTCACCCAACTTCATCCACCATCATCCCTAGTTGGAAGAGGAGCTTCCTACCCCTTTCTAAGCCCAAAGAGAGGGTCTTCCCTCCTCATCAGCGTCAACCACAAGTAGGGTTCAATTCCCTCTTGACGAGCAGCAAAAAGGGAAGAGTTCTGGTTCTTCCACGTGAAGGATTAGAGCAACTCCTCTTCTTTTTTAATCATCACAGAAACAGAGCAAGAACAGCAATCAATGTGAGCCAAGGCTGCCCCCTAAGCTAGGCCTTCAAATCCTAGCACGAGCTGCATCAAATCATGGTTGAAACCCTGATTTACGTGAACAAGAATAGGTATTTTTTCATTAACTCTCTACCCGAATTAATTCCATTCTAGCTATAACTTTAGCACTAGAATGAGTTCCTAAAAAGGGAGACTCATCACTGGTGGAAGATTAGCCAAAGGAGGGATCTTTAACCCTCCTTACCGAGTCCAGCAACTCAGTACCAGTGCTGGATTCACAAATCCCACATCGTGTTACTCGATCCATGACCCGGGACCATAACACACTCGCAAGACGGACCATGATACAGGGAGCCCGTCTTTCCGGTTTGTCTGAGAAGAAAATCCCCCCTTCTTTCCACGTTTGGGAGTAATGTACTGCGATGAAATGGTTCTGGAATGGCGATTTCAGAATCAGCAGGTAAGCTCTGATACCATGTCAATATTTTCTAGCCCAAGAGTGGCTTCTGGAATAGCCAAACTGAGTTTCTGAAGAGAGCAACAACGACCAAGGATTTACAGCAAGAGTAGCTGCGTGAGCAGCCAAAATAAAGAGCTCCAAGCTCTGAATCTACCGAGAGAAACCTAGTTGTTGGAGGAAGCAGCAACGACCAAGAAAATCTACCCAATAGGCTCCTAGCACAGCAACAACCGAGAGCTCCAAGCTATGAGATTGATGACCGTGCCAACACACAAGAGAAGGTGAAAAGTCGGGAACCCTTCTTCCCCTTCCTATCTCTTCTATTTAAACATAGGGTTAGGTTAAGTACAAGACAGCCCATGGGCTTAATTACAATCCAACCCAGCCCATTAATTCTTGCTTATTAACCTATAAACATGTAAATATCTAAACAACTAACATTAATATAACTTCTAACTTATATGAATTCCAAAATATCTAATTAAAATTAAATTACCCTTGTCCCAAGTATACCCAAACTCTAACACTTAGATAATCGTAGCTTAATTAAATAACTCAACATAAATAGAAGACTAACATAACTAAAACACCTTTAAACTAAACTCTTCTGTGAGACCGCCTTCCATAATAATTGTAGCTCTTTAAGACTTCTTATTGTGAGAGTCATGTAAGACTCTTCCGTATTTGCTCTTCAACATAAACTATTCATCTTTATAGTGGATTACTGCAGCAGCGGAAGATAGGACATTGTCTCACTTTGAGACGAACCTGTATAAATCTGGTTGTTTGTTTTCGTGTGTTTTTTCCATCTTCCGCAATTACTTTGCTCTCGTTAGTTTGGAATTAGGGCATCTAATTCCTAAAACATCTAAGAGTTGGCATATGGGTAAATAAGGAGGTTTCTCATAAAGATGGCATGAAGTTATAAATACTTGTCTTTTTTATGTCTATTCTTTTATAATGTTGTAGCCCTAAAGGGCATTGTAAAAGCTATAAATAGAAACCTTGGCTGAGAGGTAGAGCATTCAAGCTCTCTCCTCCTTTCCCCCAAAGTTCATCCAACCTCTTTCCCTTGGTAGGTGCTCTCCGTCTTCTCCTTCGTCCAATCACTCTCCCTTGGTGGTTGATCCCTTCTCCCTCTCTTCTCCTTCTTCTTCTTAGTTTGGTTGAAGTTCTTATCATGGGATCCTAAATTCTACATCACCCATGAAAAACTATGCAAGGGTGATGTCTACCTCATCCACACAAAGGAGGACATACCTATGCATGGTTCTAGAGAAATCCATCCCTACAATCTCTCATATATGGGACCCACTATAACCTTCCAAAGCTACTCAAATATCTACTACAAATCATGGCCAATCTACCCAAATCAATAAGGAGACAAATTATCTCAAATTATGTCAAATCACTCAATCAAAGGAAGAAGATCAAGGCCAAATCAATCAATTACATGAAGGAAATCAAGATTCAAATGGGAGAAGAAAGGAATGATTAAACATTGAATTGCATTGATTGTGGAATTTTTTTGTTGCACTTTTTCAAATGTTTATGGAGAATGTGTGCAAATACCAGTAATTTCTATGTATCCATTTATTTCTTGTCTAGTATGGCATTTTAGAATATAATATTCTTGTGTTTGTTCAACAGGGGTGTGGAACAGTAACCAGTAATTTCCTAAAATTATGTAATTTTTTCAAAACACCTAGAAAACACCTGGTTAGAGAACAACCATGAAATTTTATTTCTCAATTAAGGGTTTTGAAAAACCTATATAAACCCTTGTAACTCTTCTACATTCATTCATTCAGTGCATCAAAAATTTGTTCCCTTGCCTTGGTTCTCTCTCTCTCTCTCTTGTATTTTGGTCTTGAATGCATGCATTGAAGCTTTTTTATTCATGCACTCATTCATTCACTCATTCATGGTGGCTTATATTTTTTCACTAAGGAGGGGGAGAGTTGAGAATACAATTAAAAATTAAGTGTTTAATGTGCAAAAAAATTATTCAGGTAAGAAAAATGAAAGTATATGCACACAACCACAAAGAAGCCAAGATTTGTTGTTTTGATGTTCCCCTAGTAGTAATCACTGCCCAAGAAACCTTTCTTGTAAAAATTCCTCTAGTATAAAGATTAAAAAAGAGACTTTGGCTCTCTTTAAGCTAATAGTAACCCTAATTACACTATCCTAATCTCACCTAAAGATATTTTCATACAACATGATTCCAACTTTAGTGGGCAATTCGATTCTAGAATGCTCTAGAAAACCTCTTAAAGAAAGTGAAAATACAAAAGAAAAGTAGAAACTTACACCTTTGTTTGGAGAGATAGCCACTAGGGATGATCAATGAAGTATGTGGAGTTTTTGGGGAATTAGGAATGTGAAGAAATGCAAGGAATTTGAAAGACTTTGGCAGAAATGGCATTTTTTCTCTTGTAAAAGGTAGAATTGAAATTTTGCATACAGAAATATTTGGTGAAAGCTTTGATTTGTCAATGAATGCTCAATGAATTCTCGGGGACACGTTTGGGTCCATATTGATAATATTCATGGCAAAACTAGCCACTATAGACAATTGTGTAAAAATTTGAATAGAAGGGTTGATTGATCATACGTTTTCATTGATAGATCAATCACCTTCCAAAAAACTACATTTTGGAGTTTCCATGGCTTTTATGATGGATTAGACCATGGATAAACTCATTTTTGTAAAAAAATTCAGTAGTAGAATATCAATCATGCTTTATAACATTGATCGGTCTTGCCTTATTGTTGAGGACTCAATAGCAAACCGAGTCACCCAAAGGAGGCGGCAATGACTCACTGAGTTAATTACTTTTAAATTTTAAATTTTATATTGTTTTAAGTATATTTTTTCATTAAGTATGTAAGGATCCAGGTCTCATGGGCAGAATTATCAATTTAAGCCAGAAAACTCTAATGACTTCAAACCCTATTTAGAAGGTAGAGAAATAGAAGAAAGACAAGCACTGAATTAGGTTAAACAGGGTTTGGAGTTCTCCTTGATGAGCTCTAGGGTTTGGGAGGTCTCCTTGACGAGCTCCAGGTATAGTTCTCTCTTGATTTTTGGTTTATTCTTTCTCTTTTGAATTTTGGTTTGCATTGATCTTACCGAAGCCAAGAGCAAAGGATTGAATTACTGTTTCCGAGTTCAATTAGAGGTTGTAGCCTCTCCTACGTCCACAACAGCAAGAGGGAGCTTCTCTCCTTCATTCTGAGCAAGAGTGGGGGTTTCCCCAATCCCCAACCCGAGAGCAACCTCTAAAGAGGTGCCTTTGGCCTATATTCGAGCAAGGCAGGATTAGGAACTCCTAATCCCTCATACGTGAACATCAGCACCTTGCCAAGAGGATCCTTACTCTCTCAGCAGTAAGCAGCCAAGGGTTCAAACCCTTTCTGGCCGAGAACAGCATGGGTTCTCATCCTGTACCGAGAAAAGCTAAGAAAAGGAAACTCCTTTTAAGTCTTACTGAGAACAGCTAGGAAAAGGAAACTCATTTTCATCGTTACCAAGAGCAACAACTCTATTATAGTGCCAGATTCACAAATCCCATGCCGAGTTACTCGATCCATGGCTACGGACCATAAAAACTTGGTATCAGAGAAGGGTAACATGGGGGAGCCCAGCAATGGTGAGTTAAAAGAGTTGATGAACAGAGGGCAGCAGGCACAAGAAGAAAAACAAGCAGAGAATGAAAGAAAGTTTGTCATAATCATGGAGAAGTTGGAACAAATTCCAAATATTAATCTCCAGATTGATAGACTTTCTGGAATGATGGAAAATATTACGGTTGGAAGAAATTCAACCCCGAAGCAAAGAGGAGAGGACAACTCGTTCAACAGAGGGGAAGACCAATTTACAGGGCGCATTGCCTTTCCTGACCAGACGAGAAATTTCAAACAAGAAGGAGGCATCGTACCAAGGTGTACAAAACTTGACTTCCCTACTTTTAATGGGTCAGATGACCCCTTGATTTGGTTACATAGGTGCAAAAAATATTTTACCCATCAGAGAACATCAAATATTGATAAGGTGAGACTGGCCGCCTTCCACATGCTCGATGAAACACCTCTAGTTTCATCAAATAGAGGTGGATATATTGGTGCTGGATTGGGGAGAGTTCAAGGAGTTATGCACTATCTGATTCGGTCCTCTAGACCACAGTAACCGCTTGGGGGATTTGGTGTTGTTACGATAAACTAGCACAGTGGAACTAGTCGGATGGTTGGCGTAGACCAGCAGGTTAATTTATTTACGGCAGGCCTTACTGAGTCAATAAGGTTAGAGGTGGAGCTCCATGCACCTGCTGACTTAGTTCGAGCAATGAATCTAGATTGCGCACTGGAACTTTGACAAAAAATTCAAAATAGGAGACTAGCTTGGCAAGGGGACCGGAACACTTCCAATAGCTGCCAAGGGAGGCCCAACACTAACCCTCAGTTAGCTTCTCCAGCAGGGCAACAGGTCAAAAATCATCCCAGTATTACTCCTGCAGCATATGCATGGCCCAGCAACCCGCTTGTTAGGTTCCCTTGCCATGGATCGAGCCACCCGGCGATCACCTCTAGATTCATTATTGAATGGCGAAGAGGATGCTGGTTTAGACTTCTTAGAGTGACCAATTGTTGTGAGAGAATGAGACTTCGAAGGAGCTCAACCCTTGGACCTCGTCAGAGAGAGAATCTGACCTCGTTTAATCTACTTTGATCAATGCTTAATCCCTTTTTCTCAGCCCGTCCTCCCTATAAAAGGATTAGGGAACGCATACAAGCAAAGGCCCAAACCGAAGGCCCACAAGTTTGAAGGAAATTACAATAAAAACCTCCTAATAACATAAACCATAAAATGCATAGATTAAACCCTGCGTCTAATGATTACTCTGGATGCTATGGAGTCCATAACATCACCCCCCCCCCCCCCCCCCCCCCCTCCTGGAGAAAGACCTTGTCCTCAAGCTCATAAGGCGGGTATAGGGCCTTGAAAGCCTCTAAGGGTTCCCAGGAAGTTTCAATCGGGTCGGTGTCAGCCCACTGGACTAAAATCTCCCACGATCCATGGACACAGCGAGCCTGGAACACCTAAGTAGGGGTGGGTAGCACACGCCCATCTTGAAGTGGTGCAAAGGGGTGTGAGGCATAGGAGAGTCTCCCTTGAATGACTTCACCAGGGAAACGTAGAAAACATCATGGATCTTGGCGTATGATGGAAGCTGTAGGCAATAGGCCACACAGCCAATGTGGTCCAATACCTAGAATGGGCCATAAAATTTTGGGGAAAATTTGTGACGTTTGGAGGTTGTAAGGGAAAGTTGGTGGAATTTTTGAAGGCGAAGCCATACATAATCTCTCGGAGCAAAGGCCAGGTCACGATGTCGTTTATCATAATTGTTTTTCATTGTAAGTTGAGCTTCCTGCAAATGAGTTTGGACCTGGCGGATCATAGTATCTCGTTCCTCCAAAGCCTGGTCAAGAGCCGCCCCCGGAGAAGAGCCAGGTTCGTACGATAAAAGCCTAGGGGGATCCATCCCATAAACCACCTTGAAGGGTGTCATGCCGAGTGTTGTGTGGTAAGATGTATTATAACAAAACTCCGCCCAGGCAAGACACCTGAACCAACTTTTGGGTGAATCCCCCACAAAACAGCTCAAGTACATCTCAATAGTGCAGTTGACTACCTCCATTTGCCCATCTGTCTGCGGGTGGTAGGCGGAGAAAAAAGCCAATTTTGTCCCCGGTAACCTGAAAAGCTCTTTCCAAAAAATACTTGTGAAGACTGCATCTCTATCATTGGTAATGGACTCCGGTAAGCCGTGAAGGCATACAATTTGGTCCATGAAAAGCTAAGCGACATGGGTCGCCGTATAAGGATGCGCCAATGGTAGGAAGTGCCCATATTTAGAGAACCAATCCACCACCACCAATATAATCGATTTTCCAGATGACGTGGGAGAGCCATCAATAAAGTCCATGGATATATCTGCCCATACCTGGGAAGGTAGCTGAAGTGGTTGCAACAGCCCTATGGGACTTAATGACTCCGCTTTGTTCTGTTGGCAAACTTGTCACGCCGACACATAGTCCGCCACATTATTTTTCATGCCCCGCCAATAGAAGTCACAACCTAGGCGAAAATACATTTTTTGCCTGCCCTCATTAGTGTTGTCATGAAATGTAGATAAGATGTTGTGGATGAGGGTCGAAGTCGGATGGAAATAAATCCGATTCTTGTACAATATGAGACGGTCCTAAATGTCCTAGTTGCTATCCATTGTCTTCTGGTCAATAATTGAAGGAGCTCAGGATGCTGCTGAATGTCATCCCGAATGGAATCCAGTAGAAGAAATATGGGTTGACTGATTGCGTGCAGCTGAGGCTCTGACAAGTCACGTCGAGACAAAGCATCAGCCCCTATGTTGAGTTGGTCGGGTTTATACTCAACCTTAAAATCAAAACCCATCAATTTGCTCAACCAATGCTGTTGCGGGGAAGTTGTGAGACATTTCTCCAATAAATATTTCAAACTGCAGTGGTCTATCCGGATGACGAAGTGCCAACCCCATAGATAGGGCCTCCGGTGTTGAATGGCTTTGGCTAAGCCAATCAATTCTCATTCATATGCAGCTAATTTTTGGTGGTGTTGGGCGAGATGCCTGCTGAAATATGCTATGGGGTGGCCTTGTTGCTGTAAAATTGTGCCAATACCCCCTCCTGATGCATCACATTCGATAACAAATGGTGCTTCAAAATTGGAAAATTGGAGTACCGGTGCGGATGCTGAGGCGTGCTTCAACTGCTCAAAGGAGGAGAATGTTCTGTCAGACCATGTGAAGGCATTTCACTTAAGGAGACTGTTGAGCGAAGCGGCTATCTAGCCATAGTCGCGAATAAATTTCCTATAGTACCCGGCTAGGCCCAAGAACCCCCTTAAAGTCGTAACTGATTGTGGAGTAGGCCAGTCAACCACGACCGAGATTTTTCTAGTGTCTGCGTTAACTTCGGAGGCTGAGATGACATGGCCCAAATAAGCTACCTCTGAAGTACCCATCAAACATTTGGACTGCTTGAGAACCAAATGATGGGAACGTAGGAAGCTGAAAACATGGCGCAAATGTTGAAGATGTTTGTCCCAGTGCTTGCTATAAATCAGAATATCATCAAAGAACACAAAAACAAACTTTTGTAATATAGGATTAAATACCTCGTTCATGAGGCCCTAGAAGGTGGAAGGGGCGTTGGATAGCCCAAATGGCATGACTAAAAACTCGAAATGATCATGGTGCGTGCGGAAGGCAGTCTTCTCCACTTCGGAAGGGTGAACTTGAATCTGGTGATACCTGAACTTCAAATCTAGCTAAGCAAATAATTTGGCCCCATGCAATTCATCTAAAAGTTCATCCACCACTGGAATCGGGAATTTATTCTTGACGGTATGAGCATTGAGCTCTCGGTAGTCGACACAAAATCGCCAAGTGTTGTTATGTTTTTTGACTAGCAACACCGGTGAAGAAAAAGGAGATCTGCTGGGCTGAATAATGCCTTGTGCTAACATAGTCTGACATTGGCACTCTATTTCATCTTTCTGCAAATGTGGGTAACGGTAAGGGCGCACCACAAGAGGGTTAGTGCCCAACTTTAATCGTATCCGATATCACAAGCTCTGATAGGTGGAAGAGCAGTAGGCGTCTGAAATAAATCAGCAAATTCTATAGGTAGTGAATTTAACTTACGGTGATCTGCGTCAAAGACCTGAATTTTATGAAGAGTGCACGGTATTGGAGCATGAGTTCCATGAAGAGTTATTGGTTGTTGGTGGGTAGTAAAACTCATAGTGAGCGATTTGAAATCCCACAAAATTGGACAAACTGCTGGAGCCATTTAATTCCCAATACCAAGTCAAAACCAGCGAATGGAATGACTAAGAAATCAGCCACAATGAGTGTCCTTCAATAACAAAAGGAGTTGAGTGAGAAATTCCAGCACTGGAAATTTTTTCCCCATTGGTGACTGAGACCGAAATGCCAATGTTATGTTGAATCTTCAAACCGAGTTGATGAGCTGCAGGCTGGCTAATAAAATTGTGGGTACTGCCCAAACCCACTTAGGCCAGCAACTAGAGAAGTTGTAAGCCAGCACGGACATGCATGGTGTTGGAGTTGTGCATGTCTGTCATAGTATGGAGTGAAATGGTTGGTTCTTCTGGCTCAGGCTCTTCAATTTCGTCCAACTATGTGGTTTCCTCTGAATCATCCACCTCTAACCAAAACAAATGTTTACAGGTTTGGCCCGTTCGTATGTCTCATCACAATTGTAACAAAGGCCCTTGGCTCTCCTTTGTTGCATCTCTGGTCTAGACAGGCGACGAATGTATTGTGTCGAGGGGATGGTAGTGGAAGTGTCAGAATGTGGTGAGGGGTTTTGACCTTGGCGTAGAGGGGATGCATAAGTTGTTGGGGCACCAGTGGGCGCCCTGCTTTGCCAAGGGGGTCTGCACCCCAGTGACTCCTTCAGGACACGTTGTTTCGCATCCAGGGTACGGGCAAGATTCATAGCATGTGCTAAGTCTTGTGGGTCATGTAGTTCTACTTCCAGCGCAAGGCCTCGACTAAGCCAGCAGTGAATAAATGGACATATTGAGTAGGGCGCACATACTGACTAGCTTGTGCCAGGCGTTCCTGAAATTGTTTCTGATACATCTCAATTGTCCCTATCTATTTTAAATTGACCAGATCGCCGAAAGGGTTATTGCGTGCTGGGAGGCCAAATCTCAACATGCAATAATCCTTAAAAATATCCCAATCATGAATATGGTGCTCCGAATAAAATTGATGGTACCATAGCTGCATTTCGTTGAGCATATGGAAAGCGGCTAATGGAACTCGATCATCAACATGAGTTCTTTGATTCCAAAAGAATTGGTCACATCAGTGTAACCAACTCAGAGGGTTCGAGGACCCATCATATATGGGAAAGTCTAGTTTGGTATACCTGGGCATCATTGTGTGGCCTGGTCCATGGACTCCCATGGCTGGTGGATGTGTCTGACGCATATGCGTTGAAGGTTGAGGTGGATGGCGAGGTTGGTGTTCAGAAGGCCGTGTGGAACTTCCTGGCAAAGCAGCAATCCGTGCAAACCATTCCTCCATTCGAAGATTCATTTGCTGAAGAGTATCTTTCATCGCCAAAACTTCAATTTGGAGTGTGTCATCCCAATTCTGAGCTTCAATTCGATTTTCCTCAATAAGATTACGCAAATCAACAGGAGAAGAGGAATCGCCAATGGTGGTCTTGTCTAGTACCACGTTGTTAGGTTCCCTTGCCATGGATCGAGTCACCCGGCGATCACCTCTAGATTTCAAATTGAATGGCGAAGAGGATGCTAGTTTAGAATTCTTAGAGCGACCAATTGTTGTGAGAGAATGATCCTTCGAAGGAGCTCAACCCTTGGACCTCGTCAGAGAGAGAATCTAACCTCGTTTATTCTACTTTGATCAATGCTTAATCCCTTTTTCTCAGCCCATCCTCCTTATAAAAGGATTAGGGAACGCATATAAGCAAAGGCCCAAACCGAAAGGCTAGAAGTTTGAAGGAAATTACAATAAAAACCTCCTAATAACATAAACCGGAAATTGCATAAATTAAACCATGCATCTACTGATTACTCTGGATTCTATGGAGTCCATAACTTCGCCCACCCAATATATTCGAAAATTAACTAGTGGGGAGATGGTTGAGAGTAGGGCAATGAACTTATGTTACAATTGTGATGAAACATACAGGGCAGGCCATCAGTGTAAAAGATTGTTCTGGTTAGAGGTCAATGAAATCACAGAACCACAATAGCTAGATGAACCTATTGAGGAGGATCCATCGGAAATCTCTCTGTATGCCATTACAGGACAGAAATCCACCAAAACTATGCAAGTCCGCACTCGAGTGATGGACCAAGACCTTGTCAACCTTGTGGATTCGGGAAGTACACATAATTTTCTCAGTTGGACCACTGCTCAACACCTTCAACTACAGATACTTCCACACTCAACAGCAACAATTTTGGTTGCCAATGGAGAAAAAGTTTCTAGCTATGGCATCAACAAAAAAGTTAAATTCTCAATCGGTACGACTTTTTTTCATTCAGATTTTTTTGTCTTACCTCTTGCTGGGTTCGATATGGCATTGGGTATTAAATGGCTGCAAACATTAGGCCCTATTTTATGGGGTTCTACTGCTTTAACTATGAGTTTTGAAATGGGCAGACAACAAGTATTATTACAGGACAGTCACGTGGACAAGCCACATCACATTCATACGATTCACTCACAGGACAATCCGGACAGCAATATAGAACATCTCCTGGATGAATTCTTGGACTTGTTCCAAGAGACCTCTGGGTTGCCTCCTTGAGGAACTGTGACCATCGGATATGTTTAAAATAGGGCTCAGAAGTGGTGGTTGTTCGACCTTATTGATACCCTCATCTCCAGAAAGATGAAATTGAAACACAGTGCCAAGCCATGCTACATCAAGGCCTTATTCGCAGCAGTCAGTCACCATTTTTGTCACCAGTCCTCCTCGTTAAAAAACATGATGGTACATGGCGATTTTGTGTCGATTATCAGGATTTGAATGCCCAAACTGTGAAAGATAAGTTCCCTATTCCTGTAGTGGAGGAGTTTTTGGATGAATTGCACGGGTCATATATATTCACCAAATTGGACTTGCACTCTGGATATCATTAGGTCTGTATGCATCCAGACAACGTCGAGAAAAAATACTTTTCGCACTCATCACGGCCACTTTGAACTTGTGGTCATGCCTTTTGGGTTATCCAACGCCCCATCCACATTCCAAGCGTTAATGAACGAGGTATTCCGCAATTATCTTCACAAATTTGTACTTGTTTTCTTTGATGACATAATCATTTACAGCCAGTCTAGACATTAGCATTTAGAGCATTTAAGATTGGTATTTGAATTGTTACGTGCCCATCAATTATATATAAAGAAATCGAAATGCTCATTTGCAACATCACATGTGGCCTATCTCTGCCATAGTATTTCCCATGATGGAGTCACAGTTGATTCCGAGAAAAATCAAGTTATTGCTGGTTGGCCGCAACCTATGAATACCTCTGCTTTGAGAGGGTTTTTGGGATTGGCAGGATATTATAGAAAATTTATCAAAAACTATGGACTGATAGCAACACTATTAACAAATTTCCTCAAGAAAAAATCCTTTATTAGGAATGATCAGGCCACACAATCCTTCTGTTATGAACTCGATAGCGAGCCGGGTAATTCAGCGGCACCATGGGTGAGTTTCTGGGTATTGCATATTTTAATTACATTTATGTTTTTATGCTATTTCTGTTTAAAATGCCTCGAGGGAATTTTTATAATTTTTGCCCTAAACTCATATTGGCGTGAACTATTTGTAAGGCAGCAATGGAAATGAATCGGCAAGTTGAATTGGCCCAAAACAGGATTCGAGTTCTCCTTTCCAAACTCAGGGTTGGAGTTCCCCTTGAGCTCTAGTTATTCCCTCCAAATCTCTCCCTCTTCACCTCTATCTCTTCCCGTTTTACAGATTTGATCCTGGAACAATAGCATGGACTATCTCTGGTCTAAGCTACTGTTGTTCGTGGTGTTTTACTGTAGAGCCGAGACTCATTGCAGATAGAACAGCACCTGAGAAGGAGACACTATTGGAAAAATTGATTTTCCTAAGTTAGGAAAAAATTAATGTGGCGCCGGTTCAGCGCCTGACGCACCCCAACACTATATCAATTTTATTACTATATTAAACTTCATATTTAAGTCTCTGGTAAATAAAATATAATTAAAGTATGCATTTGATTAATTAATTACTTTTAATTTTGTGAAAATATATTATTAATTAATACCATGTAAAAAATCTATCTTATGTTATTAATATAATACTTTTTTATTCATTAATCATATTTTTATTTTTTATTTACTGTATTGTATTAGTGATTTAATAGTGGTAATTAAAATATTATTAACTTAAACACTTGGTTTAATTAACTCATTTTTATAATTAATAAAATCAATGGTTTTAAATTTCGAAGATGAAGATGAAGATGAACTTGTCCTTACTAATACCCTATTTCAAAGATTTCGAATATGAACTTGTCCACACTAACACCAATTTCGAAGATGAAGGTCATGTAGATGCATGAGATGAAGATCAAGATCAAGATCAAGATCAAATTTCCAGTTTGTTGACTAACCCCCCCTAAATCATCCAGCAGTAAGCTGTTGTTCAAATCTGCCCAGATCTGTGTGCCCACTCCCACACAGTTGCTGCTGCTATACAGATCTGCCCAGATCTATGGGCCCACTCCCTCACCGTTGCTACTGCTGTCCAGACCTGCCCAGATCTGTGGGTCCACTCCCTCACAGCTGCTACTGCTCTACAGATCTGCCCAGATCTGTGGGGCCACTTCCTCACAGCAGTTGCAGCTATACAGATCTGCCCAGATATGTGGGCCCACTCCCTCACAGTTGCTGCTGCTATCCAGACTTGCCCAGATCTCTGGGCTCACTCCCTCACAGCTGCTGCTTTTTTCCAGACCAGTCCAGATCTATGGGCCCATTCCCTCACAGCACTGGATCCATCTGTCCTTCGTCGTGTTACACAATCCATGACTCGGGACCCTAACATCATGGTATCAGAGTAGGGTAACATGGGGGACCCGTCCCACAGTGAAGAGCTAAGAAACCTTGCCAAAGAACTGCAGACAGAAAATTAAGCTCGAATGGTAGAGATGATGGAACAAATCACAAGCAGAGTTTATGAGTTGTGGCGGGATTAAACTGACCCCTAGACACTACACGAATGATGGAATAACACTCTTACAACAGAAGGGGAGAAAAACATTCTGGGTGCAATGGCCTTCCGACAAATGGTGGAGGGTCAGTGCCCAGGCACACAAAAATTGATTTTCCCACCTACACCAGGTCAGTCAACCCCTTAATTTGGCTACACAGAAGCGGAAAAAATATTGCCCACCAAGGCACAACTGACATGGACAAGGTGACTTTAGATGCCTTCCACTTGCTGGATGAAGCTTAACTCTAGTTCTATCAAGTGGAATTGGACTGCTTGGTCGTCGATTGGGAAGAGTTTAAAGATCTATGCACGATACGGTTCGGACTGCCAGCTTAAAGCAACCCTTTTGGGGGGATTTGGTCTTGTTACAACAGACCGGTTCGATGGAAGCATACCAAACTTAATTTTAGGAAAAATTAGCTCGAGCCAACCACCTAGTTTGAAGAGACCAGCATGTAAATTTGTTCACAATAGGGCTTACTGATTCGTTGAAACTAGAGGTGGAACTCCATGCGCCTACTGATTTGGGGCGAGCGATGAATTTAGCTCGGGCAATGGAAGTAAAACAGCAGATTCAGAATAAAAGGAGGGGTTGGCAAGGGGGGAGTACCAGTGCCCCCGGGTGGCAAGAGGGGAGGACTTATTCTCCTCCGATGATAGGGTCACCAGCGCCACCACCCAAATCTACCCCTAGACATCTTGTGGCAGCATCCCCTACCCCATATATCAGAAAATTAACAGGGATGGAAATGGCTAACAGACGAGCGAAGAACCTCTGCTATAATTGTGACGAACCTTACCGAGCAGGCCACCAATGTAAACGATTGTTTTGGTTGGAATTGGAAGCATGGGCCAGGGAAGAAGAACCACCAGCAGATACTCCAGAGGAGGCCGAACCAAAAATTTCCTTACATGCCATTACTAGACAAGTCGGCCAACACCACGCAAGTCAAAGCCAAGGTTACTGACCGGGAACTGGTGGGATTAGTGGACTCGGGCAGCACACATAACATCCTCAGCGTGACTGCGGTGAAACACCTCCGACTTGGGATCCAACATCACCTCATTGCCACAGTTTCAGTCGCCAATGGTGAGAAGGTTCCGAGCTACGGGATCAGCCAGGAGGTACAATTTTCCATTGGTAATACTCCTTTTACCACTACATTTTTTGTCATCCCTCTCACCGAATTTGATATGATGCTCGGGGTGAAGTGGTTGGAAACTTTAGGCCCCCATTTTGTGGGATTTCTCGGCGTTAACAATGAGCTTTGTGTTGGAAGGCCAACCAGTATTGTTAAGGGGCAATCATGCTACCGCCAGGCCCCCTGTCCACCTCTTACGCGAACAGCAACCTCTGGGTCATCACATGAACAAGTTACTAGAGGAGTTCACCGACGCTTTTTGCGAGCCGCCCGGGCTTTTCCCATGGAGGTCTTGTGACCATGGGATTTGTTTCACAGTTGAATCAGATGCAATGATGGTTAGACCCTATCAGTATCCGTTGAACTTGATTGGCCGTGCAAAACCATGCTAGAACGGGACCTTATACGCAATAGCCGTTTCCAGTTTTCTTCACCGGTTATACTAGTTAAGAGGCATGTGTGGACTACAGGGAGCTCAAACGCTTCAAATGCTCCTTTGGGACGGCACAAGTCGCCTCTCTTGACAACATCAATCCAGTAGAAGGTGTCCCAGTGGACCCAGCACAACTTATAGCAATCACCACCTGGCCTCCACAGCACACCATTCCAGCCTTACAAGGATTTTTGGGGTTATCGGGCTATTATCGGAAATTTATACAGAATTTCAGTCCACTGGCTAGTCCAATGATCAATCTTCTCCAGCACCACGCCTTCATCTGGGCAGATGCAGCCACAAAATCCTTCATGACCTTCAAGCAAGCTTTCGCTTCCACTCCAGCCCTACAAGTACCGGATTTGAGGCCCAATTTATCGAGTTTGGGGACAAGCTCTTTCTCCAGGGGAAGAGTGATGTTATGAACTCGATAACGAGCCGGGTAACTCAGAAGCACTCTCTGGGTACTGCATCTTTTAATTATATTTATGTTTTTATGCTATTTCTGCATAAATATGCCTCAGGGGTATTTTTGTAATTTTCGCCCTAAAATCATATTGGCGTGAACTATTTGTACGGCAGCAATGGAAATGAATCAGCAAGTTGAATTTGGCCCAAAACAAGATTCGAGTACTCCTTTCCGAACTCAGGGTTGGAGTTCCCCTAGAGCTCTAGTTATCCCCTCCAAATCTCTCCCTCTTCACCTCTATCTCTTCCCGTGTTACAGATTTGATCCCGGAACAGTAGCACGGACCTTCTCTGGTCTAAGCTGCTACTGTTCGTGGTGTTTTACAACAGAGCCGAGAGTCATTGCAGATAGAACAGCACCTCGGGGTGTTGTGCTCGGGTTGGTCGGAGAACAGCAGGTAGGTTGTGGCTTTTCCTACAGCAGAGCAGGTAGAAGGGAGGGGGTTTCTGAGTAAGTCGACATAGCAGGGAGGTGCTGCCGACATTCAACCAGGAACAGCCGGAACTGCTGCTCCGACCTCGACCAGCCGGCAGTTCCCTGTTGTTCTTCCCTCCGAGCACGACAAGGGTTGATACCCAGTCCACCGAGAGCAGCAGAGGGGCACGATTCCGTTCTGGCCAACTTCCAGAAACCCACGGCTGCTAACAGAGACGAATACACGGGGAGTGTCAATTAAATCATCCAGCAGAGCTGTTTTTCAAATCTGCCCAGATCTGTGGGCCCACACCCTCACAGCTGTTGCTGCCACTGTACCAGATCTGTTGGGCCACTCCCTCACAGCTACTGCTGCTGTACAGATCTGCCCAGATCTTTGGGCCCACTCCCTCACCGTTGCTGCTACTGTCCAGACCTGCCCAGATCTGTGGGCCCACTCCCTCACAGCTGCTGCTGCTCTACAGATCTGCCCAGATCTGTGGGGCCACTCCCTCACAGCTGCTGCTGCTGTACAGATCTGTCCAGATCTGTGGGCCCACTCCCTCACAGTTTGCTGATGCTGTCCAGACCTGCCCAGATCTGTGGGCCCACTCCCTCACAGTTGCTGCTGCTGTCCAGGCCAGCCCAGATCTGTGGGCCCACTCCTCACAGCACTGGATCCATCTGTCCCTCGCCGTGTTACACGGGACCCTAACACTTTCTCATATCTCAAATTAGCTCTTGCATCTGCACCAGTTCTGTAACTTCCCAATTTTGAAGATTTATTTTAAGTCGAGTGTGACACATCCGGTGGAGGCATTGGTACCGTTCTATAACAGCACTTTCACCCTGTTGCATAATTCAGTCGACAACTAACAATACGACATCACAAATTGCCAGCATATGAACGGGAGTTAATGTTACCGTCCCGAGTCATGGATCGAGTAACACGGCGTGGGATTTGTGAGTCCAGCACTGGTACTGAGTTGCTAGACTCGGTATGAGTGTAAACAAAAATCTTCCTTGCTGGTTTTCTCTCACGTGGACCAGACTTGATGGATACAATATCTTGATTTCTAAATATATGAAGTTAAACCATCAATATTGACCAGAAATAAGTAAGGAGAATACCTTTCTTTCTTCTCACGGAAATCAGGGTTTCCTCCCTTGATTTGGTTGTAGCAAGGCAAGCTATGTACACCTAGCTTGTAGCAATCCTTGGCCCACGTGCATGAATGATTATCCTCTTTTTGCTTGCTGGCTCCAAGCTTAGGAACAACAATTAATCTCCTTCACGTGATTGACCAGAAAACTCTCCACTTGCTGCTCGTCAAGAGGGTTAGACCCCTTGATGGTGGCTGACGTTGATGAAGAGGGAGAACCCTCTCTTTGGGCTTGGAAAAGGGACAGGAAGCTCCTTTTCTTAGTATGGATGATGGAGGATGAATTTGGGTGAAGATGGATGGCAATGGGGGGTGAAGGATAGGTTGGATTTTTGGAATACACCCTAAACTCGAGATCAAGAGGTGATCTCAACCTGTTTAGACTAGGTTATTCTAAAATCTCAAAGCTTACCTATTTCATTCATACCTATCCCTTAAATAGGGAGTTTTAGGGTTAGGGTTACAATAATTTCCCTAATGCCCTTACATATAAAGTAATTAGAAATAACTCCTACTTAAAACAATATAAGAAATAAATCCTATTAAAACAATATAAGAAATAAATCCTACTCAAAGAAATATAAGAATTAAATCCTATTGAGTGAGTTGTTGTTGTCTTCTTCGTTGTGTGACTCGGTGTGCTATTGAGTCCACAACAGTTAATCGGGTTGGCCAAAGTTGTACAACATTGGCGCCCGTTCTTATGGGGTTGTGCATTTCTTATTCGTACAGATCATTACAGCCTCAAATATTTGTTGGAACAGCGACTCACGACTTCTCCTCAACAACACTGGATCAGCAAATTGATGGGATTCGACTTTACAGTGGAATACCGCACAGACAGGTTAAACAAGGCGGTCGATGCCTTGTCACGACGTTTGGAAACTCCGCTGCTTCTATATACTATCAACCAGACTCATTTTATTCTTTTAGACTTGGTCAAGGAGGAAAATGCCAACAATCTGGTTCTTCTCGATATGCACAAGAAAATTACAGAGGGGGCCATGAACTCTAGATAGATCATTCAAGATTCTTTTATTGTTTACAACTTGCGATTATATATCTTACACATTTTGGATTTGGTTTCAGCCATCATCTTTGCATACCATGACAGCACTCATGAAGGCATTCAGAAAACATTGCATCGCATTTGAGCTGATTTCTATTGGCAGGCTATGAAGACCTCCATTGCAGCATATGTAACATCATGTCCGGTGTGTCAACGTAACATGGCTGAACACTTAAGTCCCCCGGGTCTTTGCAACCTTTGGCACTTCCTACACAGGTGTTGGCCGATATTTCTATGGACTTCGTTGTAGGTCTTCCACAATCTTCCGACAAGTCGATATTATTTGTGGTGGTGGATCGGTTATCCAAGTATGTTCACTTTATCCCCATGGCACACCCATATACTACATCTAGAGTGGCGCATATATTTCTCGAGCATATTGTTCGTTTACTTGGAATTCCTAAATCGATTGTCAGTGATCATGATGCGGTCTTTACCAGCACTTTTTGGCGTGAACTATTTCGTCTATGCGGCACCAAGTTGAAGTTCTCATCTGCATATTATCCTCAAACAGATGGCCAAACAGAGGTAGTTAACCGCACTGTGGAAATGTATCTCCGATGTCTAGTGAGTGATTGTCCTAAAAACTAGGTCCAATGGCTACCGTGGGCAAAATATTGTTACAATACTTCCTTCCACACCGCTTTACAGTCTACTCCCTTCAGCGTTCTATAGGACAAAGATCCTCCTCAGCTTCTCTCATATACTTCGGGCTCCACCCGTGTGGACTCTATTGATCAAACACTCACTAAACGGGACTAATTGCTACAAAATATTTCGGATTGCCTCCTCAAAGCACAAGTTCGTATGAAGGACTTCTACGACAAGGGACACTGGGATATCGCATATAAGGAAGGTGACTATGTCTAATTAGAACTCCATCCTTACAGTCAACACTCACTACCAGGCCAACAACGTCATAAACTTTCTCCAAAGTACTTTGGGCCTTTCTCTATTATTCGGTGAATCAGGCCAATCGCCTATCAATTGCAACTTCTCGCAACGGCTAAACTTCATGATGTGTTCCATGTTTCTTACTTAAACCCTTTAAGGGTCCACGTCCTCTGTCTATCCCATCCCTTCCTCTGGTGAACAATGGACGGGTAATTCTTACTCCAGCTACAGTATTGCGTGCCCGTCATCTTAATGACCAGTGAGAAATTCTAGTACATTGGAAGGGAGGGGGGCGGATGTTGAAGACTCAATAGCATACCAAGTCACCCAAAGGAGGCGGCAATGACTCACTGAGTTAATTTATTTTAAATTTTATATTTTATATTACTTTTAGTATATTTTTTCATTAAGTATGTAAGGATCCAGGTCGCAAGGGCAGAATTATCAATTAAGGCCCTAAACTCTAATGACGTCAAACCCTATTTAGAGGGTAGAGAAATAGAAGAAAGACAAGCATTGAATTAGGTTAAACAGGGTTTGGAGTTCTCCTTGACAAACTCTAGGGTTTGGGAGGTCTCCTTGACGAGCTCCAGATATAGTTCTCTCTTGATTTTGGGTTTGTTCTTTCTCTTTTGAATTCTCGTTTGCATTGATCTTACCGAAGCCAAGGGGGAAGGATTGAATTATTGTTTCCAAGTTTAATTAGAGATTGTAGCCTTTCCTACGTCCACAGTAGCAAGAGGGAGCTTCTCTCCTTCATTTTGAGCAAGAGTGGGGGTTTCCCCAATCCCCAACCCGAGAGCAACCACTAAAGGGGTGCCTTTGGCCTATATTTGAGCAAGATAGGATTAGGAACTCTAATCCCTCATAGGTGAACATTAGCACCTTGCCAAGAGGGTCCTTACCCTCTCCGCCATGAGCAGCCAAGGGTTCAAACCCTTTTTGGCCGAGAACAACAAGGGTTCTCATCCCTTACCGAGAAAAGCTAAGAAAAAGAAACTCCTTTTCAGTCTTACCAAGAACAGCTAGGAAAAGGAAACTCCTTTTCATCCTTACCGAGAGCAGCAGCTCTATTACAGTGCTGGATTCACAAATCCCACGTTGAGTTACTCGATCCATGCCTAGTAGGATTTTGGATGATCAATCATAGCTATAGAAGTTGATTGATCTTGCTTTATAACTTTTCCCTTGCAGTATTATGTATAGGTTGATTGATCATGCTTTATAACACAATGCCCAAGGGGTTAATGTTCGCCTAGGTGGCTTCTCAAGAGGGGGGTGAATTGAGATTATCAAATTAAAATTAAGTTGTGTGTGTAATTAAAAATCATGTATAAAAACAATTCAAAGTAAATCAAAACATGCACACACCATATGAGAGAAAATATTTTTTCTTATTGATGTTCCCCTAGTAGCATTCATTACCCAAGAACCCTTGCTTGGGAAATTCCACTATTTAAAAGCTCTAATAGCTGGAATTACAAAAAAAGATTTTGGCTCTCTTTAAGCCAAGTGTAGCTCAATACACACTTTTTATAATGTCAATCTCCCCAAGAGATCGCTGCTAGATTCTAGCTCTAGTTGGCCTTATCTATCTAGATTCTATAGGTTCTAGATGAACCTTTCACGGATTTAAGTAAAAAACAAGAAAAAAGTACACCCTTACTTGGAGAGATTCTTCTACTTGAGAGATCCAAGTTTCCTCTTCCTTGGCAACACAATGTGAAGTGATTTAAGGATCTTGACTATATGAATGCAAGGATGGGATGGAAAGAGATGTGGATTTTCAAAGAATAAGGCTCACCCTTTCACTCTTAAGGCACTTTTGAGAGAATTTATAAGAGAGTAAAGGCTTGATGTATTTGCCAATAAAGTCTCATTAACTTCTTGATCTTCCAACTTATGTGATAAGCATGTCAGCTCATGGTTATCATGGTGGGTCCTACTTTTTATGTTCTTGGGCCCATCTTGTGGACCTTCTTTGGTTGTGTAGCCCATCTTATAATACTCTTAGATATGTGGGTCTTCCTTGGTCGTGTGGTTTTAGACCCATCTTCCAACACTCCCCCTCCAGCTGGGGGTGAGAGAACAACATAAACTCCCAACTTGCAGCAAATGATGTATGTAATCTTTTTGTATAAAATGACACATTTTCCAATATGCATTCATCTTCCAACACTCCTCCTCACGCTGTTGAGTCCTTCCATGAGACCCTGCTGGCATAATATAAGCAAGAGTAAAAATTACTCCTAGCCAGTAAGACACTACTCCATACTCCAATCCTAATGCTTGATATAGGACACACTCCGTCTTTTGTAGGTAGTGTATCTATCGGCATTGTTCTGAAGTGTCCATCACTATGTCCCTCTACAGGACAACGACTCTCCAGTGGTAGGAGTAATAAAAGCCATTACAAGAGGGGTAGTGGGTTTATTTATAATAATGTCCCAATCTGGACACCGACTCTCATGGTATCCCAACCGATATATTTTTTAAAGTTAAATTTATCACGGTGTCCCAATTTGAGCACCGACTCTCATGGTGACCCAACCATGATATTTTTGAGAGTCAATATATTATGGTATGAGAAAAGGTACTAAGGCCACCTCTTCTTCAATAATAATGTCCCCAAAGAGACATAATAACTGTAGCTAAATATAACACGACCATCTTCCAACTCATATAACACGAACCAAAATATTAAACCTTGTAGAAGGACCCATAAAATAATCATAATTCAATATAAATATTTTTCCTTAGATGTATAAACTTTATCTTTTGTGCTCCCCATTTCTTGAATATTTTGGTCACATAAACTTATCCACAACATATGGAATAAAATACATTTTTCTTGTACTTCTTCTACTTCTCCCCCTCAAGCTAGGAGGTAATGGCAGTGATTCCAGCTTGAACCAAATATCATAGATTCGGCAATAAGTCCAAATAACATAGATTTTGTAATAAACCCTTAAACCAGAGAGAAGTGAGATATTTTCCTGATATAGCAACTAAAACAGTGATGCAAAACAAAGGGCATAAATTCAGAATTTTCAATACCACAGAATACCAGCATCACCTTTAATTCTTCCAATGCGAATATATCTTTAAATATAGATCAGATTGACATAAAATTTTCTCATTATGAAACTAGACTTAAATACCTTTCATCTAAGTATAAATTCTCTTCATAAAATATAATTATCAGAATATAAACAATCTGATAGATTTCAATCTCTGTCATCTGGCCGAACTAAGTATTGTTTCTAATTTTTTCTAGCATGACCATCGACTCTTCCAAGATCAATATCTCTTTATAGAAAAATCATACAGATAATTGGTTGAATAGGTAAGACAATAAACGTACATATATTTCTTTTGATATATAATTATCTATATAAAGTCTCTTTCTTGATAGCATAAAATACCTCGGAAGTTGAAGTTTTTTGCTGCTACTCAAACCTCTTTTGCAATCTCACCTTTACTGCTTCAAATATCGATTTATCTTTGTAGATAACTCAGGTAAAAAATTGGTTGAATATTTAAAAGAATAGACTTACCGATATTTCTTTTGATATATATTTCTCCATATAAATTCCAGTTCTTGAGAGCACAAAATACCTTAGAAGTTGAAGCTTTCCGCTGCTGCTCGAACCTCTTTTACAATCTGACCTTCGATCATTTAAATATCGATATCTCTCTATAGGTAACTCCAATTGGAAAAAATAGTTTTTCCTTGGAAAGTAGACTCAAATATCTTTCAGTCAATATACATTTGCAATATGAAAATCTCAGTGAAAAGGTGAAAAACGCAAAGAAAACTACGGGTGTAGGGACTAAAAAAATAACCACGAACCTAGACTTAGGGTTTAGGGTTTAGAGATCTCATTATCTTTGTGGGTTGACCAAGACAACTCACATAACCTGATCTGATACCATTTTGAGTTTATGTAAAAGAGAAATACTTCATTGACTTATTATAATCAAAGTACATGAACCTCTATTTATAATAGAGGCAGATAGTAGAGTCCAATTACAATAAAACTACATTTGTCCCAATTAGACCCAAACTTTAACACTTAAAGAAAAGTTCTAGTATAATTAAATAATTATAAAAGACAAACATAACTCAAACTAGAACTCTTCTAGGAAGTGACCATAAGATAAAGACGCCTTTGTGAGTCCTTCTTGATCTTCCAACTTTGTGATAAGGATGCCAGATCGTGGTAATCATGGTGGGTCATACTTCTTATATTCTTGGGCCCATCTTGTGGGCCTTCCTTGGTCGTGTGGGCTTGGACCTATCTTCCAACATCTCTAAGTACTCTAACATGTGGTAAGTGATGTTTATGATGTTCTTTAACATGTCTACATGCAATTTATGACTTAAAGCTCCAATTTCAAAGTTACACTTAAATAAGGGAGTTTAGGATACTCTCTTACATTGTTTAAACATTTGACTTTTATATTTGAACTCTAAGTCTTCATGTTCTCTTCTTCCTTATGGGTGCTTCTTCAATAGACGTCCTTCAGTGATGCTTGAGGTCTTGTGTAGGCTTGATCATAATATATTGTGTGCCTAAGTTCATTAGATCCAAGTTCCCATTTTTCTCCCCCTTTTTTTCATACTCAAAAGGATAAAAAATTGAAAACACAAGTAATTACAAAAAAGTGGCTCAGGGCATATCATATAAAACGTGAAATGTTTACAAAATTGTGTATTAATTACAATGCTTCAAATTAATTAAGAGTAATAGCGTTCAAAAGTATACTAGGAGTTAAAAAATCGCAGTAGACCCTAGGATAGCTAAGTTGGAGGCAAAAGGCAAATGAGGATAGTTTCTAGTAGACTCTCGAACCTCTGTTGTGACTACTGAAGTGCAAGTGGCCTTCAACTGATCCTAGGTAGCAAGGATTGTTTCCTGAGTAGCCAAAACATCATCCACAGATCCCTCGAGCGTTGTGAGACGGTTGGAGGAGGATGAGCAGCCTTTTTCCATGAGTTGCCTCTTCATGAATTAAAACTGATCCACCAGAGGCTTTGAACTGAGCTCATCTCCAAAAGCTACAGGTTGTGGGGCTGCCTCCTTTTGGATCTTGTCCTTCTGGATCCACACCCCTCGCCACTTGGCAAATCCTAATTTCCTACCTTTGTATCCTCGATGAACATTTTTCTCGTTATGTCCACTGATACCTCATCTGAGATGTCCACTAAGCAACAAAGAAGGATGAATCCTAAACAAAAGGTAAGTCATCCGCTCCAGTGCTCATCGTGATGTCCGCCACCAGCTCGCCATGAAGTATACAAAGTCAATATGGACCTTGCAGAATATCACCATCATCCAAAATATGTCTGCAATAGTGAGCTGAGAATAAGTGTCATTCCTCGTGTTGAGGACATGAGTCAGTATCTCCATGATGACCCTCTGTGCCATGGTAAGGTCCTTGATCTTGTATTAAATTATCAAACTTTGACCTTTCTTCTATTATGTGTTTAGTTTCCTGCAAGTTGAGGTTGATAGTAGATTTGCAATCAACCTTGTTAAAAAGGTTGGTAGTTTTTGTATTCTCTTATTTGTTAAATCTTGATGTTGTAGTGCTTAGCCTTTTACTAACCTTATCTTATTCAAGCTAGTGAGAATAATTTTTATTTTTATTTTTGACATTTTTCTGACTAACTCACTTTAAACATTAACCCAATTGCTCAAAAGTAGTCAAGTTCGAAAGCTTTCATTAGATGGAACGTAGTAGCTGCTATGTGTTTCATTCTTAAAAAAGCACACAAACACAATCAAGACCTATTGCCTAAATGAAGTGAAATTTTAATTTAATGGAAAATAAGAGCTAATTATCAACTGATTGTTTCCAAAAAGGTTTAAAGATCTATATAGATAAACATTGTCACATAATGGAATTCTAATGAAAGTAAATTTTACTATGGGGAAATGGATGCGACCTAGATTTGGTGACATTGACATACTTGGGTCATAGAGTACATGTATTTTCTCTTTTATTTAAATGAATTTGATTGAAAACACTGCAGAAAATAATCAAGGCTTGCATTGCATGTGTTCAGCTTCAATTTACCCATTTATGCTGTATTAGTAGTGTTAAAGTTAAGTGTCAAGTGTATTATGGGTATTTTACATACCTTATTTTCTCCTCTAGGGTTAGGAGAGTATCCATATATGATGTACATTGGGTTCAATTTTCAGATTTATATGATGTACATAGTAATTGAGTCTAGAGGAGCATTTATGTTATTGTACTAAATTTTCAAGTAAGTGACCTATTTAATAAAGAGGGAGGTTGAATTCTGACCTCTGAGAAGTATGACAGTACTGCACTACAGAAGTTTCTTCTCTTTTTTTCTTCTGTCCTCTTTTATCTCAATTTCTTTTATATTTTAACAAGTAGTTTTGTTTTTTTGTTGAGGATGATATGTCCAAATTTAAGGAGCTAAGATTTGTTATGTCCTGTCTGGACTGATTACTCCTGTTGCATCAGCTGTGTAGACAAATGCCTTGCTCATGGCTGCCATGGATATGTTCTTTTTCCAACCTGAGGCCTTACAAGACTACCTGTCCATCAATACATGTAGGAGGCTTCAATTTTTTATTTTTATTTTTTTTGTGTTGTTATATCATCATATTGTTGCCAAGAAGTTTTCTGGAGTTCTTTTCCATGTATTTAGAAGTTGAAAGGTTAAACTTTTAAACTTTTCTTTTGGGTCAGAACGTGAAGGCATATTTGCGAAGAAGGGACAGCAAGGGAGATGCTGAGGCAATTGAAGGTAATCATCCCCCTTTAGCAGGGAAAGTATGTTGCAAGTATTCTACATTTGTTTTATGTTAGCAGTTGCCATGGACTTGTGTTTATCTTTGTTCCTATTTTTGATATATGTGTTTGAAGGAAATGTCCTCAAGAAAGTAACAGCTGAAATAAGGGGTGGAAAGCTCAAGCAAGAGCTGAGATAACCAACTTCAAAATTAATGGCCAAGTCCTGCTAGGACTTGGGCCCTCGGAACATTGTTGATTGTTAGAGTTTACATGTCGGAGAGAGAGTTGAAGGTATAAACTCTCAGGGATAGTAAGTAGCTGAAAGCGTTTTTTCTGTATCTTACAGATTTCAGATATGCAATGGTTCAGGAACCAACCAACACAACTGCAACCCTCGCTGCATTGGAGAGTTTAAAAGTAGCAGCTGTGGCAGGAGAGGTGAGGCTATAATATCCAATTTTGTAGTGAATACAACAATCACTTGATAACCTTACCAGATGAAGAAGTTGGCAATGCCGTTGCTCCAAAGAAGACGAAGGGCCAAAACTCTTTTCCCAAGCAGGTCTTTTCAGCTTCCCTCTGGCATAGTCGCATGCATCAAAAGCTGGATTTTGCATCGTGTTTTTGTTTCTTTAGAGGCTTATCAGTTTCTCAAATGGCTGTTGGTTATAAACTAAACTTAGTTTTTTTGGCCAGCGATAAACTTTTTTCCAGAGGCTCTAGTTAAAACCTAAAGGTTCTTTGGAAGGCCCAAATGCAGGCAATGCTTTCATACGTATGAATGTATTTTCTGCCCCGTTGTGGCGCAATTACAATTTATTGTCTTGAACGAATGAATGAATACCTTGCGTTGGAAGCCAAAATGAATACTCTACTGAGATTGGCCACAAAAACAGGAGCCGTGTCAGATCAAACGTGCAGAGTGGGTGAACTGAATTGAATTGGAAATAGTACCTTCTCCACCGGAAGGACGAGGCTCTCGTCAAGCCAGAAGACGTTATTCATCATACAAGTGCCCCTGGTCGCTCCCTGGTAGAGCCGTCGGAGCCAGAAAATGAGAAAATGCTAGATTTTGAAAGCATCAAATGGGAAATGGGTCCGCGAGGAGTGTAGTGAGATGGGTGTTATATTTTATGAAATCATATGATGGGGGATTCTTTGTGGGAGACAGAATTAAGAGGTGGTTGACAAGGATCTGGAAGAGCATTTGATCCTAGTCAGGTTGTCATGTTCAATTTGATTGTAAAGGTAGAAGATTTGACCGGTTTTACCCAATGCGGGAAGGGGGGGCTGCTGCACTGCATGATGAGAAGGAGAAACCGCAAATTGCCTGACAAAACTCTGGGAATATTCCCTTTGCTCGAGTGGGATATGAATTGTGTGTGGCTTATCTCAGTTTCAATTTTCATGGAAGACCAGTCAAGCTTGCTTATCTCAGTTTCAATGTCATGGAAGATCTGTCAAGCTTGCTTATCTCAGTTTCAATTTCATGGAGGACCAGTCAAGCATAAGGAATTGCAGAAGCGTCTTCTTCTTTGAGCAGACCAGCTTCGCTTGCTTGATGAAGATTATGAGAAAGCTTCGCCTTGGGATCCAACCAATCCTTGATCCATTGGGCAGTGCAATTCGCTCACTCTCAACTTTCGACAAAGCTCTCCTTTGGGGTTTACATCAACTCTTTATCTCAAATGCTTTTTCCGAAAAGAAGGAAAAGCGCACTTACTAGCTAGTAATCAGCAATGCTGATCTCTGATTGGGAGAAAAAGTCAAAACAAAAAAAGTTATCACCCTTTTTATTAAAATATTTATAAAATACACATTACGATTTTGGGTCATCAACAGGTACCAAGGCCGGTAAAAGGAAAGACAGAAGAAAGGAAAACAAAGAAAATTAGAAAAAAGAATCGAAATAACAGAGGAGCAAGATTAGTGGGTCTTCCACCATCGTGACTTCTCTCAGCTTCAGGCTACTCCCTCTCAGGATTGGATACTGTACGCTGCCTGTGAGACTGGGTTCCCACGTCTCTCCCGTTGATCGTGCCTCAGGTTTTGATTGGATGGATCAGAAATGATATCGATGATGACGATGCGGTGCACATACACACAGTACCACCACCATCGCCACCAGAGCAGCAGACCAGTCGTTCTACTCTTTTTTTCATCGGTGCTTCTTCCCTGATCTCTCTCTACTCCACTACTGTATCTGTTGTTGCTGTTGCTGTTCCTGCTGCTGGGTTTGGGGAATATGCCAAGCCGAAGTTGCAATGAGTGGACGAGTGTGCCAACCTAGCATCAGGCACCCATTATTCTCCTCTACCCTGTACCCGTCCCCACCGGAGAAGAGCGCGAGTAACATACTCGCTTGGTTGAATGCATTTGAGCCGAGGTGAACGGGAGCGAATCCAGCGGTCGTCAGCCTCGCACGCCATTGCGCCAAGTTCTCGTGGCGCTCCACCCGCTCCGGCCCCTCACATGCCACCACGTTGCATATCTGCCGGCCCAGGTACACCTCCGACATCACCTGGTCCTGGCTGTTCGCCGGCGACATTCCGCATCCTTCCAGAGAGTCGAACACCGTCGAATAGTAATGCAGTGCCTCAGTGAACCGGTCCAGGAACACCGGCCCGTTGTGGTGCGCTTCTTGCTCTACGATTGTCACGATCTTCGGACCCACCGCTTTGACCGATGCCAGCACCTTCTCGATCGCCCCCGGCCGCGCCAGCAGCCGGTGGAGCTCGAACACCGAATTCACCGCTACCGCCTCCACGTCCGGCCGCACGTCCAGCATATACGGCTCCAGATCCGCCAAGCTATTGGCAACGAAGCCCCGATACTCGAATTCGACGTGTATAGTCTCAGCCAGCTGAGCGAGCTTCCATCCTACCCGTTGAAGTTCGTCCGTGTTGTCCGGTTGCGGCGGTCCGATGCCCGTCAGCCGGAAAGCCGGTGGACCCCCTGGTCTCAGCGCGAGCGCCTGCATCAGTGCGGGCCACTGCATCCCCTGCTTCATGCTAAAATCAATCACATGGACCCGACTCTTCCCAGCGAACGCCTCCAAAATGGCCTGGTTCGCCGTAAAATGGGCGAATTTCAGGTAAGGGCTCGTCTCATAGAAATGCATCTGAAGCATATCCGACAAAGAAGAGCCGAGCGAATCTTGTGGAGGATATAACCGGTAAATTCGCCTGGCAAGGGCTTCCGCAAAATAGGTGGCAACCTTCCTCATAGCCCCCGCCTGAGATGCCGCCAGTACCGAGATCTGCTTCACCAAAGTCTCCGCCGCTTTCAGATTGTCCTGCTGAACCGCCTCCGCACAGGCCATCAACGCGTGGACGAGTCGGATCCCTGTTTCTTGCGAGTCCACTAGGACAACCGGGCGAGCAGGCTCGGGCATGCTCACCTGAGTTGGAGGCGTCAGCTGCGCCGGCAGTGGAGGCGGGGCTGATTTCATCCGCTTCTTGTCCCGAATCGTCGCGTCAGACTCGCCTCCACCGTAGACAATATCTCCGGGAATCGCCCTCAAATCGCAATCAGTGTCGTAGATCCGAGATTTAGGGAAATCGACAGTATTTATGGTGGAGGATTCGACGTCACCCAGCGGGAGCTGGGAAGAGGGATCGAGACCATTGGAGATGGGAACGGGAGGGAGAGGCGGAGGATTGAGCTCAGAGAGCATACTCTCCAGCCAAGACGCGAGATCGGAGGGGTTATAGTGGACGGTCTCGGAAGCGAGATGAGTAAGGAGACCGTCTTCTTGGCCGGCGCCCATGACCATCTCCAGCTGCTCGAGCTTCTGGGCGACGTCAGCCATGTCGGAGGCCCGAACCTTATAGCCGAGAGCAGCGAGCAGCTCGTCGACGCCGCCGGCATCGGGGGGAGGTTCCTCCATAAGAATCTTCTCTTTTCCGGAGACGCCCTCCATGGGAGGAGGTGGAGGGAAGTCTCCGGTGAGGCTATAGCTAGGTTCAGGATGCTCTCGCTTCATCTTGGGCAATGGTGATTTCACTTGAAGAACCCAAATGTCGCCATAGATTTTTATGCAGAGGTCCCCTGATAATAATGAAAGAGCGATAAAAAAAAGGGTGTGTGGGGAGGAAGGGAGGGAGGAAGGAAAGAGGGGAAAGGCTCGTGAAACAGGGCTCGGCCTCCAACGAATGACTAGTAGATAAGAAGGCACTAAAAAAGAAAAAAAGAAAATAGAATGAGAAATGATTCGATCCACGATCTCCAATTGGAGTAGAGAAGTAGCAGAAGAGAGGGAAGGGGGGGAGGAAATGCGAGTCGTATTTTTCTTTTCTTTTGGGTGGGAGGGTGGCCACAGGCCACAGCTGTGAGCATTTGTTGGTGAGATTCCTCCGGCGACAAATAAAAGGATCAAAGGAGGAGTCGTAATACTACCGCAACTTTTAAGCCACTCGTCGCATACACTCCCTGCAGTTAAAAGGAGGAGGATAAGGCAGAGAGAAAAAATAAAAAACGTGAGAGGAAGGCGGCACCTGCATGAGTGTACTGTTGTTGAACGTACACCCTACAGTCTTCCCTCTTCCCTCACCCTTGGCCCCGGTCCCACTTCTCTCCTTGTAATCTTTCATGCTTAGATTTTCTTTTAACTTACTTAACCGTATTCTTGAAAAAAAAGCAAATATTTACCTTTTTAACTTACCAATGATGATTCCCCCGACTTTTATGCAAAGGCTTCTTTATGAAGTGGAAACTCAACAAGTTGGATAATTTGGTTCTGTTGAACGCTCTGTCAAAATCCTCTTTACCTTATTTATCCAGCAACCTTTGACTTACAAATGATTAGTCGAACCTCGAACGTACTAAGAGGCATTGCCATTTGAGTAAAACTCCGTTTAGGCAGTGGTGGGTCCATCCCATCTACAAAGGGTGCTTCAACGGAGTACTCAAGAGTGAACTCGCCCCTGTATAAACTATAGATAATGCGGAAGAAGCAACCATTCCAAGGGGCCAAAAGGATTTCTTTTAGAATTAACTAATTGCCAGGAAGGAAACTGCCGTAACTGAGGGAGATCTCGCCAGAATGGACCAAGTCTTTGACTCCGTTAGACGGTAACTAGGTGTGGCTTCAAACCAACCCGGCTCGCGAGCGCATTGAGTTCGGCTTGGTTCGATTTGTTATCTATCGAACTCAAACTTTGAAATCGGTTGGTTTACTTTAATGAGTAGAGCTCGATCGAAGCCAGGTTCGACTCGTCAGCTCACGAGCCGGTTCGAGGTGAGTCAGGATCGGTATCGGGTCGGGATTGGGGGAGCGGGAGCGAGAGCGAGAGTGGGGGGGAAAAAAATTTCCTCCGCTCGTCACCGCCAAGCCCCTCCCGTTGGCTGTTGTCGCAGCCTCTACCACGGTTGACAATTGCTTGTCGACCGCCTCTATGGTCGTCCGTTGGATTTCTTCCTCTGATTTTTTCCCCTCGTCACCGCCGAGCCCCTGCCGTTGGTTGTTGTCACCGCCTCTACCGCCGTCAACAGCTGCTCGTCGGTCGCCTCTGTGGTCGTCTGTTCGATTTCTTCCTCCGATTTCTTCCCCTCCTCATCGTCGCCTCTGTTTCCGTCGTCATCGCTTCCGTCACCGCCGCTTTCTTTGCCGCCGTCGCAACCATCATCCCCGACGACATGTCCTCCCCGGCGTCGTAACCCCCTTCCCTCCGCGTCGTCTCGGCGAAAAACATGAACCAGTAAGTTCAGGGGAGAAATAATATCCCCCTCCCTCGCGCGAAGATGATTTCGCACGTGCGAGATCATAAAGTAAAAAAAAAATCCTTAAACTCTCCTTCCTCATAGCTCTTGAAAAAATTAAAAATATATTTTATAGAAATAAGTTTCTATGATGTCTCATGTTTTTTAAAATATTTTTCTAATTAAAAATTCTTATTAAAAATCATATAATTTTCTAAGTAAGATTTTCCTACCAAAATGGGGTAAAAAATTGTATAGAAAATTTTTAAATAACTATATAACAGTTGACGATGTAATACTTTTAGCATGAAATAATTTTTATTGCAATTTTGTGTTTGACATTTTATTTGATTAAAAATTTATCGATAAGTATAATAATATATTTGATTGATTGTTAATTTTTATTTATATCCCTAGAAGAGGCAATAAAAGGTCCATTTAACTTTCCTAAGAAAATTTTAAAATATTTCTTGTAATTTTCTAATAAGTCACTAATAATAATAGGATTTTATTTAAAGGTTTTTTGGGAATATGTATCATAGGAAAATATTTGTAATTTTTTCTAGAATATAAATTTTCATCTAGGGGCACTAAGGAGGCTATAGTAAATTTATAGCCAGATTCAAAAATTACAAAACAAGTTAGACAACGATTGGAGTAAAAAATATTAATATTGGTGCATTTTAATCTATTATTGAAATTCAATTATGAACCTCCCCTATCATTATTTTTTAAAAATATATGCATAATTTTATATATAATTTATTCGAAGCGACCCCTAAATGCGAGATCATAAACAAGGAAAAAAAACTATTTGTTCCTTCCTCATGACTCTTGAAGAAATTGAAAAGATATTTTAGTAGAAATATGTTTCGAGAGACTATTAGTGGTTTTTTCAATAAATGTTAAAAAAACATTTTTAATAGAAATATAGGGACAATTAGTGCCTCATGTTTTTTTGAAAATATTTTTCTAATTATAAATTCTTGTTAAAAAATCATATAATTTTCTAAGTAAGATTTTCTTGCCAAGATGGGCTAGAAAATCGTATAGAAAAATTTTGAATAAATATTTGACAATTGATGATATAATCTTTTAGCATGAGGCAATTTTCATAGCAATTTTGTGTTTGACATTTTATTTTATTAAAAATTTATCGATAAGTATAATAATATATTAGATTAATTATTAATTATTATTTATTTCCTTATAAAAGATAATAAGAGGTCCATCTAACTTTCCTAAAAAAAATTAAAATATTTCTTGTAATTTTCTAGTTAGTCTCTAATAGTAATATGAGTTTTTTTAAATGATTTAAAGTTTTGATTTGGGTGATTGTAAATTGATAGTGATATTTCATTTAATTTTGTTATATTTGATTATTGTATGGAATTTATTCATAATATTATACATTGTATGGAGTGTATAAATAATTTAATGGAGTGTTTATAGAATATATAAATAATTTTATGGAGTGTTTATGCAGGTATTGTGTATATAGATTATGCCCAATTTTAAGTAGAGGTCATGCCGAATTTTATATAAGTATTATATACATAGATTATGCTCAATTTTAAGTAGAGGTCATACCCAATCTTATATATGTATTATATATATAGGTTATGCCTAATTTTATATAGAGGTCATACCCAATTTTATGTAAAATATATGTATAATTTTATATATAATTTATTTTATATATATATTTTGAAAAGTTTTAAATATATGTTGAAGTTCGATCTTGGCTCGAAACTTGGTTAAAATTTTTAGACTCAGAGTTCGATAATAATTTTAGGCTCGAGATGACGTTCAGCTTGAAACTGGACTCAAGCACAGACAGGTTTAGGCTCCACTCGGCTTGATGCCGCACGTTAGCCGTAACGGAGGAGCCTAGTTAATAATCGCGATCCGAAGGTAGTAAAGACGACAGAGGCAGAAGGGTTAGGAGCCTAGTTAATAATCGCGATCCGAAGGTAGTAAAGACGACAGAGGCAGAAGGGTTAGGGTTTGCTTTAAATTAAAAGGTGTCGACGTCGCCAGAGGGTTAGGGCGTAACGGACGAGAAGAGATGGGGAGGGGCCGAGTTAATAATGGAGTCGCGATCTGAAGGTGACGTGAGCATCTGGTGCCTTTCCAACGTGAAGCACTGACACTCTTGGGCTACGGACATGTGATATGGAAACGTGGGCAGATTCCGTCGGTCATAGAAGGGTCCACTCCGGCTAGAGGCCGTTGTAAAGCGGGCCTTCCGTTTTTAATGAGTCGCCGGAGAGCCTGGGTTCGGGTCATTTCCCCTGGATCATCTCCGTTGGCGGCTACCGCTGACCTTGTCAGTTTTTCCCTCTCGCCTCTTTTTTCTTCTTCATGCTTAATGAATTTTTTAGTTGTAAATGATAAAGAAATAATGCGTCTGTTTTTGTGCTTTTTAATGAAAATATAAGATAACCGTCTAAAGAAAGCCAGGCCTGCAATTGCAGGTTGACTACCTTCTCTCGCGACAAAGGCGTAAAATGTGCCGGCCCTTCTTCCTTTTCTTTCCCTTTCCTCGCTATTCTAAACGTTTTTTTGCACCCTTCTCTTCTCCCAATCTCGTTTTAGTGTTTTACAATTAAAAGTAAAATTTTGATTTTTACTTTTTTACTTTTTCACTTTTTCTTTGAAACAGATACGACAGTGACCATGCATGGACTGCGCGCCTCCCAAACCAGTAGTCCCTCTCTTGTTGAGCAGTTAAAAAAAAACGCAGTTACCATCAGTGATCCACTCCCGGCCTGAAAACGACCCACAGTGCACGAAGTTAGGTCTGATAATGGCTGGGACCCAGAGTGACTCGATGCCCTTTTGGACTCTTTGTTGCTCCAAAGCTAAAAGAAAAAGGCCTCAATGAAAGAAGACTTGCAAACCCACGATCCGACTCAGTCGACATTTAATTAATCCGATCGAGCTATCATTTCTTATCTTTCATGTTTTGGTCGGATTGACGATGCTTTGGTGCAACCGCTAACGATGACCCAAGTGACAAGTCGCCATCAAATAAGACTAGTTATCTATCCCATTAAGCTTAAGCCTTCCCCGGACCCATTTACAACTGATACGTCTGTTTCGCGGCCAAATCAGTCATGGTCTCCCCAAAAGCAGTTGCCGGATGCGGGTCCCGTACAGCATGTTGTGGCCCAGTGAATGACCCTCCGAGATTGCCATTCGTCCAACCGAGGCTTTTCTTTCCTTTCTTACTCGGGGAGATCGGGCCAGAATGAGATGAAAACGCACCAAAACGCTGATTCAGCTAAAATGACTCCAGAAAGCGAGAGGTTTGGAATCTCCAGAGAGAATAAACGTTAAACTAATCAATGGAGTCCATGGACGATCCACGTATATGCGTAAGTTTTTTGTGCCTATGCTCAGTATTTTAACTGGAATTCATGCATTGAAAATTAGGGATCCTTTCTTCTCAGGCCCCCCTTAAAATATTCACGACGGCAACAACTTGAATAAAAAGTTAACCGCAAATTGCAATTTGCACAGCTACAAAAACTGTTTTTCTAACTTCTCCCCGGACCCGAAAGGGAATCTGCCAACGCAAAATAATACACTTTTTCTAGGAAATGGTACCCTAGATTTCAGGGAAGCCCCAACACTGCAACCCTTCTCAATCGGACAGATCAACTGGGCGGAGGAGGGCTTGACGGATCTGATTACACAAATTCTAGCTTTCAACGCGATGTGAGGAGATCTTCCTGAGGGAACTGGCACTGTTTGATGTAAGCTTAACGATATTACACCTGGACCATTGACATTTATCTTTTTTTGTCACTCATAACTTGATTTCATTCGCTTTCATTACCATTACGCCATAATTTGTTCATGACTTCCTATAGAACAGGATGTACGACTGATGACATCTAAGATTTAACAACGGTAGTCGGTAAAGGCATTATATTAACATTGATTGAGTTTAATAGGATTTAAGAAGAGAGGCACGATGCCAACATTATCTGCATCTTTAAAAATTTACTGCTCTTCTTCTTTTTGGAGATGACAAGGCGCTGCCACCCTCCACACCAACATACAGAGCTCCGTGCACTTGTTGGGGTCGCCTTCCCTGCCTCAAATAATAGTAGAGAAAGGAGCTCCTGCTACCTCACGTACTAATCATAGAGAAGACACTCGTGCAACTCGATCTCTCAGTTAACCTTAAGGGGTTAGTTGGGTCAATTAGGGAACAATCAAAACCCTTTACTCGATACATTTTTTACTGGTTCCTAGTTCTTTATACTATCAGACTCAAAGGAGGGTCTAAGTTTGGCTGAAGTCAAGTCAATTGGTTGGTCTGGTATGAATCCATTAACATTGGTTTGAACTGATTTCTACATTAAATATTATTAGATCCAAGCGATGGTAGTTTTATTTTTAGTCGGTTTTTAATTTTATCAATTTATTTATTTATTTTAGTAGTAACAATTTGAGAAACAACAAATAAAATGCAATAATCAAACAATCGAAGAGAGAGAGAGAGAGAGAATGAAGAGAAAAAAAACGAGGGGACGAAAGATATGCATTTAATAGCCCGAGGATTCAACTTGTTTGTGTGGGGAGATGTGTCACGAACAAACCAAGTGCACCCAAAAACCTTCGAGGGAAGAAAAAACACATTATCACGAGAGAACAACATAGAATATGTTGACTTGTTATGAAGAACTGAGGAGGGTATCTGATTAATAAGGAAACATGCAGTGAGAACCACATGTGGCCATGGCACATTCATACATTATAGTAGGGCCCTAAGAACTTCAAGAAATTGTCTGTTTTTCCTTTCAACTAATCCATTCTATCATGGAGTGTAAACATATAAAGTTTGATGAATGATTTCATGTTCACTACAAAAATTTTAAAACTCACTAGATATATATTATTTGGCATTATCAAACTAAAGAATTTTCAATTTTGAACCAAACTGAGTAGAAATCATAGCATGAAAGGATTTAAATATAAGTAAAATTTCATATTTTTCTTTCATAAAAATAACCATGTGACCCTAGTATAGTTATCAATAAATATAATAAATCATTTGGATTGAGTAATATTTGAAACATTTAGTGTTCCCCTAACATTAGTATGAACTGAAGAAAGTAGGAGTAATACCTTTAACATCAAACCGAGGAGAATAAATACTTTTATGGTGTTTACTCAAGTGACACACTTCATATTTTAATAAAAAAAGACTTACAAGATGGAAACAATGACTAGATAGACTGAAGTGGGATGTCCCAGTCTATTGTGACATTGGAGGGTCTTGTGAGCTCGTTGTGGTTGTAACGGCTGGTGTCTCCAAAAGAGTTCCATGTACCTGAAGATCCCATCCCTTGTACCTTGGTTTGAGATTCATCTGCTATACACACAAAATTTTCTTTCAGGCAAGAAGATAAAGAGTTCAAAAGGCTAACATTACCAGTGAGATGCTCAAAGGCCCTTCAACTGTGATTTTTTCTTCTAGAAGACACTAAATTGCTACTACTATGTTCTTTTTAACTCATGGCCAAGGTAATGACAAAAGAACCAGATTGAAAGTCGAGTTTTAACTTCATAAAAACACTCTCTTTTAGAAAAACCTAATCAAGATTGATGCAACATATAAATAATCACCTTATTATCACTTTATTTTACGAAGACAACTAAATAGGCAATCTTGAATCATAATGAAGCTTACATTCATGGACGAATGTATTGAGTCAAAATCGATGAACCACCATGGAAGGATGTTCTCTACTAAGATATTACACGTATCTACCAAATAACTTAGCCTTCAAGACTGAAAGATAAGAGAGGGATATAACGAATCACCTATCTATCTCAATGGACTTCAACATCACTACAAACTTGATGCATGCAATCTTCTATGTAACACAAGTAGAACATAACTCTGAATCTTGAGATGTCTGCTCTGATACCGTGTTAAATTTTAGGATTTCATGAAGTGGATTTATGAAGACTTGAGTTGGAAGAAGATGGAAGGAAGAGAGAAGAAGGAGGTGTAAAGGAGAGAGAAGTAGCTCAAAGTGGAGAAGAAGGAGAAAGAGGGGACACTAGTCTAGGGTTTCCATGTGATCCCTTAAACCTCTCTCTTAATTGTTTTATAATAGCTTGAACTCACAGATATATTGTTATGGTCCCAGATCCACAATGCGATTCATAGGGAAGAACAAGGAGGACAAGCTAATCAAGCTCGAAGGGGAGCTTGAAACCCTGGGTTCATTGAGGAGAACTCCGATCCTTGAGTTCGTTTTCAAAGAACGCCGATCCTAGGGTTCATTGAGGAGAACACCGATCCTATGTTTTTTATGAAATTAAACTTATCCATTTCATTCCATGTCATCCTTTAAATAGGGTTCATGTCCACAAGGCTCAAGAGAAAATTAAAATTTTGCCCCTCCATGGCATTTAACTTGAAAGTAAACTAAATGACTACATAACTAACTCAGTCAGAGTAATTGACTCAGTCGTGATGTCTCTGCCTGACTCGGCCCACTATTGGGTTAATAACATTACACCCTCCTGGAGAACGAGTTTGTCCGCAAGCTTGAAGGTAGGGTATGCTTGCCGAAACTGATCCTCATCATCCCAAATAGCACTCACTCTAACTGGGTCAGCCCACTAGATGACACAATCGGTGGAAGCATGCCAATGTAGGTTCTCTCCGTTAGCCATAGGATCCACTTGAAATTTTTTATTTTTTGGTGAAATAGGTTTCCACTCTCAGTATTGTTTATCCCATACTAGAGACCAGCAACATAATCCTCATAGGCATCTTCATTCAAGTAAGCCATCAACAACTGCGCAAAAATTTCAGTGAGATCCTCTGCTTCTGAAAAACAGTGGGAATGCGGGTAGGTAGCCTGCAATAGTTTCCCTTGATGTAATGCACTAAAATTTGAGCAAGCTGTGAATAAACCCACGATAGTAAATTGATGAAGGTGGGTGTGAGATGTTCATCACAGTTTTGTAGGCAGCAGTAAAACCTTGAAGAGCAAACAACTCTAAAATTTGCAAGTGCTCATCAAACCTAGAAAGTGCCCCAGGGGTAATCATCTCCTTTAGTGAAGCATGTGGAGAAATCTTGACACAAGTGGCATAAGCTAGACTTTTCTCCTCCCTCCATCAGTAATGGGATTATGTTAAACTGCCTCCTAACTTCTTCCACATTGTTAAGGCTACACTTCCCACACTTCGCATGGTCATGGTAGAGAATCAGTAGGGTAGCATAGCTCCAACACTTAGTCCAATAATGACAGAGAACCATTGTCCAACTGCATCAAGAGCATCTGTTCTTTCCCTAATTTTTGAACGCATTCCTGCCATCTCGGCAATACCACTTGCATTATCAATAAGTTCATAGACATCCAGCGCAAGCTCTATTACCATTGTGCTAAGCATTTCTTGATTCTTCGCATGTGGGCCCAACATTCTTCCATGAGGCGGTTGTTGCAGTGCATGACTCTGTAGGGTTCCCCCACTTCCCATGTAGGGTTTAGAGAGCTTGCCATATTTGATTATTTCAGTCTGATTCTGGATCAAGAGTGTTACACACCTAGCCAATACTACCCAAAAGACCGGCCAGATAGAAGCAGAAGACATAGGTACTTAACCCAGGACCGATAACTGCCTAGGAGAACCAGGCTAGGGCCATGGGCCAGCCCATACCAGCCCATAATACCATACCCCCGTTGGAAGAGCCGACGTTCACGACCCATGGACCACCCGTATACAACAACCACAATCGCCCAAGTTTTTGTTGACAACATTGTCCGTCTGCATGGCATTCCTGAGTCAATAGTCAGTGATCGGGATGTGATCTTTACCAGTGACTTCTGGAAGGAACTCTTTAGGCTTTGTGGCACGAAACTCAAATATTCGTCGGTCTACCACCCTCAAATAGATGGTCAGACGGAAGTAGTGAACCAAACCATCGAGATGTACTTGTGGTGCCTTATGGGGGGCAACCCCAAGAAATGGGTTCACTGCATTAGTTGGGCCGAGTATTGCTACAACACATCATTTCATACAGCCTTACAGGAGACCCCCTTCAAAATTCTCTATGGCCGGGACCCCCCCTCTGCTCTTATATACCACAGGGTCCACTCGTGTGGACGCAGTTGATCACACCTTACAAAATAGGGATCAGTTGTTAGCAAATGCCCTCGCCCGGCTCCGGCAAGCTTAGGCCCGCATGAAGCTTCAGTATGATCAGTACCACTGGGATGTGCAGTACCACCCCGACGACTTTGTTTGGCTCCACCTCCAGCCATATCGCCAACACTACCTTGTCGGGATGCGCCACAAGTTATCCTCCAAGTACTTTGGGCCCTACAGAATTCTGTAGCGAATGGGACAAGTTGCCTATCAGCTCCAATTGCCCTCGGAGTCTCAACTCCATGATGTTTTCCATGTTTCCGTGCTCAAGCCTCTCAAGGGACCAGCACCTCAGTCCATCCCTGCTTTACCATCGATTGAAGACGGTAAGGTCTCTCTCACTCCGGTCAAAATTCTCCAGACCAGGTAGCTCAAGGACAGCCCCCAGATTTTGGTTCAGTGGTCACATACTGATCTGACCGAGGCCACTTGGGAAGACTTACATGTGTTTCAGAAAGTATACCATTCATTTGAGATTGAGGACAAATTCTCTTTCAAAGGGGGGAGTGATGTTATAGACTCGATAGCCGAACGAGTCATTCAAAGGCGTCGCAATTGAAGGCAAATCACGTGTGTTTTGTGTTCTTGAACGTGCAAGCCATAATGGCCCTTTTGGTAAATCTGTTTTGCAGCAACTACATAATATTTATGTTGTATGCTTCAGCTCTTTGAGCGTGTAAGCCTTAATGGCATCATTGTAAATATTGAGCCAAAGGGGCAGAATGAAATGAAGAAAGGAAATGAAATTGAAATCAGAAAACAGGACAGGTTCTCCTCCAATGAACCAGGTTATGGTCTCCCTCAGAGTTATCCTCCATCTCCTCCCCTCTATCCCGAGCACTTCCCTTTTTTCATTTTCCTCACTTACTTCACCCAGAATTCGAATCATAGGAAGACATAGGTACTTAACCCAAGACCGATAAATGCCCAGGTGAACCAGGTTAGGGGCATGGGCCAGCCCATGCCAGCCCATAACACCATACCCCTGTTGGAAGAGCCGATGTCCATGGTGGCCCTGCGTCAACCCTTCCCTGTGCAACTCCCAAAACAGGACCCTTGCACTAGGGACATAGCGCAGAGTGCTTCCGCCGGGATTCGAACTCGCAACGTAGGTCTAGCTTTGATTCCAAATGTTACGCACCTAACCAATACTACCCAAAAGATCGGCCTGATAGGAGCAGAAAACATAGGTACTTAACCCAGGACCGATAACTGCCCAGGTGAACCAGGGTAGGGCCATGGGCCAGCCCATACCAGCCCATAACAAAGAGCTTCAGCCGCTCAATTGGTGCAAATGCTATTTTTGAGACATCAGCAGAAACATCTAACTTGTCTGGCTTTTGCTCACCATTCTCATTAATTATGTTATTGGATATGATAGTATGACAAGGAACAGGACTCCGTCTTGTGACCTCACTAAATAATTGAGTTGCCTCAATTAATCTTCCGCACTTTGCTTACATGGCAATTAGACATCTTCCAACAAAGACAACATATATCAAGCCAAGAGATTCTTGTTTTGTAGAATTTGCAGTTAATGTCCACTTTCTTGAGTGTTCAACCTTACTAAGTTTGTGTAGTGTTCTCATGACATGCACTTGAAAATCTACACAGCAGCTCAGAATTGGGTGATCAAAAGGATTCAACATCTTAGTTGCTCTGTCGTAATGAGAAGTGGATATTTTTGCCCCCTCCTCATCAGGCACATTCCCATTAGAGCAAACACAAACTAATAACATGTTTAATGCAAATTTACTCAATGAAACTGAGTCAAAATTAGAAAAGACATCAACAAGACCTAACTTAATATCATAGTCACCGTCTGTTCTGGCAAGATTAACAAAGTTTGAACCAATTCTCATCTCTAAGATATGCTTAGGCATAGTTGCTGCTAAAATCATGCTCTGTCGGTCGGATAGAATTTTTTTAAAATGAATTTCCACCTCCTCTTTGAACCCAACAATAGGCATTTGGTCAGTCTACCATCATTCTTCCAATGTCTCATCTCATTGCTTTGCAGCAACTATTGCTGCTGCATTTGGACCCCCGGCAGTAAGGCCAGCCTTTTTGAGACCATTAAATGGCATTGCTGCAGTAAGTAGAAGTCTTCCCCATTTTTTTGAGTTCAAAATTTTAGTAGTACTTGCCATATCAATGGGCATGATGTCCACCCAGTACCCCACACTTGTCTGAATCCGGCGGAGCATTTCCACATCTATCTTGTAGGTTACATCAAACCCAACTTTGAGTGGATCTCTACAAAACCCCTATGTTGCAAACCCAGCAGGTTCCTCTCTGGATTCACTCTTGTCCTTGTCATAATTTTCAAAAGCCGTATACAAGTGGTGTTCTTTTTCCACTCTATTCAGAGGCATCGTTGCTGTTATAAAATCAATATAATCAATATACTGTTGCCCTCCACCTCAGCTGCTTCCCTTAGTTGCCTAACTTTAGATTCTGAATAGGCATCATACCTCTTTGTGCCTCCTGCATTTATTTCATCAATAACTACAATAGACGGAGGAAAATCATCAGCCACCCTGAAAGGCTCCCTACCCCATTTTGGGGCATCACCTAGATGGTTCTGAATCAACTCAATACCAACAACACGCATGACAGTGGCAAATGTTGAATTGGCCACGGTCTTTGCAAGTAACGTTTTGGCTCTCCATAGAGTATCACACTCTTCGAAGGCTTGGGTTTAATGTCTGCTGTTTGCATCTTAAGGGTAGCCTTCTCAGGTGCAACATTTTGCTCATGCTACTCACTCGCAACCGAAGCTGCACAGACTTCCTCAATGGAGGAGTAGTGATTTATGTGAGGACATAAATAAAAAAAAAGATGATGAATGGCACACTCCATATCTAGAGGTATCCCCCAGGATAGCTATCGCCACCCTTTCCAACGTGATCACCACCATCACTACCAGGCGGGGCACCATAATCACCTCCGCCACTACCCCCATACTCATGACATAAACAATGAGGATTTGGAGACTTTGAGGAAATTAGAGAGAATGAGTTGGGCCGTGTTGAAAAGAGATGAAGAAACTACCGAAAATAAAATTTGCTGCAGTTGACCGGTATCCCAAAACAGAGGGTGCCTTTCCTCAATTTTTACAGTAGGATAGACTCAATTGGCATTGATGTCGCTGAGTTGAGGTATGTCTCTGTTGAGTGAGAAGTGGAGGTGATGAAAACTTTCCTCCCCGCACTATTGTCACTGAAATTCATGCTCTTAGGAAGCTTTTCCCAATGGCGAAGAAGGCATCTGACCGAACGAAAACCGAAAACCCAAATCGGGATGTTCCGAAGAGATTTGACGTCGAACGACGCTAGGTTTTGGCTCGAGATTTCCACGCTTGGAGGGTTTAGGTCGACCCTCTGTTGGATGGCTGTTCCCGACGGCGAATGAGGGGTCTCAAAAATTTCCGAGACAGGTCTGCGCTAGACGTCCACTCTTGGAGGAGTTAGGTTGACCCTCTTTGGAATGGAAGAAATTATTTGCTGAGACCGAGGCTGCACTGTCTTCTTCCAGAACCACGATTTTCCCCTTTGAATCCTTATCTAGATGTGTCCCTAATTTGGCCCCTTTCTCAGACCTTTCTGTCGTATACCATTACATATTGCCGAAATTCTTTCTTTACACCTGCTGCGAACTTATCACGTATTGCCAAAATTCTTTATGTGCGCTGTTCCTCTGCGACGACTTTCCACTCCCGAATTGCTTGATGGAATACTGCATATATTTCATCAACGCTCCACGAATCGCTCATTGTTTCTACTCTAATACCAATTTATTATGGTCCCATATAAATAATGCGATTCGTAGGGAAGAACAAGGAGGAGAAGCGAATCAAGCTCGAAGGAGAGCTTGAAACCCTGGGTTCATTGAGGAGAACACCGATCCTTTGGTTCGTTTTCGGAGAACGCTGATCCTTGGGTTCGTTTTCGGAGAACGCCGATCCTATGTTTTTTTTGAAATTAGACTTATCCATTTCATTCCATGTCGTCCTTTAAATAAGGATCATGTCCACAAGGTTCAAGAGAAAATTATAATTTTGCCTCTCCATGGTATTTAACTTGAAAATAAACTAAAAGACTACATAACTGACTCGGTCAGAGTAATTGACTCAGTCGTGGTGTCTCTGCCTGACTCGGTCCACTATTGGGTTCATAACATATATAATATCCATTGACTTAAAGGCTGGAATAAGAACTAAAATATAACACAAATTACATGTATGCCATCCTTGTTCTTATCTTCTAACATTTCACTACACAAAAAACACCAAAGAGATCCTAAATCCTTAGTTTGAAAGTTATTTTTTGTAGATGATTTTTTACTTCAATAATTGATTTTGTATCACTTCTTGAGATGATAGTATCATCTACATACACTATCAACATCACACAATATCTCAATCTTTTCAAAATAAACACCGACTGATAAAAAATACTTCTCACAGAACCAAATAGTGACATCATTTCTCAAATAGAGCCCAAATACTTTGTCAAAGCTGAAAAAGATGACTTTTGGATTATGGCAATGCTAGAAGAACTAAATCTTTTTTAAAGAAACAAGTTTGGATTCTTGTACCTATACCCAAAAATCAATAAGTCATTGGAACAAAATGGGTCTTCAGGAATAAAACGAATGAAGAAAATCAAGTAGGGAGAAGAAAAGCTAGGTTAATTGCCGAAGGATATAATCAAGAAGAGGTTATTGATTTTGAAGAAACCTATGCACCCGTGGCAAGACTAGCGGCAATTCAAATCCTCCTAGCCTATGCTTGTCATGAAATTCAAGTTGTACCAAATGGATATAAAGAGTGGACTTTTAATTGGATACATACAAGAAGGAGAATATGTTGAACAACCCAAAGGATATAAGGATGTGAGTACGCTTGACAATGTATACAAATTTCATAAAGCATTATATGGGTTTAAGCAAGCTCCAAGAGTATGGTATGAAAGGTTAAGCGAATTCTTTTGAAAAAATGGCTATAAGAGAGGAAGCTTAGATGAGACTCTATTTACTAAGAACCATGATCAAGAATTGATTATCGTTCAAATTTATGTGGATGATATCATTTTTGGTTCTACAAATCCCTCTCATTGTGAAGAATTTAATAGTGTAATGAAGAATGAGTTTGAAATGAGTTTAATGGGTGAACTCACATTCTTCCTTGGACTTCAAGTAACTCAAACTGAAAATGACACATTCATAAATTAGTCCAAGTACACTAAGGGATTGCTTAAGAGATTCAAAATTTAAAATCTTAAGTCAATTAGCACATCCATGAGTTTGTCCTTGAAACTTGACTCGGACAACTTCGGTAGGGCCATAGATAAAAAAATTATGTAAAAGCATGATAAGATCCCTACTTTAACTTTCACACAGTAGACCAGATATATTGTTCTTGGTATGCCTATGTGCTAGCTATTAATCTGATCCTAGAGAATCTCATGTAGTGGAGTAATTTTTTTTTTCCGTTATCTACTTGGGACACCCAATTTAGGTCTTTGGTACTCAAATTCTTTAGCCATTGATCTAGTCGGTTACTCAGATGATGATTTTTCCAAATGAAAAATTGACTGAAAGAGTACAAGTTGTTGCCAATTACTTAGAAATATGTTTTTCTTTTAGTTTTCCAAGAAATAACACTGAATTGCACTATCCACTACCGATGCTAAATACATAGCATGTGGAAGTTGTTATGCTCAACTTCTTTGGATGAAAAAACAACTAAATGATTATGATTTAGAGCAAAGATAAACCCAGTTAATTGTGACAACATGAGTGTCATAATTCTAAGCAAAAACCCGGTTCATCACTCTCGGTCAAAACACAAAGAAATTAGACATAATTTTATCAAAGAGTTGGTACAAACCAAGGTTATTAAAATTGAGTTTGTCCCCACTAAAAATCAATTAGCAAATATTTTTACAAAGCCATTAGGACAGGACCATTTCTCTAAGCTTCAAGGAGAGCTAGGCATGAGAAACCCACCTTGATTCACTTCAGCTGAAATCATCAAGCTTAATGTACACATCCTATGGTTAGAGTGCCAAAAGAGTGAAATGGAAATCAAAATATTACATTTCACTTTTCTATCGTCATTGATTGACCAATGACTTTTAGTTGATCGGTCAACTTAAGAAATTGATCAATCAATTGAAATATAATGATCAATCATTTTGGCGCAAACAGAGAAGGTTAAGAGCCACATTCAAATTTTTAACCCGTCTCTTCATCCCAAATAATTTCAAAACCTAATCCAACGATTTTCTAGAGCTCTACTGACACAAAATCTCCATTCCTATTTTGTTTTTGAGAGATTTCACTTCAAATTTGAGGCTAAAACCCTCATTTCATCCCTTTTTCTCTCACAAACCAAATAGATCTACAATGGTTAGGACGAAAGTCATTGCAAAGAAGACTCCAAGGAGGGAGAAAGATACGTATGAGGAAATACCAAAGTGGAAGGAACACTTCCTCTCACGAACTCAAAGAGATAAGTATCTCCAACACTTTGCCTCTAAGAGTATAATAGAGCCAAGTAAGATTGATCTCTCCTGTTGCCAACGCGAGATTGTTGACATTGATGAAATATTTCAATATTGCAAAGGCATATTGGAAATTGAGGAAGAGGTTTAACCTCTCTAAGCGAAGGTCTTCTACACCAATTTGGAGGTAGAAGAATTTTCATCATGCAACCTCCGGTTCACGAGCTATGTAAAGAACACACATATATCTATTAAGTCCATTGAGCTCAGTGTTCATCTTGGGACAAAGTCTATGGGATTAACAAGTTTCACAAAGGAGAGTTGGCCCATGAATCTTCATCAAGACTGCCCTCAAAATATCCAAGATGCCATCCAAGTATTGCCTGGGAAAAAGTGTGGAAGCGCCTATGAGGTTAAGACAAAAGAGTTAAGTATGGAGCATCAGGTCTTTATGGAGATCGTGGCACATTTTCTCAATCTACAGAAAGGCACAATCTAACGCCTCACTACAACCCATATATTCTGGCTTTGGGCCATTATCGAGAGGATTCCACTCAATCTGCAGAAAGGCACAATCTAATGCCTCCCTATAGCCCATATATTCTGGCATTGGGCCATTATCGAGAGGATTCCACTCAACTATAGATATTTTATGACATGTTGTATATTGGATATAGCTACTAGTACTCGAGCTAACAGCCTCCCATTTTCCAGAGAGATCACCACTATCCTCTGTGTATTTGGAGTGGATCTATCAGATGAGGTATCAATGGACATGACAAGGAAGATGTCCATTAGAGAAATCAAGGTTGGAAAATTTCTTTTTTCAAAGTGGTGTGGACAATGGATACAAAAGGATAAAATATCTAAGGGGATAGCTCCGCAACCACCACTTCTGGAGATGAGATCAGTCCAGAGCCTCCTGCGGAACAATATGAATTCGTGAAGAGGAGAAAAACAAAAGAAGGTACCTCATCATCATTTGATTGGATCTCCACTCTTGAAGAAGCCGTTGATGATGTTCGAGATACTCAAGAGAAATCGTGTCCAACATCGATGATGTGAAGGCAAGGTAACAGAGGATCCAATAGCTACTCGACACTATTATCAGCCGACTTACGCCTTCAGCCTAGTTGACCATATGATCCACCTATTGTTGCCTCCTAGTGTACATGATTTTTACATAAGTTTTTTATTTTATACTAGTCCACATTGTGTAATTACTGAACATTTTTTATATGGTCTTTGAGCCACTTTTTGTTGTATACTATGTGTTTAAATTCATTATCTTTTAGAGTATGGCAAAAACGGGGAGAAGAAAAACATAGGGAACTTCAATGAAAATGATCTAGGCTCTCATACCATTGCCCTTAAAGGATTAAAACAAACTATGAACAAATTAAAGGGGAGCGTATGATATAATTGCACATTTTCTTCACTCCTACCTAGGGGGAGATTGTTGATCGTAGGTTGACTCCCATAATGATTTTGATGATAGCAAAACTTAATTGAGCTAATAACTTGCAAATCTAGTAGTTCAGATACTTAACCTTTGAAGAGCATCTCAAGGTTTAAAGCTTCAAAGCCAAAAGGAAGACCTCAAGAAAAATTGAAGAATATCTCATGAAGAAGCACCTCTAAGGAAGAAGACAACGAGAACACTCAAGTTCAAGTTTAAACTCAGTCAATATTTGTAGGAGAGTATTCTAACTTCTATTCCGTAAGTACTTGTGAGATCAGAACTTTATGATATAATTTGCATATAAATATGTTTCGAATCATAATACATATAAGTTAGAAACATGTTAAAGCACTTAGAAAGAAATTCCCATGCTTTATATACATTTTTATGTGGCATTGGAATGATTGATCAGTCACTGACTGTGATCGACCATCTAGAACTGTGCAGGCTAGAAATATAAACCATAATCGATCAACCATAGTTAATTGATTGATCATCCATGACATCGCCATTTCATGCTATAACACATGATCGATCATCCCTTAGAGATTGATCGTTCATAGTTGTCCAGGCAAACTAAATTAAGATGGAACGATCGATCATCACTCAAGATTGTTCGATCAGTCAAAACCTTGCCAATAAGGAACTTGAAGCATGACTGATCATACTTGTTATGCACAACCAGAGGGAATTTCAATTGATCAATCAACCATTTGCAATGATCAACCAACATAATTTTTTTGACCAATAGTAACATATTGATCTATTATTCCATCAATCAATAAGTCAATGTCTGACAAAAAAATAGCCATTATGATCGATTGATTGATTAGTCACATACTAGTGATATATCAATCAATGGTCTAATTCTTACCAATAGGCAAATAATGGTTAGTTTGAGTTGGGGAAGCTATGAATACCCTACCAAACCATTAGTAAAGGAGTGAATAAGCATTAATTGGCAGATTCACAAGCCACAAAGCTTTACCTTGTAAATTCCGACCAAAAGTATTTTAGAGTGAAAGAGAGAGAGAGCCATATCTTTGAAAATCTTCTATCGCCTTCATGCATCATAGTAAAAACTCCTTGATCATTCCATAGTGTGCTACAAAGGATGAGGCACCTTGAATCTCTAAAGGAGAAGCATCACTCCAAGTAAGGGTGTAAAAGTTTCCCTTTTTGTGCATTTGTGAAAGGTTCATGTTACAAGGTGGGACCCACCACGACCACATGAGCTGGCATGATGAGTCACCACATGAGGTGGCATGATGATTCCTCATACGAGGAGGAATCCTTATCACATGAGTTGGAAGATTTGGCAATCTTCCTTGATTAATGTAATTGATTAATCTTCCTTTGATATATGTAGATTTGGATAATAATGATTGATGTAATTAGGGATATTAGGGATCTTAACTTATCTTTGAAGTTTTCAAAAATATGTAATGGAAATAGTATAAATAAGGGTCTTGGTTGAAAAGTTCAATCAAACTCTCCACTTCTCAACTTGTGGAAGAATCTCTCTCTAGCCCAAAGTCTTTTTCTCTCTTTTCTCTTCTCTCCTCTCTAACCGAGCTCTCTCTCTCTCTCTCTTTCCTCTTTTTATTCTCCCTCTCTCATCTTGCTCGAGGCTTCAATCATGGGGTCCTAAATTCAACATGGTATCAGAGCATCAAATTTAGGATCCCCCCGTCAAAACAATGCTCTAAGAAGTTATGATCCAAGCTATTCATAAAAGGCTCTTTGTGAAGCAGGATTGAAGCTTGTGAGTTAAGTTTTTCATTCTTGTTATTATTGCTTCATGCTCTTGGTTTTAGGATGGTTAGAAGATGGTTTAGAGATGATCTTATTTATGTCTTCATCTTTTGAAATTATTGAGAAATATGCATCTCGGATTAGAAGAACTTTACCAAGGCAATTTTGTGGTTGCAAGTTCTTGGCTGAAAATCGGTTTATGTTGAGATTTTCTGCATAAAAAGTTATAATTTTTTGGGAACAAGATTTTCATTCTGAGGAAAAATTTCCTTGAGCCTATTATGAGTGGTTTTTTATGCATTGTATTTCAGAAATTTAATTACTTAGTTTCTATGGTAAGCTTATCCATTAACCGAGTTGTTTGAAGAACTCTACTCGGTTTTGTGATTTTTTGGAGAATTTTTTGAGAGCCACGAGTTGGTTGATTGTTCTTGAAAAGTAAAGAATATAATATTGTGTTTTACATAAAAGGAATCAAGAACAATATAAGAAATAAAGTGGTCCTTTGAAAGTCTAGTTGACACCAATCCATTTGAAGAAAGATTACTGTTTTTGAAGATCTCACAATATCTTCTTGATTAGGCCTGATTTTCTTTGATTTTAAATCAATAATATCTCGCCTAATTCATGAGTAAATTGAATCTAAACTGGTTTATCCTAAGCTGGAGTCAAATATATTTTTGGAATGATCATGGAAAGATCTAATTCGGAATTGCTACGTTACCTTACTTGATCCCATGCTTATTGATTAATTTTTGCTATTCTCTACAAGGAAGACTATGGAATTAATTATAGAAATTTTTGGCTAGCAAGTTGACTGGCTTAAGAGGGTTCCATCCTTTCCTAATGACTTGATATGCTCAGGTTCTCCTCTCATCTACCCGAGCTAGCCTTGACTGCACTTGAATCCCCAAGCCACTTAGGCTACTTCAAATTTGAGTACATTATTACCCTTGAATTGCCTGTTATGGTTGAAGAATACATGGGTAACCAGAATGATATTCTCAAGATTACTACCATAACCTTGCGAGGGATATAAAATTTCTCAAGCTGGTTCACATCAGTTCAATGGTTCCTTATAACAAGGGACCTACTTGGTCACCTCACCAAGCTTGGGCCACCCATTGATGAAGAAGATGTTGCTTATGCTAAGTGATTAAAAAATGACTCTTTGGTAATTAGTTGACTCATCAACGATATGGAAGAACCTGTTTTCAACAATGTTATTCATCTCAACATTGCCAAACAAATTTTGGAGACATGTGGTAAGTTGTACTCTAGCTTTGACAACTTACACAGGCCATATGATATTCTCCAAAGAATGTTCAACACTAAACAAGGAGAAAATATCTATGAATATTTGGCTCATTTTAGAGGCCTTCTTCGAGAATGGAAGCAAAAGGAAGCCTTAGCCACTGCCATTTGCCTAGAAAACATTAAGCCATATCTCGAAGTTGCTAAAAGACAACTCCTTAACGCCTTTGCTATTCCCACCTTTGATGATGTATGTGCCACACTACTCCACATTCCAGACTTTTCTTCTCCTTCTCCTATTGAAATGTCATCTGCTATATACTCTGGGCATAGGAGAACATCAACCGACCATGGCCAAGGTAGTGGAAGAAATTATAGAGGAGGATAAGGAGGAGGAGGAAGGAATGGTTTTGTCAGAATAGATGGTAAGGAATGCACCTATTGTGGGAAATATGGCCACACTATAGATCAGTGTTTTAAAATCCATGGCATACTGGATTGGGTTAAGGCTAATCAAGCCTCAGTAAATGATACAAATGAGGACCAATCTACCCCACCAACAGAAAAGAAAACCCTTATCAGTGATGAGTATGACTTATTCTAGAAAATGAAAACTCTGATGGTTTCTCCTCCAAGTTCCTCCTCAACTGCTGCTGCCACCATCGCTTCAGGTATTGTCTTTGCTTCTTCCTCCTCTTCATCCTGGATAATTGACCCAGGGGCCTTCGAGCATCTCACAAGTAACAAAAATCTACTTCACTCAGTTTTTCCTTGTCTCTTGAATAAATCTGTTACCATAGTTGACTGCTCCCAAACTAAAGTTCTCGGGAAATGATCCACCTTTGTTACACCATCACTTCCACTTACATATATTCTTTTTGTTCCTACCTTTCCCTTGAATGTTTTATCTGTTAATCAGTTAACACAACAATTCAATTGCTCAATTACCTTCTCACCCACTTTGTGTGTCTTAGGATCTTATAATAAAGCAGGTGATTGGTGGAGGCCGTGAACACGGGGGGCTCTACTACCTGGACGTGCCTCAAATAAATATCATCTGAACCAAGGAAAATGAGACAAGTCTATGGCACAATCGATTGGGACATCCATCCGCACAATCTCTTCTTCTTCTTTTTCCTACCTTTAAGGATAGGTCAAATTTAAATTGTGAAGTGTGTCAACTGAGCAAACACTAGAGGGCCACATACCTCATCCAAAACTTAAAAGTGTTGCTCCTTTTTCATTGATCCACACAGATGTATGGGGATCCTTAAGCGTCTCAAACATTTCCCGAGTCAAGTACTTTATTACCTTTATTGATGATTTTACTCGTGCCACATGGCTATTTATTTTTAAAGAGAGATTTGAAATACCATCCATATTTAAATCCTTTCGGGCTATGGTTATCTCTCCATTTGGTAAGAAAATCGAAGTATTTAGGTCCGATAATGCCAAAGAATATGTTATGATAATTCCAGGGATCTTAACTATTTTTGTCAAGAGAATGACATTATCCATCAAACATCTTGTGCCTACACCCCCCAAAAAAATGGTGTAGCATAACGGAAAAATTATCACCTTCTTGAGGTAGCTCGTAGTTTATTGTATACCATGAAAGTCCCATACTTTTATTGGCCGCATGGCATCCTTACTTCATGTTTTCTTATAAATAGGCTGCCCTCTTCCATTCTCAGTCATAAATCCCCTATCCTTTTTTTCTTCCCTTGAAAGTCTTCAGTTGTACATGCTTTATTTATATTACCTCCTCACAACATAGTAAACTTGATCCAAAATCAGTTAAATGTGTCTTCTTAGGATACTCTCGCACGCAGAAAGGTTATATTTGCTACAATCGCACTCTCCAAAGGTTACTTGTGTCCAGGGATGTAACGTTTTTTGAAGATTCTTCATACTACTCTAACAATGCTCCTCCAAGTATCTTTTCTGTACCAACCTCTCCTCGATTGGTTGTACCCTGTGTTACGAAAACTATTCAACCCCCTAAAACACTGGCTGACACCACACCTGTGGAGTTTGCAGATCCCATTGAGGTAAGTCCATCTTCTCCTATTCTTTTTGGACCACAATATGATACTCAACCCTTCGCCTTAAGAAAAGAACCCATTACATGCACTAGGCACTCTACTTCTTACCCCATATCCAATTTTGTGTCTCACCATCGCTTATCCTCTTCATGTTGTCAATTTTTTGAGTCTATCTCATCCATCTCAGTCCCACAGTCCTATCAGGAGGCGCTGAAACATCCCGAGTGGAAGGCATCAATGGACGAAGAAATGCTGGTGTTCTATGAGAATCAGACATGGGCTTTAGTTCCTCTTCCATAAAAAAAACCTATCTGTTGTAAATGAATCTTTATAGTTAAATACAATTCGGATGGGTCAGGTTCTCGCCTTATGGACCACCTAGTTGCCAAAGGCTATGCGCAATGTTAAGGGATTGATTATGGGGAAACATTCTTTTCGATGGTCAAAATGAACTCAATATGTATTTTATTATCTCTTGCTGCTAATTCCTTTTGGCCGATCTATCAGCTTGTTACGGTCCCGGATCTGACACAAGGATTTTTTGGGAGTATTTGGGGTCTACCACGGGTTACGGGTCTTCCAGGCATTACCGTAGGGGTAGTAGGAAGACATGGGAAAGATGAAAACGAAGATCAAGCCTAAGGGAAGCTTGAAAACCCTAGAGCTCGTTGAGGAGAACTCTAAGCTTCTTTACGCTAAAATTAACCTAATTCTTAATACTTCAATGCTTTTTCTTTCTCATTAGTCTTACCCCTTAAATAGGGTTCACCCGGTTAGGGTTTACAATAAAATATTCCAAAAATACCCCTATAAATAAAATATTCCAAAAATACCCCTATGACCTAAAACTGAAATAAAATAAAGTAAATTAAAGAAAACACTAAAATAATAATGTTATTGCGTGCATAACACAACTTGATGTGAAAATTGCTTTTCTCAATGGGGATAATATGGAAAACATTTATATGCAACAATCAGCTGGATTTGTGGTTGAGGGGGAGTCGTTATGTCGATTGAAGAAATACCTTTATGGTATGAAACAATCTCCTTGTGCATGGTTTGATAAATTTAGTGAAGGACCCATATGGGCCGGATTTTATAGATGTTCCATAGATCACTCCGTGTTTCTTAATGACACACCCAAAGGGAAACTGATTTTGGCCATATGTGTTGATGATATTGTCTTAACCGGCAGTGATCCTAAGGGCATGTAGGAAACCAAGGAAAATATATGTGAATAATTCATGAAAAAAGATCTTGGACTACTTAAATACTTTTAAGGTATTGAAGTACTACAGTCTAAACATGGGATTATACAATCTCAAAGGAAGTATGTCTTTGATTTATTGGAGGAGACATGAATCATGGAGTGTAGACCAGCAGAAACCCCAATGAATTCCAATACAAAATTTTCTACAAGCACTTGAGAAGATGTGGATATAAAAAAATGTCAAAGACTTGTGAGGAAACTCATTTATCTCTGCGTAACAAGGCCAAATATATCATATGCAGTAAGTGTTGTGAGTCAACTCATGCACAAACCACAACTTACTCACTGGAAAGAACTAGAAAGAATATTTCCATATTTGAAAGGTGCTCCAAGAAGAAGGCTTCTCTATAAGAACCATGATCACTTCAACATAGAAGGGTTCTCAGATGTAGACTGGGCCGGATCCTCGGATGATAGAAAATCTACTTCGGGATATTGTACAATGGTTGGAGGAAACTTGGTAACATGGAGAAACAAGAAGCAAAATGTAGTTGCGGGGTCCAATGCATAAATAAAATACAAGGTCATGGCACACATAATTAGTGAGCTTCTATGGGTCTGATCCCTTCTCATTGAACTGGGATTCTATAAAGAAGCCCCTATGGATCTACATTACGATAATCAAGCAGTAATACATATCACCTCAAATCCGGTCTTCCATGAGAGAACAATCACATTGAGGTAGACTACCATTTCATATAAGAGAAATTCCAAACCAGCATATTATCTCTCAAACATATCTCCTCACATGGGCAAGTTGCAGACATTCTCATTAAACCAGTCACTCATAAGATCTTGTCCACCATTTGCAGCAAGTTGGGCATTTACAATATTTTCTCACCCCCAACTTGAGGGGGAGTGTTACAAGGTGGGACCCACCATGACCACACAAGTTGGCATGATGAGTCACCATGTGAGGTGGCATGATGAGTCATCATACGAGTTGGAATCCTTATCACTTGAGTTAGAAGATTTGGCAATCTTCCTTGACTGATGCAATTGATTTATCTTCCCTTGATTTATGTAGATTTGGATAATCATGATTGATGTAATTAGGGATATTAGGGATCCTAACTTATCTCTTAACATTTCCTAAATATTTAATACAAATAATATAAATAAGGGTCTTGATTGAAGGGTTCAATCAAGCTCTCCACTTCTCAACTCGTGCAAGAATCTCTCTCTAGCCCAAAGTCTTTTTCTCTCTTTTCTCTTCTCTCCTCTCTATTCAAGCTCACTCTCTCTCTATGCTTTTTTTCTTCTCCCTCTCTCATCTTGCTCGAGGTTTTAATCATGGGATCCTAAATTCAAGAGTTCATAAAGAAGCTGATAATTTAGATAAAGAGGCCAAGCTATAGAAAGAATCTAGTAGCAATCTCTTGGGGAGATTGGTTGGTGTATTAGGAATTAAACGCCCTAATTCCAAACTAACGAGAGCAATGATAATAATCGCAGAAGAAAGGAAAAGTAAGCATGAAAATAACCAACAAGATTTATACATGTTCACCTCAAGGCGAAACTATGTCTTGTCTTCTGCCGCTACAGTAATCCACTATAAAGATGAAATAGTTTACAAGAGAAATCACACATATTTATAGATGTTTTCTCTAACCTCTCTTGGACTGCAACTCCAACTCCTCGGTGATAATATGATAAAACCCTAATAGTGGTGCCCCCTCAATTATAAAAAGAAAATTAGGGCAACTGCTTTACAAGAGTAAAATTTCCAAACTGCCCTTACTGAAATAGCAGGTACTGTATAGTGGATCGGGTGGGGGCTCTGCTCCCACATCTCTTGGAGGGGAGCGGTCCAACCCCCACGATGACCTTACTATGAAGGTTGATCCAAGTACCAACACAATGTAGGGCGTTGATTAGGCTCCACAACTTAATAGGTGTAAAAATCGTATACTAAGCTACTCGTGGCCAAAGAGAGTTGGAATTTCTTTTTATTTTTTCAGCTATTAGAGCGTAATAGTGGTGTTGAATTTATCAATGAAGTATTTCTCTTTTCCATAAATTCAACAAGTGGAATATTTCCCAAGCAAGGGTTCTTGGACGGTGACTACCACTAGGGGAACATCGAGAACATAAACTCTTTTGTCTCTGTGGTGTGTGCATGTCTACACTTATATTGAATTGCTTTTACACATGATATTTTGATTACATGAACAAATCATTTTTAACTTGAATAAATCAATTCAACCCCCCATGACCATCCAAAACATGGACAAGTCGTGCTATAAAGGATGACCAATCATCCCACTTGGATTGGTCGATTAGATGGAATCTCACCAGTTAGGGATGTTGAAGTAGTTTGAGTGGTATTTTATTTAGTTGTGAGAGTAAGTGGCATAAACTATAATTAGTGGTTAATTTAAGTGTTATGATTATTATGTATTGGGCATCCATGACCCACCTATATAAATAAAAAAGAGAGGGAGAGGAGCCAAAACTCATGCTCTTGATTAAACCCTAAAGTTTATCTCCTCAACTTGTGATCTTGCCTTTTCTTTGTCATCTTCTCTTCTCTTCTTCCTTCTTTCTTCTTATTTCTTCTTCTTCTTCTTCTAAAACCAAGTTTTCCATGGATCAAACCCTAAAATTTAACTTCGTATCGGAGCTGGAATTCTAGGGTTTAAAGTAAATTTTGTTGGAAGACACCTCAGGTGGCATTAAGTTAATAGACTTACCCATGTCAAGGAGGTGGCACCAAGGGTAATTAAGTGCTCTTCTCATAAGGACAGCACATGGGTATAATTATGTAAGATGTTGTATATCTACTTATGTCTTTTCCTTTTGATAGTTTGTAGCCCTAAGGGCATTGTAGTCATTGTAAACTTCCACCATAAACTATAAATAGAGGCTCAAGGTAAGGGGTAGATCATTGAAGTCTCCCCTCTTGTCTCAAATTCATCACTAGCCTTTCTCTCTTCTCCCAAGCTCTCTCGAGCTCCATCTCTCTCTAGTTGTCCTTCTCTTTCTCTCTTCTTCATCCTCTCCTCTCTCTCACCCTCTGCTCGAAGACCTTATCATGGGATCCTATATTCAACATGGAATCATACCATTGGGTTTAGGACCTCGATATTAAGGTGGTGATTAAGTAAGCTTTCATCAAGCTTCATGCATTGTTGTTGGTGAAGCAAGGGCAAGCAAGATAAGTATCTTTGGTGTTTCTACCCTTCATGAGATTTTTTTGATAATGTCTTGATCTTAGTAAGAGGATTAGTGATTATTTCTCCTCTGGATAAAGCATAAGTCTTTCATCTCATGCATGATAATGGCTTGTTCTCAATTTATTTTTCATGCAAGATGTGGTCGGAATGGCTTTGGTCTTTCAAGGTCGGACAACCGGGTATGCACTCACTATAGTGGACTAAACCATCTGGGGGATGCCTATTGGAAGCTTCATGGCAAACCAGACTAGGCACTGCCAACCAAGCCTCGGTTCAGAATGAGAAGAATGCTGCGCAATCCAAGTCACTACGAGGAAAGCATACTCTCACTGATGTTGATTATGAACACTCCCTGAGGATGAAAACTCTGATGGTATATCCACCATCTTTTCCAGATCTTTCAACTACTACTGTTGCCACCACTACTTTAGGTATGCTTGCTACCACTTCCTGCTCTTCATCATGGATCATCAAATCAAGGGCTTCTAAGCATCTTACTAGTAATTGGAGTCTATTACATTCCCTATCTCCATGTCTGACAAGTAAGTTTGTTACCAATATCGATGGATCCCAAACCAAAGTTCTTGGGAAGGGGTCCTTCCTATTACACCATCTCTTCCACTTGGGAAGGTTTCAGAGCTTTGGTTTGTGATTGAGAGCAATGGTTGGCAGAGAAGAATCTGCACTAGGAATTAACAAGTTTGATGGTATGGATTTTGCATTCTGGAGGATGTAGATCAAATATTATCTATACAATAAAAAACTGCACTCACCACTTTAGGATATGAAACCAGAAGGTATTGCTGAATTTATGGGAAAGAGAAAAACTTTATTAACTTTATGTAACCAGAGTACATGAACCCCTATTTATAATAGAGGATAGTAGTAGAGTCCAATTACAATTAAACTACCCTTGTCCCAATTAGACCCAAACTCTAACACTTAAAGATAAGTCCTAACATAATTAAATAACTCAACATAAATAGAAGACTAACATAAGTAAAACACCTTTAAACTAAAAACTCTTCTGTGTAACATTCTTGCATAATAATTTTGGCTCTATAGGACTTCTTATTGTGAGAGTCATGTGAGACTCTTCCATATTTGCTCTTCAACATGTATGAAAGATGACGAGTGCAATCTCATTGATAGACAGGTGTTGGGAGTAGTTCGGTTAATACTATTGAAGAATATTACTCATAATGTGGCATTGGATAAAACCACTACGGGGATGATGAAGATTTTGTCCGACATGTATGAGAAGCCTTCCACAAATAGTAAGGTACTTCTCATGAAAAAATTGTTCAATTTAAAGATTATAGAAAATAAATTAGTGGCAACGCATTGGAATGAGTTTAGCACAATTGTCAATCAATTGACCTTCGTTCATATTAAATTTGATGATGAGGTTTGTGCCTTAATTCTTTTGGCGTCTCTACCAAAGTGTTGGGAACCTATGAGGGTTGATGTTAGCAATTCGGTAGGCTAGGGGAAGTTGATCTTTAATGATGTTTGGGATACCATTCTTGCTGAGGAAGTTTGTAGAAAGGACTCCAAAGAATCATTGACATCTAATTCTACCCTAAATGTCGATACTAGGGTCAGGAACTTTGAGAGGAATTCCAACAAGGGCAATGGTAGAGGGAAGTCAAGGAATGGAAGAAACTAGTCCAAATTCGAAAGGAATGTGGAATGCTGGAATTATGGCAAGTCTAGTCACATAAAGAAGAACTGCAGAGAATCGAATAAGGATAACAAGAAAAATGATGCTTCAAATGCGGTTATTGATGAAGTACAAGATGCTTTACTCTTGTTGGTTGATGGCCCTATTGACTCTTGGGTGTTAGATTTAGGAACTTCTTTTCACACCATTGCTCAGCGTGAGATCATGGAGAATTATGTTGCTGGAGATCAAGGGAAGGTGTATCTTGCTGATGGAGAACTTTTGGGTATTGTTGGTATAGGTAATATCAGTTTGAGAGATCAAGGGAAGGTGTATCGTGCTGATGGAGAAATTTTGGGTATTGTTGGTATTGGTAATGTCAGTTTGAGGATGTCAATCGGGTCAGTGTGGAAATTTCACAAGGTGAGACATGTACCAAAACTTATGCATAATCTGATCTCAGTAGGGCAACTTGATGATGAAGGTTATAGAGTGACTTTTAATGGTATTTCCTGGAAAGTCACAAAAGGAGCCATGGTTGTTGCACGAGGAGTTAAAACTGGGACACTTTACATCACTTCCAGTTGCAGAGACACAATTGTTATTGTTGATGCTGTTACTGATTTTGATTTAGCATTATAGGCTTGGTCACATGAGTGAGAAGGGAATGAACATGTTTTAGTCCAAAGGGAAGCTACTAGGGTTGAAAACTGTAAACAACAGTTTGTGTGAAGGTTGTATTTTCGGCAAGTAGAAAAGGGTTAGCTTTTCTAATGCTAGAAAGGAGAAAAAGACAACAAAATTGGAGTTGGTTCACACAGATGTGTGGGGGCCTTCAAATGTTACTTTCCTCAAATGTTCTAACTACTATGTGACATTTGATGATGTCTTTGATACATTAAAGAGATGAAGAGCAATGGTCGAGAATGAGACAGATTTGAAGGTTAATGTCTGCAATCAGATAATGGGGGCGAATACATAGATGATGATTTCAAGCGGTATTGTGATGAAAATGCAATCAAGATGAAGAAGACCATTCGTAGAAAACCTTAACAAAATGGTGTTGCCAAGAGAGTGAACATGACCTTGAATGAGTGTGCTAGGAGCATGAGAATACATGCGGGATTGCCTAAGATGTTCTAGTCTGAGACTATTAGCACCACTACCTATTGATCAATAGAGGTCCCTCAACACCATTGGATTTCAAAATACCAGAAGAGGTTTTGGAGCGGGAAAGAGGTAAACCTTTCTTTCTTGAATGTTTTTGGTTGTGTTTCTTATATTCACATTGATTCTTCTTTTAAAAGTAAACTTGATGCGAAATCTAAGATATGTTCCTTTATTGGCTATGGTGGTACCGAGTTTGGTTATCACTTCTGGGATGACCGAAGTCGTAAGGTTATCAAGAGTAAGGATTTGATCTTCAATGAAGGTGCCCTTTATAAAGATAGGTTGAGAATAGATTCTAGGAGCACAAGTAATGAAGCTAAGAAGTCTGAAGTGATTCAGTTGAGATATCTTCCAATTATTGAGATTGAGAATATTTCTCAGGAAGACCAAGAAAACATACCCCCAGAAGTAAATCAGGACATTCCTATGAGTGAACTCAGGAGATTTGCTAGAACTAGCATGCCACCACAGAGATACTCCCCTGCATTGAATTATATTATGGTGATAGATAAAAGTGAAATAGAGAGTTATGAGAAAGTCGTGCAAGTTGATGAATCAATCAAGTTGGAGTTAGCCATGAGGGATGATATGGATTCACAATTATCCAATCAGACATGGCAGTTGATTGAGATACCAAAAGGGACAAAAGCCTTCCAAAAATAAATGGGTTTACTGAATCAAAGATGAACATGATGGCAACAAGCCGTACAAAGCAAGACCGGTTGTAAAGGGCTTTCAATAAAAAGAAGACATTGACTACATTTAGATTTCCTCTCCAGTAGTGAAATTGGCTACTATTAGAACAATGCTTGGACTAGTGGCAAATGAAGACTTGCACTTAGAGAAATTGGATGTAAAGACAACCTTTCTTCATGGTGATTTGGAGGAAGAAATTTACATGATGTAGCCACAATGTTTCAAAGCACAGGGAAAGGAGGTAATGATGTGTAAACTTCAAAAGAGCTTGTATGCTCTTAAATAGGCTCCAAGACAATGGTATAAAATTTTTGACACCTTTATGAGTAGTAATGGTTTATTGAGGAGCCATGTAGATCATTGCTATTATGTGAAGAACATTGATGACTTGTACTATCATTCTACTACTATATGTTGATGACAAGTTGATAGCAGGTGCTTGCAAACAGTAAATAGATAATTTGAAAGGGAGTTGTCCAAGAAGTTTGTAATGAAGGATTTGGGTGCTGCAAAATAAATCCTTGGGATGAGAATTACTAGGGATACTGATGACTTGAAATTGTCACAAGAAGAATATGTGAAAAGGTGTTGCGTAGATTCAACATGAATGAATCAAAACCAGTGAGTACTCCTTTGTGTAGTCACTTCAGGCTATCTAAGGAATAGTCACCTTCTACAGAGCAGGAGCGAGCTTACATGGCAAATGTGTCTTATGCTTATGATATTGATAGTCTTATGTATGTTATGGTGTGCACTATACTAGACATAGGTCATATAGTGGGAATAGTGATTAGATATATGAGTAATCCAGGTAAACAACATTGGGAAGTAAAAAAGTGGATTCTCTTGTATTTGATAGGCACTGCAGATTCAGCCTTATGTTTTAGAAAGTCAAACTTGAGATTATAGGGTTATGTAGATGCTGACATGGCTAGAGATATTGATGGTAGAAAGTGTACCACTAGATATATATACACATTGGGTGGTACAACAGTTAGTTGGGTCTCAAAGTTGTAGAAGATAATTGATTTCCACTACTGAGGCAGAATATGTTGCCATAACCGAAGCCAGTAAAGAGAAGGTATGGTTCCAGTATTTCTTGGAAGAATTAGTTCTCAAGCATGGAAAGAATGTGTTGTATTGTGATAGTCAGAGTGCTATTCATTTAGCAAAGAACCTTGTTCATCATGCAAGAACAAAGCACATACAGGTGCATTATCACTTCATTAGATTGAGGATGGAGTATTAACACTTGAGAAGATTCATGGGTGTAGCTGATATGTTGACAAAGACTATTACGATTGAGAAACTGAAGTTATGTGCAACTTCAGTTAGGCTTCTTGTTATGGTCCTGGGTTAAGTACTTGACTTTTTGCTACCTACCTGGCTGGTCTTTTGGGTAGTATTGGCTAGGTGCTTAACATTTGGTATCAGAACGGGCTCCCACGTTGCGCCTTTGAATCCCGAAGTACCCAAAGACCGGCCTGGTAGGTAGCGGAAAGCCAAGTACTTAACCCAGGACCATAACATTACACCCACCTTCATGAGCCGACGTCCACAGTGGCCCACATGCGATGGCCCACTCTAGCGACACTAGCCCGACCCACCTTTTGTGACCCTACCAGTAATTTTAATCCAACCTCTAGCGACACTGGCCCGAGCCACCTTTTTTTTGTTACCCTACCAGTAATTTTAATCCAGCCTCTAGCGACACTGGCCCGAGCCACCTTTTGTGACCCTACCAGTAATTTTAATCCAGCCTCTAGGTCACCCCCTCCACTAAGTTTGCTTACGCTGGGATTCGAACTTGCGACGTGGGCACCTGCTTTGATACCAATTTTTAAGCACCTAGCCAATACTACCCAAAAGACCGGCCTGATAGGTAGCGGAAAGCCAAGTACTTAACCTAGGACCATAACATTACACCCACCTGCACGAGTCGACGTCCACAATGGCTCACATGCGACAACCCACTCTAGCGACACTGGCCTAACCCACCTTTTGTGACCCTGCTAGTAATTTTAATTCAGCCTCTAGCGACACTGGCCCGACGCACCTTTTTTTGTGACCCTACCAGTAATTTTAATCTAGCCTCTACCGACATTGGCCCAACCCACCTTTTGTGACCCTACCAATAATTTTCATCCAGCCTCAAGGTCGCCCCCTCCACTAAGTTTGCTTATGCCGGGATTCGAACTTGCGACGTGGGCGCCCGCTCTAATACCAATTGTTAAGCACCTAGCCAATACTACCAAAAAGACCGGCCTGGTAGGTAGCGAAAAGCCAAGTACTTAACCCAGGACCATAACACTTCTCTTTGAGAATTGAGAAATTGTTGCCAGTATAGAGGAGATATTGATGGTGGATTAGTCTCCAATTGGGAGGTTCTTAAGTTGTGGAGCCTAATCAATGCCTTATACTGAGTCGGTACCCAGGTCATTCTGTTCTGGAAAGTCCATTCTCATAACAAAAGTAGTCTTCCATTTTGCTACACCTTTTTGTTGAGGGGTGTAGACACAAGTTGTTTGATGGATAATGCTATTCTCATGACAAAAATAGTCAAGATCATTGGAAATATATTCTTTGGCATTATTACACCTAAGTACTTTTATTTTCTTGCCAAATTGTGTTAAGTTGTGGAGCCTAATCAACGCCTTATGCTGAGTCGGTCCACAATATATTGATTGTTGTTTCATTCAGGGCAATTTGAGGATTTCACTCTTGTATTGCGGTTGCCCTAGTTTTCTCTTTGTAATTGGGATTATCATCAGAGAAGGATCTTGAGTTGCGGACCGAGAGAGGTTAGAGAACAACACATGTAAGTGTGTGTGATGTTGCTTGTAAACTATTTCATCTTCATAGTGGATTACTGCAGCGGTGGAAGACAGGATGTACTCTCACCTTGAGGTGAACCTATATAAATCTTGTGTATTTTTTTTGTACTTACTTTTTCTTCCTTTGCAATTATTATTATTGCACTTGTTAGTTTGGAATTAGGGTGTCTAATTCCTAACACTCTCAACCTTGAAGACATGATATTAACGGAGTCCTAAAAATAACACTCCCTCTTTTTTTGTACTCAAAAAGATATTAAAGAAACACATTTGAGTACCAAAATGTCACCTCAAAGGCCTTTTCATATATGATTTGAAAATTTACAAAAAAAAATGTATAAATTTGATTAAAATTAATGACAAGTGTAGTATAATTGAAGTACATGAGAGTCGAGAACAAAAGTGAGTCGAAAAGAAACTAGAAAGGCGGTGTAGGACAATTGATGAGGACCTCGAGCATACTCTTGAGCCTATATAGATTGGCTTGAATCTCTATTTGCCTGGTCTTTAGTTTCTCTTGTGTAGCAAGGATGACCACATGTGTAACTTGAACATCATCTATTGCATCCTCTAAAGCTGACAGCTGGTCCGTGGAAGAGGACGCTTCATCATTGGTCTGTCTCTTCTTTAATAACTCAAACTGGTCGTCTTGTGGCTCGAGGTTTATCTCATCCCCGGAGCCAATAATTTGAGGTGCTTCCTTTTAAACTATTTCCTTTTTCACCTATTGATCTCACCATTTGGTGAAGCCAAATTTCCCAGTCTTCGTCTTGTTAAGTTGTGGACCCTAAGTAATGCCTTATGATGAGTCAAAAGCCTAATCCATGATATATTGATTGCTTTTTCATTAAGGGTAGTTTGGGGATTTCACACTTGTGTTACTGTTGCCCTAGTTTTCTCTTTATATTAGGGGGCACCACTATTAGGGTTTATCATTCGAAGGAGCATCATCAGTTGTGACTGAGAGAGGTTAGAGAAAAACACGAATGTGTGTGATTTCTCTTGTAAACTACTTCATCTTCATAGTGAGTTACTACAACAGTGAAAGACATAACGTAGTCTCACTTGAGGTAAACCTGTATAAATCTCATTTTGTTTTTCGTGCTTATTTTTCCTTTTAATTTGATTATTATTTCTTTCGTTCATTTTGAATTAGGGTGTCTAATTTCTAACACATCTAACTGATCCACATCTTCCTCATAATGTCTATGCTCTCCTCGTCAGTGAGGCCAACTACACAACATCAAAGGATGGTTGTGATTTCTTGAGCAAACAAGACACCCTCCGCTTGTGTGCTGGTCACAATGTCTATCATCCATCTGGCCATAAAATATCCAAAATTTAATCTTACCTTATATGTGATGGCCCACACCCAAAAGATGTCAGTCTTGATCAAGTGGGAGAATGTCCCCTTCCTCAAATTGAGGACATGGGTGACGATTGCTATGATGACCTACTCCATAGTTCTATGATACTTTATCTCAACTTATAAGAACTCCCATATGTCTACTAGAACATTAATTGAATGGTGTCTTGTATGTTTTTTGGGAAGTCGTTGTGTAGGTTGACTGGCAAATTATCTTTGACACATCTCGTCATCCCCATGAAAGTGCCACCCAAGAGGTCATTCAGCTCTATGGATTGAACGAACACCATAGTATTCTTTACATACAATGTAATCCTCATTTTTTGTGTGTGGAAAGATCCTCTACCTCTAAATTCGGGTAGAAGACCTTTACCAACAAGGGGTAAATGACCTCCTCTCTCTCTGGGATTCCATGTAAGGGAGGTACATTTCCTCAGACTCCTCTATCTCCCTTCGACAAAACAACAAATCAAGTTTGTTTGACTTCTTCTGCATTTCTTCACACACATCAGGTTCCTTGGATGAAGTTTTCTTCTTTGCCATGACCTTGGTGCGAATCATCTTAATTTTTTTGTTTTAGTGGAGGTTGTGAAGAAAAGAGAGTTTTTTTTTTTGGATTTAGAGGTGGAATACCCCTAAAATTGAAATGGGAAAGAGGATGAAGGCTTTGGAGTGCTGAGAATGGCAAGGGTTCGGAGTTGGGAACGTTTTGAGATGAGAAATGAGGTAAATGGTCATTTAAAACTCTTCAACTTCTTATTTTGCATTGTGAATAATCAATTACCTTGTCTCAATTGATCAGTCAATTCGGATTACCTTGGTTTGGACCAAGTCTCTTTTGAAGTGATATCTTATTTCTATATGTTTTTTATCGAGAGTGGTGAATCGAGTTCTTACTTAGACTTACGGTGCTCATATTATCACAATGGACTGAAATTTCACTTTGCTCTAAGCCATAATCATCTAGTTGTTTCTTCCAAAGAAGTTGAGTACAACAACTTCCATAGGCTATGTATTCAGCTTCGACAATGGATAGTGCAACCAAATGTTGTTTCTAGGAAAACCAAAAGACAAGCATATTTCCAAGTAATTTGAAACTACCACTTGTACTCTTTATATCAATTTTGCAACCAACAAACTCTGCATTGAAGTAACCAATTAGATCAATGTCTAGAGAGTTTGAGTACCAAAGACCTAAGTTGGATGTCCCAAGTAGATAATGGAAAATTATTTTTGCTGCCACTAAGTGAGATTCCCTAGGATCGGATTGATATCTAGCACATAGGCATACCAAGAAAATTATATCCAGTCTACTGGCTATAAGGTAAGGTAGGGAACCTATCATGTTTCTGTAGAGTTTTGATCTATGACCCTATCAGAGTTGTTTGAGTCAAGCTTCAAGGACGACCTCATGGGTGTGCTAATTGACTTAAGATTTCTAATGTTGAATCTCTTAATCAATCCCTTAGGATATTTTGACTGATTTATGACTATGCCATTTTTGGTTTGCATTACTTGGAAGTCCAAGGAAGAATGTTAATTCACTTATTAAACTCATTGCAAACTCTTTCTTCATCATACTAGTAGATTCTTAAGATTAAGAGAGATTTGTATAACCAAATATGATATCATCCACATAAATTTGAATGAAAATCAAATTTTTATCATGTTTGGCTTCAATGACTTGTTGTAATTTGAGTACATTGAGCCTCTATTTATAATAGAGGAAACAATTAGAATCCAATTACAATTAAGCTACTCTAGTCCCAGTTACACCCAAAGTTAAACAATAAACGTAAGCCCTAGAATAATTTAACAATTGAACATAAAAAGACGACTAACATAACTAAAACACTTTTAACTGAGACTCTTATGTGAGACCTCATCCTGTGAGACTTCTATAAGACTACACCATATTAATTCTGGCATGTAAGACTCTTCCATATCTGTTCTTCAACACTCTTACCTCAAGCTAGAGTTTATAACTTCAACTTGTAAGGAAAAAGATTCTTGGTTTTCAATCTTCTTTTGTCATAGTTGCAAAATTCTTCATGTTTGGTTCTCCCCCCTTACTTAAATATTTTGTTCATAAAAAAATTACCACATGTGGAATAAAATACATCTTTCTTGTGCATCTTCTTCTTATTCTCCCCCTCAAACTGGGGATACAAAGGACAAAGACCCAACTTAGACAACACAGTGTGGAAGAAGAAAATCACTCCTTGTCATATAAAAAAAACTCCATACACTAGAAAAAATGGTCATAGTCTAAAATACACTTCACTCAATTTTAAATGCAGAAAAATGGCCCAACTTTAGGGCACAACAAAGAGATTACTCACTTTTAAGGTAGCTCAAACACAAATCACCTCTTGGGTGACAAACAATAGAATTGAATCAAGCTGGATTTTTGGCACACTCCTATACTTCTTAGGTAGTGGGTCTAGGCACCGCTCTGAAGTGATAAAAGCACAAGATGATAAACAAAAGAAATTCTAGAGAAAAACTACTTTAACTGGAAGGAGGTGACTCTGTAACGCTCATACTTCGACAATGACCTTTTTTTAAAAAAATTAGGGAGATTATAATGGTAGAACTTAATAAATTTGACCAAGTATAACATTTTTTGGTCAGCCATAATTTTTGGGAGTCAACTATGTGGACGATACACAACCAAGTGTAAAAAATGAAGCAAAAATTGAATGCAACATTGAAACAAGATATTGCATACCTTGAATGAGCACATCATGGAGTGATTAAGTCTAACCCAAACTCTCTAATTACAATAGATATTTTGCTAAAAAACTTAGATTTCTGGAGAAAAGGAAACTTGATTCACGTCAATGTATGGAGAGATATTAGGAGAAAAAATAGGAAAAAGGATTTCATTAGAACTGACCATTGGTACTTCTGATATTGACATCTCTAAAAATATAGCTCAAAATCATAAATGGTTATTTGATAAAAAAAACTAGACTCAAAGATATTTAAACAGATGCCTAATTTGACATAAAAATATTTTGTATTGAATATTTTATGACCTCTTTATTTTTTTAATTTTGTAACTTGATGGTTGCCGACTCCAATTCAAATATCTCCTTAAAAATAGATAAAATTGATATGACATTTTCTCCTTCTGAAACTAGACTTCGATTCCTTTCATTTGAGTATAACTTATCTTCATAAAATATTCTTCTTAGATTTTGGACTCTTTAATCTGGCCGAACTAAGTACTCTTTCGAGATCGATATTCATTCTGAAGAAGATGACCCTTCCTATAGTAAGTCGTTGAAGGCAAACACTTTAGTCATTAGTTGATGTTGAAACCAGTGCGCTAAAAGGTTCGAACCTTTTAGGAAAGCATCTGCACGGATCTTATACGAGGACTGGCCCGATCGATACAAACAAATATTCCAACAGTTGACAAATAAATAGCATGGATGAATCAGTTGCTAACAATTTTGTTCAATTAGATAAAGCAAAGATGTTTGGTAGAATTGTTTAAAGTTATATTCCACTCTTGACAGTCTTCAAAACATTTATGATATTTTTCAAGAGATGTATATGACAAAGCAAGATGATAATCACCATGAGTACTTTGCAATATTTTGAGGTCTCTTGCAAGAGTGAAAAGTTACACAATCATACTCTACTGGTATTGTTACTCTTGAAAGACAAAGAAAAGCACTGGTCTTTGCCATATGCCTTGCCAACTTAAATCTCTATCTTGAAGTTGTAAAAACTGAAGTACTTAGCTCTTCTATCAAACATTCTTTTAATGTTGTATACATTGCAATGCTCAGGATCCCACACAAAGAACCTACATCTCTATTAAAGCAATTGGAACATCCAACAATGTTCTTCCAAGGTAGGAGGAGTGGAAAATATAGGCGTGGAAGAGGAAGAAGAGGAAGATTTGGTAGTAGAGGCTGAGGAAGAGGTCACTTCATGCCCCTCTAAAGAGCAGGTGATTTTAGAAAAAGAGGACAAGGGAGAGAGAAAATTGAAGTTAAAAAAGTTTATAACATAGATTAAGGGGGATGTAAAGCTATGTTGAACATTGAAAAACAACATTATCTTGCATGCACAAATTAAGAGGGAGTACTATAAAACATGCATGATATGACCTATAGGGTCTATTTTTATTTAATATAGGCTAGGTTTTGTCATCACAAAAAAGGAGAGATTGTTGACTAAGATGGACTCGTGTCATGTATTTTTTATGATGACAAAACTTAAGCTATTGAACTAATATTTGAATTTATTCAAATGCATTTTTCTTCAAGAGACCTAAATTCAAGGTCAATGAGGAACAACCAGCAACATCGACACCAAGACCTCTTGCCAAATGAAGTGTCAAGTCATCTTGAAGAAGCACCTATGAAGAGAGCTTGACTTTGAAGAACTAGAGGTTGATTGAAGTAGAAAAATTTCAAGTCTACCTTTGTAATAGGATAGCCAATGAAATTCAAATCCAAAGGTATAAACGTGCATTGGAGCTTTAAGACATGCAATATCTTCTTAAACAATGTCTTATCCATGCATACAATCTTTAGAGGCTATAATATCCTCAAGAATGACCAAGAACATGCTAAGAAATCTTTTTTTTGCATACTAGCAATCGGTATGATCGATCTTCCTTTATCAGATTGATTGATCATTCCGAATGTAATAAGACAATTTTTTTATAAAATATGACCAGTAATCCTTTATAGGCATGATTGATCATATTGAATGTTGTTGGCCTAGATTTATAAAGTATGATCAATCATCTTGATTTGCTTGATCGATCATACAGAACACTACCAATCTAGTTTCACAAAGTGTTGAAGAGCAGGTATGGAGGAGTCACACACGACCCTCACCAAAAGAAATCATACAGAGCCAAAATAATTATGGAAGGAGGTCTCACAGAAGAGTCTCAGTTTAAAGGTGTTTTAATTTTTTTAGTCTTCTATTTATGTTCAGTTATTCAATTTTTCTAGGACTTTTCTTTGAGTGTTTAACTTTTGGTGTGACTGGAATAAGGGTAGTTTAATTGTGAGTGGATTCCACTTGTTTCCTCTATTATAAATAGAGTCACATTCTACTCAAATTACATCAATTCAGTGAACTTTTATCTTTTTCAGAAATTCAACATGGTATCAGAGTGGGTTCTATGAGTTGACTCAGTCAACCCATAGAGATAATGAGATCATTTTTTCTGATATATCATCTCTAGTAGTTTAGGTTTGTATTCTCTAATCTAGTGTCTCTAGTAGTTTTCTCTTTTTGTTCTTTCTTTTGTGTCCCAATACCTGCTATTTTCTTGTTGTTTTCACTTCCATACTGAGTTTTTCATATTGCAAATTATATTTTGATGAAAATATATTGGAGTCTACTTTCCAGCACAAAAATATTTTTGGCAATAAGATGTTCTATGAAGAGAAATCAATATTTGATGCAGTAAAAGGTCAAACTGTAAAAGTGGTTCGAGCAGTAGCAGAAAACTTCACTTTTTTAACCATTTTAAGCTATCAATAACGAGTCTTTATATGGAAAAGAAAGATCTATAAGCATAGTTTATACCTTATCAAATCAATTCTCAATCTGAGTTTGCTAGAGGAAGATATCAATTTCGCAAGGGTCAGTGGTCATGCTGGCCAAAGAATAAAGAGTACTCAGTTCGGTCAGATTACAAAGTCAAAAATCTATTAGATTATTTATCTGAATAGAAGTATATTTTATGAAGTATTTTTCTAACTGGATGAAATTTATGGAAGTCTAGTTTTATAAGGAAAATTTTTTATGTCAATTTGATCTATATATAACAAGATACTTGAATTGGAGTTGGCAAAGGTAAAGATATAGAATGAAGAGAATCAAGAGGTCATAAAAGATTCAAGAACAAATATTTTCATAAAAAACTAGATATCAAATTAAATATCTTTGTGTCTAGTTTCTTGATAAAAAACCATTTTGTGATTATGAGCTTTTTTTTTTTGGAAATATTGATACCAGAAGTACCAAAGGTCAGTTCTTCCAAAAATTTCTCGTTTTCCCCTATTTTCTCTCTTATTATCTCACCATGCATTGATGTGAATTGAGTTTCATTTTCTCTGAAAATCCGATTTTTTTTGCCAAATTTGTCTTCTAGCAAGAGATTTTTTGTCCTACGTAATCATTCCATGGTGTGCTCATTCATGATATGCAATATCTTGCATCAATATTATTTTCAAGTTTTGTGTTTTTCTTACTGGGTTGTATATCTTCAACATAGTTAACTCCAAAAAATTGTAGTCACCCCCAAAAAAGTTAAGCTTGGTCAAATTTGTTCAGTTATTTCATTACTATTATTACAATCTCCTTCTTATTAAGGTGGTGGTTATTTTCTCTTCCTTTAATTCCCTATTAACCTTTTACTTGGTAGTCTTTATTCTACCGTCCATTTTTTTTACTCTCGTTTACCCCCCTTTTGGCCAGCCCTTTGGTGTGTTACTTTGGTTGGTCCTTTTTTTTTTATATATATAGAGGTGTTTTTAAGTTCAATGAAACTTTTTTATTGGTATCCTTGAGTTTTTATCGCCGTCTTGTGAGTGACAAGCATTACCCACTTTAGTGATTATTGTTGAATTTAGGATCACTTTATTGACATCTCGAGCAAGGTGAGATGGGGAGAAAAAGAAAAAAAGGAAAAAGAAAACTCTCGGGTCAAGAGAAGAGAAGAAGAAAGAGGGATGAAAGACTTTAAGCAAGAAGAGAACTCTACACGAGAGAGAAGGGAGAACTACTTCCTTTGATGATTTAATTCTGAGTACAAGCTCCTCTATTTATACTAGAGGAAAGTGGTAGAGTCCATGTACAGTTAAACTTCATTCTCCTAATTACATTTAAACTCTAAATCTTAAAGATTAGCCTATAATGATAAGATAACTTCACATAATTAGAAGTCTAACAAAACTCAAATTTTAACTCTTCTATAAGCACATGACCAACATAATTAGAAGTCAAACATAACTCAAACTCTAACTCTTCTATAAGCACGTGACCATAGGCTGAAAATGCGAGCTCGTTGTTTATCTTTGTGGGTCACTTGATCTTCTAGCTCATGTGACAAGGATACCAGCTCGTGGTATCTTTGTGGGTTCCACATGATCTTCAAATCTTCCAACTCATTCCAGCTGATGCTTCTTATCTTCCAACTCATGTCAGCTTGTGTGATGACTCCTTTTGGCTTCTCACGTTCTCATGGTGGGTCCCAATAGGTCGTGCAACCATGGTGGGTCCCACATTGTAATACTCCCCCTCAAGCTGGGGGTGAGAAAACATCATGAATACCTAGCTTGGTACAGATGGTGGACAAATTTTATGAGTGATTGGTTTGGCGAGAATGTATGCAACTTGGTCATGCAACCACATTCTGCTTATTGCTTCTCCATGTAAGACTGGATTTGATGTGATATATGTTTGAGAGATAATATGCCAGTTTGGAATTTTTCTCGTATGAAGTGGGAGTCTACTTCAATCTGCTTTGTTCTCTCATGGAAGACTGGATTTGATGTGATATATACGGGGTCCTGATTATCGCAATATAGATCCATAGGAGTTCTTTATAGAATCCCAATTCAGTGAGAAGAGATCTGATCCATAGAAGCTCACTAATTGTGTGTGCCATGGCTATGTAATCTAATTCTGCACTCGACCGTGCAACCACATTCTGCTTCTTGCTTCTCCATGTAACCAATTTTCTTCCAACCATTGTACAATATCCTGAAGAAGATTTTTTGTTATCAATGGGATCCAGCCCAGTCTGCAAATGAGAATCCTTTGATGTTAAACTGATCATGATTCTTATAGAGAAGCCCTCTTCCTGGAGCTCCTTTCAAATATCGTAATATCCTTTCTAGTGCTTTCCAGTGAGTGAGTTGTGGTTTGTGCATGTATAGAGAAGGCCAGACATATCATACTTCTTTTGGCATAGTACAATCCCATGTCTGGATTGTAGTACTTCAATACCTAGAAAATATTTAAGTAGGCCAAGATCTTTTGTCTTGAATTCGGCACATATCTTTTCTTTTGTTTCTTGGATGCCCTTGGGATCACTATTGCTTAAAATAATATCATCAACATATACTACCAAAATCACCTTGCCTTTAGGCGTGTCTTTAATAAATACTGAGTGATATCTAGAACATCTGTGAAAATCAACCCGTATGAGGGCTTGGCTAGAATTTTCAAACCATGCGCGTTGAGAATGTTTCAAGCCATAAAGAGATTTATTTAATCGACATACCGACGTCCCCCTCAACCACAAAACCAAGTGGTTCTTGCATATAAATTTCTTCTTTGATATCCCCATTAAGAAACACATTTTTCACAACAATCTGATATACCTGCTAGGAAGAATTAGTAGCCAGAGATAATAAAACACGTACCTAGTTCATTTTGGCCATGGGAGAGAAGGTTTACTCATAATCAATTCCATAACATTGTGTATAGCCTTTAGCAACGAGGCGAGCCTTCAGCGGAGCAACAAACCCATCCGAATTTTGTTTCACAGTAAACACCCATTTGTTACCAACAGTTTTCTTATCTAATGGAAGAGGAACTAGAGCCCATGTTTGATTTTCATAAAGTGCCTGCATTTCTTCATACATTGTAGCCTTCCACCCCGGATGTTTGAGAGCCTCCTGATAGGACTATGGGATTGATATGGAGGAGATAGAAGAAAGTGTTACAATGTGGGACCCACCATCGTGCACGAGCTGGTGGGACCCACCATAAGGATGTGGGAAGCCAAGAAGAGTCCTCATCCAAGCTAGCACGAGTTAAGAAGAAAAGAAGCACAAGTTGAAATAAGTTAGAAGACTTGAAGATAAAGTGGGACCCACAAAGATACCACAAGCTGGTAATCTTATCAATATGAGCTGGAAGATCATGTGGGGACAAGGATAAGGCCACGAGCTAGCCTTGTTATGGTCCCTTATCATGGATTGAATAACTCGGTGTGGGATTGGTAAATCTAGCGTTGGAAGAGAGAGCTGCTGCTCTCGGATAGGAGGAAAGCAACCTCCTTTGTGAAGCTATTCTCGGTGAGGGCAGAGAGACCTTGCTGCTGCTGCTCGGGTTAGGGCTGAAAAGCCTCTAACATGGACAGTCCTAGGATTAGAGGTTAGGGGTTCCTAATCATGCTGCTTGCTGGCTTTGAGGCTGAAGCATCTCTCTAGAGGTTGCTCTCGGTTTGGGGTTTGGGAAGCCCCTACCCTTTTTGGGAATGAAGGAGAGAAACCCCCTTTCACTTCTATGAATGTAGGAGAGGCTACAACCTCTGATTGAACTTGGAAACAGGAAAACAACCCTTCCCCCTTGGCTTCGGTAAGATCAATGCAAACCAGAATTCAAAAGGGAAAAAGTAAACCCAAAATCAAGAGAGAACTATACCTGAAGCTCGTCAAGGAGAGCTCCCAAACCCTAGAGCTCGTCAAGGAGAATTGCAAACCCTGTTTAACCTAATTCAATGCTTGTCTTTTCTCATTCTCCTTCCCCTCTAAGTAGGGTTGACACCAACCATAGTTTTAGGGTTAATTATTACAATTCTGCCCCTATGGCAATTTAACTTAAATAATGCATTAAAACGAATTTAAAACAATATGGAAAGAAAGCTATTAACTTTGCTATTAAATCTGTGACTTAGTGCACCTCCTTTGTGTCACTCGGTTAGCTATTGAGTCCTCAACAAACCTCCTCTCTTATGTCCACGTTATTGAAGAAGAGTTCTAGTTCAACTTATATTTGACCTTTAGTAGATTGTGTTATCTTTTTATAATAGACTTATCTTAGAGAGTTAAAGTTGGAATGTAATTAGGAGATTAAAAGGTTAATTGTATAAGGACTCTATCACTTCCACTACTATAAATAGAGGTGTTGTAATTCGGAATTAATCAAGTTACACAATTCATTCTTGAGTAAATCTCTGTCTCTTTGCTTGGCACAGATATATCTTTTCCTCTTCTCTTCTCTCTACCCGAGAGCTCTTCTTCCCTTTTCTTATTTTTCTTTCTCCCTTATCTTGCTTGGAATATTGGAAAAGGGATCCTAAATTCAACAGAAAGAAATTGACAACATAAAGAGGATAGACGATGGTGAGACACAAAGTATGATATGGGGTGAGAAGTAGAGCACCTAGTGCAAGTTCTGGTTTTTTTTTTCTCAAGCCAATGGGATGAGTATCATATTGAGGGCCAAAAGCCACTGGAGAAGATGGACTTACCTCGGGGGGATCCATAAACTCAACAGGTGTGATGTCAGCCAGTGTGTCTGGGGGTTGAGTAGTTTCCATAGCACATGACAGAATCGGTCGAGGAGAAGCTGGTACTAAAGAGAGACATGGAGGAGCACTATTAAAATAGAATGAAGAGTCTTCAAAAAAGGTGACATCCCTAGACATAAGTAAACGTTGGAGAGTGGGATTATAGCAAACATAACCCTTTGGTGTGCTAGAGAATCCTAAGAAGATACACTTGATAGATTTGGGATCAAGTTTATTGTATTTAGGGGAGGTAATATGAACAAAGCATTGACACCCAAAGACTTTTAAAGGTTGTGAAAAAGGATCATCATGTGGCAACAATAAAGAGTAAAGGGATGTATTACCAAGAACGGACGACGGTAGCCTACTTATAAGAAAACATGTAGTAAGAATGGAATGCGGCCAATAAAAGTATGGAACTTTCATGGCATATAATAAACTGCGAACTGCCACAAGAATATGACAGTTCTTCCGTTCTACTACACCATTTTGTTGAGGGGTGTAGGTACATGATGTTTGATGGATAATGTCATTCTCTTAACAAAAGGAGTCAAGGTCTCTTGAAGTATATTCTTTTGCATTATCAGACCAAAGTACTTTTATTTTCTGACCAAACAGAGTTAGTACCATAGCATGAAACGATTTAAAAATCGATGGTATTTCAGAATGTTCTTTAAAAAGAAATAACCAAGTGGTATGAGTGAAGTCATCAATAAATGTAATAAAGTACTTGACTTGAGAAATATTTGAGATGCTCAAGGGTCCCCATACATCTGTATGGATTAAGGAAAAAGGAGTAACACTTTTAACTTCTGGATGAGGTGAGTATGTAGTCCTTTGGTGTTGGCACAGTTGACATACTTCATAGTTTAATTCAGACCTTGCTTTATGAGTAGGAAAAGTATGATGAAGAGATTGTGCTGATGGATGTGCCAACCGGTTGTGCCATAGCCTTGTCTCAGTGTCACTGGTTGAAACAATATTTATTTTAGGCACGTCCAGGTAGTAGAGCCTCCCTTCTTCAAGACCTCCACTAATCACATGTTTCATTATAAGATCCTAAAACATACAAGAAGTCGGTGAGAAAGTGATAGCAATTAAAATATTTGGTGAGCTAACTAAAAGATAAAAGATTCAAAGGAAAAGTAGGAACAAAAAGGATATCTATGAGCGGAAGTGATGGTGTAACAGACGTGGATCCTTTCCCTAGAACTTTAGTTTGAGAATTGTCAGTTATGGTAACAAATTTATGAGAAAGACACAAAGAAACTGAGCATAATAGAGTTTTGTTACCTGTGAGATGATCGGAGGCTCCTGAGTCAATTATCTAGAATGAAGAGGAGGCAGATAACATACCTGAAGCGAACATGGCAGCAGTAATTGAGGAGGAACTTGGAGAAGAACCCATCATTGTTTTCATTTTCTAGAACAAGTCATACCCATCATCGGTAAGGGTTTTCTTTTCTGTTGATGCGATTGACTGATCTTCCTTTGTATCACTTACCACGGCTTGATTAGCCTTCATTCAGTCTGGTTGGCCATTAGCTTTATAACACGTTTCTATAGAGTGGTCATATCTTCCACAATAGGTGCACCCCACCCTGTAATAGCACGTATCTATAGTGTGGCAATATCTCCCACATTGAGTGTATTCCTTGCCATCTGTTATGATAGAACTATCCCTTCCACCTCTTCCTTGTCCTTCCCTATAATTTATGTCATGGCCTCGTTCGTGTTCGGATGATGTTCCCTTATGTCCGAAGTACATAGTGGATGATACTTCGGTAGTCGAGGAAGAACTGTCTGGAAGACGGAGTAATGTGTCACATACATCATCAAAGGTGGGAACAATAGAGGTGGTAAGAAGTTGACTCTTAGCAACTTCGAGATATGGTTTAATATTTTCAAAGCAAATGGCAGTGACTAATACTTCTTTCTGCTTATCTTGGACAAAGACATCCATGGTGGTAGGCTGAGCTAATTTCCACTCTTGAAGAAGGCCACTAAAGCGGGCCAAATATTCATGGATATTTTCTCCTTGTTTAGTGTTCAACATTCTTCTGAGAATATGATATGGCCTATGTAAGTTGTTGGGGCTATAATACAACTTAGCACATGTCTCCCAAATTTGTTTAGTAGTATCAAGATGAATAACATTGTTGGAGACATGTTCTTCCATGCGGTTGATTAGCCAACTAATCACCAAAGTATCATTTTTAGCCACTTGTTATAAAAAATATCCTCTTCATCAACAGGTGGTCTATGGTTGCTGAGGTGACTAAGTAGGTCCTTTTTTATAAGAAACCTTCTAACTGATGTGGACCAGCTCATTAAATTTGATACCCCTCACAAGGGTATAGTAGTAATTCTGAGTATATCACTTTTGTTATTCATGTTTTCTTCAGCCATAATAGGTAAATCAATTTAAATATTTCTCCAACAAATAATAAAAAAACTAAGTAGAATTCTTCAATCAACTCGATTAATGGAAAGGCTTAGCATAAAAGCTAAGTAATCATATTTATGAAGTTCAATGAATAAATAACCACTCATAATAGGGTCAATATCAATCTTCTTTGTCAGGGAATCTTTTTCCCACAGAATTATAACTTTTGATGTATCAATCTCATCATAAACTAGCCTCGGTCAAAAATTTTCCAAACCGATAAAACTAGCTTGGTAACTTTTTCTAA